>NC_047040.1:78852027-79159728 GCF_011762595.2 Tursiops truncatus | reverse complement strand
ATGTGCCGCTGTCAAAAATCCAACACAACCCACATGGGTGGGCAGCTCTCCTGCCAGAGCCATTCCTGCCCCTCCTTATAAAATGGTCATTAATATTTAATGCCTGCTGGAAGAGAGAGTGGCTTTGTGAGCTGTGGGCTGGGTGATTGGTATTGTCTTCTTTCCTGATATTTACCAGAGCTTCAGGGCTCAAGTGACATTTCCATCCCACTTGCTGTGTTTCCTCCACAGCCAGTTCCTTAAAGGCAGAGAAACAGGTTGCTTTCCCCATCTGCTCCACACCTCTGATCTCCAGACTTGGCAAATGAGCCTTCAGTCAAATAAAAAATATTTTGATAGTAAATCCTTGTTTATAATATCCTCCTGGGGAGGGAGTAATCAGCCTTAGAATATCAGGCAGGCCAGCAGTTTAACAACGATTTGAGTATCATGAACTGGTTAAACATAATTTCCTCTCTCTTTGTTGCTGAATATTTTCTATTTCTCCTGTCTTTTGCTCTTCTCTTCAAAATCCCACTGCCCAAATAATAATATTTTGGAGGATTAATCATCGTAAGCTGACTATAATCACTGGAAAAAATCATGTTTTTGTTTCTTCTCACTTACATCAGAAAACTAGTTTGAACTCATAAACCAGTAGTGTTATCTTTTGCAGGCCTGTAAAAACATACAGTCTCTACATGGTCGGGTGACTGTAGCCTTGTGACTGTTATATAAATATCTATGCAAAATTGCACAAATACAAAATCAGACCTCTTAATTACTATTGATTATCATACTAAGTGAAGTAAGCCAGACAGAGAAAGACAAATACCATATGATACTGTTTGTATGTGGAATCTAAAAAAATGATACAAATAAACTTATATACAAAACAGAAATAGATTTACAGACATAGAAAACAAGCTTACTGTTACCAAAGGGGAAATGGGGGGTGGGGGTGGGGGAGGGATAAATTAGAAGTTTGGGATTAACATATATACGTTACTAAATACAAAACAGATAACCAACAAGGACCTACTACTATATAGCACAGGGAACTATACTCAATATTTTGTAATAACCTATAAGGAGGAAGAATATTAAAAAGAAAAAAGCCATATATATATATATATATATATATATATATTCTGTATATGAATATATTCTGAATATAACTGAATCACTTTGCTGTACACCTGAAACTAACACAGCACTGTAAAATAATAAAAACTTAAGAAGAAAAAGAAGCAACTAGCAAGTGACTAAGGAATTATGTAGAACCATGCTAAACCAACTGAAATCTCAATGTATTTTTTAAAAGAGGGATTGTAGTAATATTGACTTACCTCCGACTATAATTAAACAAACTAAACCAATAAACTGTTCCTAGTGTATTAATAGGTCTTTTACATTTTGGAGAACTTTGCTTCCAGAATTCTGGAAGGCAGATAAAAGCAGCAGCAGAAGAAACTCCTTACACAGAGACCCATGGAGGAGAGGAGTTTATATACCAGGGAACAAAAATACAGGCAGAAAGAGAAAAAACGAAGATGGTAATGAATCAAGCAATGAATTAAATAGCATTACTGAGAAAAGAAAGTAGAGTGTACCTCCCAGCCTCCACTCGTGCTTTCCTCTTCAAAGTAATACTTGAAGGCATGAGCTGCAGGATTCTAAAAAAGATCCAGGGATCTCCCTGACAAATAGAGAGCATGGTCTGGAGAGTGGTGTCACTGAGAAGAGTTGGTGATGATGTCAACAAATGAAGCCAGGAAAGGTGACTCAAGGAAGCCACTGTTGTCAGTAAGAGGGAAATGGAGAGCTCAGACTGTGGGCAGAGTTGGGGACATTGGCCTCTTGTAAAGACACTGACCTATAAAAATATATTATTTAACAATGTTGATTTAATTCATATTCAGGCAGTTTGTAATTAAGAAGGGGAAAAAGGAATCAAAATCCGAAACAAAATCTTACCCATGTTTTGAATTTCCCATTGAGTGCTTGGGGTGGGGAGTGGGGGGATAAATTATCAAAAACCAAATTCCATTAAAGTAATTACCCAAAGAATTCCTTGAGAAAACAACAGCAACAACAAAAAGGAAGAATTGATAGAGGTATTATACAACAAGTGGGATATTTTAAAGTGATACATCAGCAACAGAATGCACATAGGATGGAACAAAAAGGTCACTGGTGACAAAGCAATCATTCTGGAGAATGTAGCCAGAGGGAAAAGGAATATATGAGAAGGAATGCATGTGAGAATCAATTCGGAAAATAAATCATCAGGATTAAATATGGAGGTCAAGATGAGGAAGCCAAGTTTTTCCAGGGCTCTGATATGTTATTTACATGACTCTTACGGAAATGGCCCTTATCTTCCATCATTCTTTTTTTTTTAATATTTATTTATTTATTTATTGGTTGCACCGGGTCTTAGTTGCGGCAGGTGGGCTCCTTAGTTGCGGCAGGCAGCCTCCTTAGTTGCAGCATGCATGTGGGCTCTAGTTCCCTGACCAGGGATTGAGCCTGGGCCCCCTGCCTTGGGAGAGTGGAGTCTTATCCACTGCCCCACAAGGGAAGTTTCTCTTCCATAATTCTTGTCGGAAGCAACATTTCTGCAGCAGTCCTAGGATAGCCCTACGAAGATATATGAGATATTGTCCCTTCTTTCCAAGTATCTAGGTACCTTATATTTATTTATAAATAAAAGCTGCTTTTTCTTGGCTAAATGAGTGGGACAGTGAAGAAATAAATTAGTAACTTTAAGTAGTAAAAATAACCCAAGTGAACCCTCAGATTTAGAAGATTGCCAGAATCAAGGATGACTCTATTTTAGGGCTTGGCTTTATTTTCATTCTCTGAAAATAAGCAATGAACATGTATGAAGCAAAATATTTAAAGGTTATCAAAAGGACTGAGTGTAATAGTAAAAAATTGGAAAGAATCCAGCTTTCCATGAATAGGGAGCTGGCTAAATAAATTACTGTACATGCATGCTGTGAGAAATACTACGCAGATGTAAGAGAAAATGACAAAGTTCTTGATGTACTACTGATAAGGAAAGATCTCCAAGAGATATCATTAGGTGAAAATAGCAGAACACAGAACAGTCTATAGTGTGCTACATTTTATGGAAGAAAGAGAGAAAATAATAATGCATATGTGCATTTCCTTGGTTTTGCATAAAGAAATTCTGGGAAGATATTCAACAATTAGTAATATATTTACCTGCTGGTGACAGAAGAAAATGGGGCTGATGAGGACAGAGGTGGGAACAAAACTTTTTCAACAAGTAAGAAATAAAACAAAGTAAAAAATTAATTACAATTAATTTCAGTACACAGAGACTATTCAAAGTTACTGTATTTTAAATTTTTGTTCTTGCTGTTTTACTACCATGGTATATTCTAACTAAGAATATTACTATTTAGTTTTTGGTTTCAGCACTCTACTTGTACCATTTATTGCTTTCAAAAGTCCACTCACATTTTGGGGGTTGACACAGAAATTTTTTCCCATAAGCTGATGACTATTTCATAGAGGGAAAGTGTTCTGACCTTACTAACTACCTCTTTTGGAATAGAAAAACTGGTTCTGGTAAGGCTCGGTTTTAACTCCATTCTGTCATTTCAGGAAGTTCAACAGGAAGTTTCCTCTCTGCTCTTGAGTAGCGGCATTTGAGAACAAGGTACTCACTCTTCCAAGGGAGAACTCTCACAACAACTTTGCGAGTGTTAGATGTCCCATTTGTTGTTATCTGTGACTTATCTGTCACAGTTTACTTAGTTCCAATTTTTTTTTCTACTGGAGAAAAAAATCCAATGATTTTAGACCCTTTATGGCCAAGGTCTTTCAGAACATAACTCCATGACCCCTTGTGCCTTCCCCCTAACCCTTCTCTTCAGAAATCTTCACTTAAACATTTTTTAACAGGCATTATTGGACTTCCCTGGTGGTCCAGTGGCTAAGACTCCGTGCTTCCACTTCAGGGAACACGGGTTCGATCCCTGGTCGGGGAACTAAGACGCCGCATGCCACACGGTGCGGCCAAAACCAAATAAATAAATAAAAATAAACAGGCATTATTTTGGAAAATGTAAACTCTTCACTTATCCTTGAAAAAATAACTTGAATCTTATTACTAGTACAGCAATCTTATAGTTCTCATTTGGCATCTACCTACTTGCATATTAAATTTGCCTGTTGAGTGGCTTCCTTCCTTTGTCAACATTGATCTAGCTAGTGACTTCCAGGACCTTATAACTTAAACTGCTTGGGCTGATTTCAAGGCTATATTTTGGATATCTGTTGAGGGAAAATTTAGTGAAATTTATAGTATGATACATAAAGCAATTCATTTGCTTTGGTTGCAAGTAACAGAAAACCCAACTAAAATTGTCTTAAGCAAATATACTGATTCACTTAAATACAATTTTCAGGTGCAGAAATGACTGCAGCCATGAGTCAAGGGTATATGATACCATCAGAGTTCTGCCTGTCTTTATGATTTTCCTGACTCTGCTTCCCTCTTATGTCAGCTTTGCTGTTCAGCTGACTTCATGCAGCAAAAGTGGTTGCAGCAGTTCCAGCCTTACCACCACACCTTACCGTTTATGCTATGTTATGCTGCAGAATAAAACAACTCCCAGATTTCAGTGGCTTACATCAACAAAAAATTATTTTCAATTCACTATACATTTCCACTGGAGGTCAACTGTGGCTGGGTCACACAGTCTTCATTGCAGGACGCAGGATCTGGGATATTGCCAGTGTTATGACAGTGCAGGGGAAAAAAGAATATAGTGGAAATACATGAGGGTTCTTAATGGTCCTACTCAGACATGGCACACATGTTTTCCTCCTGTATGTCATTGGCCAAAGTAAGTAAAAATCTACACTATCTTAACCAACAGAAGCACCTTCACTCCAGCATTCCAAAGTAAGTCTTGAGATTAATACTGATTAGATGAGCTATGGTTCCATGCTCAATTGTTAAACTAATCATTGTGGCCAGAGAAAAAGAAAGCTCTGATTGGCTTAGCCTGGGTCACATGACACACCCTTGAAACCAGGGTTAAATTTAGGTTCCCTGGACCCACAAGGATCCTCCAAAGAAAACTGAAGGTCTTTGAGGCAAGACAGGGGAAATGGTTGCTGGGGATAAAAATCAGCATCTAGTATAATATAGATTTATATTTAACGATGCTTATGTAAAACTTCTTGTAGGTAATTTAATGATTGTTAAAAATTAAAACAAAGGAGAATTAGACCATGCTATCTCTCCACATTTAAGTCATTCTGGCACGGTATGTTTCCCCAAGTTGATGAAAAGAATGTGGGTTTGGGGATTAGAAAGACCCAAGTCTCTGTTAGAAAGACCATTATGTCTCTCTTATTTATTGGCTTTGTGATTATGGATACGAAAATCTTCTTTCTACCTTCATTTGTAAAATAAATTAATAATACTTAATAGTGCTATATTAAATAAGACAATGTACACAAAGTAAGAGAAAACATAATAGGTGCTCCAAAAAATTATTCCCTTCCCACTCAGAAGGTCTGATAGAAGCTGTTGAAGAACTGCAAAGAGTGGTCAAGCATGCCTTCTTCCAGCAAAGAAAAATTAATTAAATTTCAGAAACAGTGCTTTAGCTTCTCCTTCTTAACCTAAAACAAACAAAGGAAAAAAACAGGGTTTTGCTATTGATAATGCCTTTCTATAAAAGAGAAGTTACAAAAGTCACATTCTCTCCAAAACTGAGATTGGGGAAAAGAAAGTGGAGGGAATTTAGAGACCTCTTTATCATCAATGACACATATATTTATGAAAAGAAATGGAAATATATAAACTGCTAATACACTGTTAACACACTCATATATCTGTCACTATGCAACTTCCCCTAGAGAAGGTCATATGTCAATTACATTATGTACATGATTTGGTTTTAAGCACAGCCTATTCATCTGCAATTAATATTTTAGAGACTGTGTTTAAAGATCATTAAGTAAGAACTTTAAGGCTTCAGAATGATTCACCAGTTAATTATACTTGGATATCTACTTAAACTTCACCAAGGACAGGCTGATGTGATTTCATCTTAATTGCTATTTTAAAATTGGCTCGTATAGTGTTTATATATATATGGAACAATGGTTCTTGTATTCTCTTGTGGCACATGCAGCAATGCAGCTCGCCCCAACATCGGTTCAAGCCAAGGTATGAATGGTTGCAAAGTTCAGGGAGAAAAAAATATCATAATTACACTCTATGATCTGCCCTCCTGATTGTATAAAACGCAGTCTACCCATCCCCCACCTAGCTGAGTATTCCCAAAGAAAAGTCCTACTTAGGACCAGGCACGGTAGATTAAAAATGCAAACATTAGGGCTTCCCTGGTAGCACAGTTGTTGAGAGTCCGCCTGCCGATGCAGGGGACGCGGGTTCGTGCCCCGGTCCGGGAGGATCCCACGTGCCGTGGAGCGGCTGAGCCCGTGAGCCATGGCCGCTGAGCCTGCGCGTCCGGAGCCTGTGCTCCGCAACGGGAGAGGCCACAACAGTGAGAGGCCCGAGTACCGCAAAAAAAAAAGCAAACATTAAAGCAAACGAATTGCAACGTCAGTTATATAATGAAGCCCCTGTCACCTTGAGAGCTTCTCTTCCCACATGAACACGAAGCAGAGAAATCAGCAGCTTGGTAGCTGTAGCAACCACACCGCCAAGCCTGGAGAGCTAACGTTTTCTATGTAGGTTTTGTGCCCCTCTAGCGCTTTGTAGATTCTGCTAATGTTAAGGCCTCTCAGATTCTCAACTTGGTGAATTCATCCAGCTGGGAAAATTAGAGCTGTGATCAGGAGATAAAAAGAGCCTTGCTTTGTGTCTGACAAAATTAGGAAAACACTCTTCAGTTGAAGCAGACATGCTCCTAATGGCCACCCACAATAGCATTACAAATAATAGCAAATATTTATCATGCATATTCTTTATTTAAATTCTGATAAGAATACAGAGACAGATTACTTGGGTTAACAAACCACTGTATTAGTTGCCCCCAAAGATTGCAAATTTAAGACATATGTCAAAAAATCTGTTTGTTATATAGACCTGGAATTGTGTGCCATGCTGAGGAGTATTTATTAGACATTTGTTGAATGTTACAATCCAGTAGTCTAGCATCAAAATCCAGATGTACCTATATAATTGTGTTTTTCAACAGAACAAAACATAATGTTCATAAATGAACAAGTTTCACATTTATCTCCTATATCTTTAAAAGAATTTCTCTTTTTGTACATATTTCTGGGAAAAGAATAAAGAGTATGAGACAAAGTAAAAAGGAAATACTCTTCCTGACCTAAGGGGTACATCCTGATTTGTTGAACGTTTATAATTTACTTACTTTACCACCGCTAAGGAAGGTGAAGCAGACACCAGACACTAGCTGTGTCCCTGGAACTAGGTGGATGTGGAAGCCTCACATTTATGCATGTGTCACAGAGACTGATGGGTGCCCCAAAGTAACCATCCTCCCTTCCTCCCTACTATTAGAATCCTTACATTTGGGGGAGGGGAATAATGCAAACGTCTTCAAGATTACATTTCCCAGCTTTCCTTGTAAAAAATGGTGGCCTTGGGCTTCCCTGGTGGCGCAGTGGTTGAGAGTCCGCCTGCCGATGCAGGGGACACAGGTTCGTGCCCCGGTCCTGGAAGATCCCACATGCCGCGGAGCGGCTAGGCCCGTGAGCCATGGCCGCTAAGCCTGCGCGTCCGGAGCCTGTGCTCCGCAACGGGAGAGGCCGCAACAGTGAGAGGCCCGCGTACCGCAAAACAAAAACCAAAAATGGTGGCCTTTCACTGGGCAGTGCTCCCAGAAAAGCTTTTTAAAATAAGTTGGCCATTTATGTCCTTCCTTCTTCTTGCTGGAGCTACTGAACATTTTATATCATGAAGTTGAGGACCAGACCTGAGGGACAGCAGAATGGGGAGCCATAAGGAGCCAGAGTGGCAACTGTGAAACCCCTACCTCCTGACATCTCATAACATGAAAAATAAATATCTGTCATATTCAAGCCACTATATTCAGGTCTCTTGCAAGTCACCAAATGCACTTCCTAACAGATGCAGCATAAAATAACCATATAAAGCTAAAAGAGTTTTAAACTATGTGGTATAGAGTCAATGCTTTTAGAATTAAGATGGGAAAAGCTATGGAATAAAGACTTAGTTATTAAAGAAGATTTCATGGGAGAGATATGAGTAGGAACAGATGTGGGATTTATCTCAATAAAAAGTAAGAGAGTGGTTTATAGATATAGATGAATGGGGAGAGGTTGAGGAACATTAAATAGCCTGGACTAACTGGAGCACAAAAGTCACATCAATCTTTGACGCACAAGAATTTGGTTTTCATTTGATGAGTAACAAAAAACAATTTAGGTCCTTGGAAAGTGACATAATGAAAGAAGTATTTCAAGAAAAGTTATTTGTCAGGAAGATACAGGAAAGCAGAGAGCAAAGAAAGAAGAAGAGAGCACTCTGGAGGCAACGGTAATAGTTCTGAGAGATCTGGGGCTAAAGTGGTGGTGCCGGATGGTTAGTATCATTCAGAGGCAGAACACATCCCTGGAGGAAGTGGAGGTGTCAGGGTGTAGCATAAACAGAATGCGGGAAGCCAGCGGTTTCAGAGGAATGTGGGCAGGGAGTTCACACAGAGAACTATGGAGAAACAGACAAAAATAAGAATGAGGAAACTCTACACTGCTACATTTCCAAAAGTGAGGTGAACCAAATTTGGAGTTTGACCAAATGGAAGAGTCGAAACAGAGATGGAATTATGCATGCTCTCCTCCCAGAGTTCCTGGCAGTGGGATTTCCACCAATGCTAATAAAAGTTAAAAACCCACATACAAATAAAGCCAGTGGTAATTAGAGGTAGAATCTCAAGTGGTCTAGTTATCTCTACCTTGGAGAAAAGACAGGAAGAGTTTGGGAGGCCTCTGTAAGGCAGATCAAGAGGTACTGATGAATAATTCTGGTTATGTATCAAAGGGTTACCATGAGCCTGCACAATTTGAGAGGGTATCTGGGTCCAACTGATATAGAGGTTCTCCCACCACTACTGACCAGTCTGTTGAGTAACATATTATGTAGCTGCACATTCACTGCACCTGATCCATTCCTCAGCATCACTGTCTGAGTCTGGGAAAAGGCAGAAGAAACACTGTCTTAGAGTACCCTCTGGGAAGTGGTCTGCTATTCCTATCTCCCCAGAGGATCAGGTCCACCTAGGGTAAGGAGCAGAACCGCAAGTCACCTGTGGTTCTAGTAAATAGCGTTTAGTATAAGGAAACAAGCAAACAAATGAAAAAACTATAATGGGAAAGGGTTAGTAACAATATCAAAAAATTTGGTAGTTTTGCCACTATACTGGTACTGCATAAATGTTGAGGTGGCTAAAAACTTAGAATAATCTTAGATCTGCTTTTACCCTATATAATAGAATTTTAATTGTTTGCAATATCCATTATCAACAGAATACCTAGATATTGGTTAAACGAAGTAGAAAGAGAAATGATTTCTATAAATATGCACCAGCCATAAAGAGATCACAGCCCAAAACTTGCAGACTCTTATTTGGACAAATATGTCTAAAAGAAATTCAGGAGTCACACCCACATACTAGTAGGTATAGAGAGGATGCTATTAAACATCATTGAAATCAGGAAGACATAAAACAAATTATCACTTTAATGTGATAATTATCACACTCTTCTCCAAATCACATTTTCCAGTTCAATTTTACTAGAGTGAAAAAGTAAGTTCTAGTTTGATAAAGAATATTTTCTATGAATAGCCACAATTCAGATCATTTGCTTATCTAAAAATAATATTTACTATATGATAGGCAGCATATAAACAAGTGGTATGAACTTGTAGCATAATAACTATATAATTTTCTATTCCCCAATAAAATTTTATTAAATAGAAAATATTATAAAGTGGAATATTATAAACTACATGCAGAACCAGAGGTGATTCTGAAACTAGGAAACCCATTCTTCTTATAATAGCAGAATTCACTGCATATATGTAAAGATTCTTCAGTCTGGGTTATTTCCATGTAAGAGACTCAAAGTAAAGCTACACTTGGCTTTCGATTTTTTCTCCCATTTCAGTCACTGAATGACTGACTAGTGAAACTCCTCTTCCAGATGGCCCACGTGGTCTGAGTCAGACTTTGTGTAGTCAAATATTAATTCCCTTGAGGCAATATGCAAATGAAAGAGAGCATATATGGAAAGCCAAAGCCCTAGTGAATAATTCCAGCAACACTTCTTCTTAGCTATGCCAAGTAAACCACCCTAAAAATATTCCAGTCCTTCAAAATTATAAAGTTGCTAATGGATGAACATCAGAAATCTAAACAATGACTTTTGAAAATGTGTATTTGTACTTAACTCTCCACTTTCAAATGCAATGTTGTAACACACACAGACACACACATATACACTCAGCATTTTTAAAGAAATAATTCTGAAGCAATCAATAAGAAATTTAAAACAAAAATAATCATTGAGGAAATAGAAAAAAATAACCAAAGCAACATTGAAACTTTGTGCAGTTTATATCTTCAAGTTAACTTCTTGAATTTTTAACACATTCACGTAGTTCAAATTAAAAAAAAAATTAAAATGTCTACACTGAAACATCTTGCCTCTCCTCACTCCTGTCTCCCATCTGCTCAGGATCTCAGGGTGACTTCCATTTCTCCTCTAGTTCCAGTGAAATCCTGGGAGATTAATGGGCACTATATACAAAGTACAGAAACAGATGTATGTGTGTAAACTCACACATATACATACGTAGAAATTTAATACATGATACAGAGGACATTTCAAATAAGAGGGAAGGATTGACTCTTCAATAAAAATCACTGAATCTGGAAAAAAATTATTCTTATTTTATAGCATAAAAATATGAATAAATACATTCCAGGTGAATTAAAGTTATAAACCTTAAGACCATAATATTAGTAGCACTAAATAGAGTATAACTTTTATCATCACCATGGGGTTAGCAAGAATATTGAAAGAAAGCCAAGAAACATAGAAGGAAAGACTACCAAAACTAAACTACTTAAAAGTTGACAACTTCTATTCAAGAAAAAACTCTATAACAAAAGTTAAATGGTAGAAAGGGAAAATACACATATATGCAACATGTACAAGAGGCAAAGTTTTAGGCAGAAAGCAGTTGGCCTTTGGCAAGCAGCTGAGCACAAGTGGGGCCAGTGAGAGGGCAGAAGACCAAGTAAGGAGGAGAGAGTGATATCATTTATTATGACTTCTCTCTTCTGCAAGGAGGTTTCAAAGCTCAGGAATTTGGGGTATGATTGGCTTTTTGGAGGGAAACATGGAAAAGGGAATAAACTTTAAACACAAATAAAGCATTGTGAAGTATGTAAAGGGCTAATTCATGGGGAAGCTTAGAACTACCACAGACTCTGGGGTTGGAGTTTGGTCCAAGTTGAACCAGATCCTTTACAGGAAATCTCTAGTATTAAAATTTGAAACAATAAATAAGAAAAAATAAGAAGGATACAACGCATGTGTTTGTGCTTGTGTGTGTGTATACATACGTACTTAATTTAGCATGACTTGTTATGTCACTGTTTTATTATAGAACTTTCCATCTTGGAAACAGTTTTATATTTTAAAAGAATATATATATTTGCATTACTGAAAAGCAGTTATTACTTGCTTTTACTCATGACTGGCCATCCATTTTTAGAGATAAAATACTCTCAGCCAATGAGCAACAAGGCTGTATTGTGCTGTCCTCAGAAAAGTGTTTGCTGACAATCTGTTTGCTCTACCATTGGCTTTATTATGTTTATTTGTGTTTGCATCAAATAAAACACATAGTTTAATAGATTTATTTAAACTATAAGGCTAACCACTTCCTGCCCCCAAGAAAAAGAAGACAGTACCTTCTCTAACACCCCCCTCTTTTCCAAGTCTTCTTTCACAGGAACAATGACTTTAAATTCCCTTACTCACTCAAACTACATGAACTTTTGTTTAAAGACTTGGTGTGGTTAGTCCTGTGAATTGCACATTGACACACTAGCTAGTAATGATGGGCATGGTTGTAAGAAGTTAATATTTTTCCTACAAACCTTTAATCATGTTATTTCAAAGATACAATCCAGGGTTATAGTCATTAAAATAACCATTTAAAAAAAACTAAAATTAAGTAGGATTTTGTTTCCCAGTGACCCCAAATGAACAGTAGCAGGCAAAATACACATGCACACAGCCAAACTCAACCAAACTGCCTTTGATGCCTCAGGGCCAAGATAAATGCACTCAGCTCCTTGAAGCTAAGCCAGAACCACTTCCTTACCAAAATGGAGACTTCCTTAAGCTACAAAGATCAGTTCAGAATCACCATGAGTTTGCTGAGAACCAAACTAATGACAAATCTTGCATTATGTTTAGACCTGCCTGTAGAAATATTGCTGATGATTCACATTATAAATAGTAATAAAATAACTAGTTTGATCTTTTTAAATTGAAGGGCTGTAATAAAGATGACATCAAGAATTGTGGCCTGTTTTCCAAGTAATAGCTATAATCTGACAATTGGTACACAATAGGTATAATCTTTCAACTGGCTAACCATAAAACGTATCACTAGGAAATGTTCTTTCAAAACAGGCTCAAAAACCTAATGTTTTGAAATGGTTTGAAGTCACAACTGAAGATGCTTAGAGAGGTTTACTTTTCGGTAAACCTTCATATTGAAATATACATACATTAAAGAGCACCATATATACATACAGTAAGTGCACAGCTTAACAAATTTTTATGAATTCAACACACCTAGATGATCACCTAGATCAGGACTGAGAGCATTACCAGCACCCCAGAAGCCTCCCTCTATCCCCTCTCAATCATCCTCAGTCATTATTCCTCCAAAGGCAACCAATATTCTGACTTCTGTCACCATATGTTAGCTTTACTTGTTATTAAACTTTATATAAATGAAATCATACATTATCCTATAGTATGTACCCCTTTGAGTCTGGCTTTTTAGCTCAATATTTTATCTGTAAGAGTCAACCAAATTTTTACTTATTGCCATAGTTTGATATTTTTCCAGTGCTACAAAATATTCCATTGCAGAACACATCACAATTTATTTTGGGTTGTTTGATGGACATTTGGGTTATTCCCAGTTTGATACTCTAACATATGAAGTTAATATAAATGTTTTGTACATGTTTTTGGTGAACATCTGTATGCATTTCTGTTGGTTATATATCTAAAATTGAAGTTTCTTGTGACATGAGGTATGTGTTTAGCTTTAGTAGATATTTCAAATAGTTTTCTAAAGTAGTTGTACCAATTTACATTTCCAAGCAGTGTGGGAGAGTGTTAGTTGTTCTACATCCTTACCAATAACTGGTGTTATATGTTCATTGTCTTTTTCAGTTTAGTCATTCTGGCAAGTGAATAGTGCTGTTATTGTGGATATAACATGCATTTCTCTGTTAATTAAAGATGTTGAGTATTTTTTTATATTAATGACTTGCATATATTCCTCTAAGTGCCTACTGAAGTCTTTTGCCCATTTTCTTTGGGTTGTCTTCTTATTTATTTCACTACTATTTATTAATACAAGCTCTTTGCTAGATATACACATTTCAAATATCTTTTCCCCTCTATGACTTGAGTTTTAACTCTCTTCATAGTATATTTTAATGAACAAAATGTCTTAATTTTTAATAAGACCCAATTTATCAAGCTTTTTCTTTATACTTAGTGCTTTTGTGTCCTTTTTAGAAAGCTTTGCTCATTATGCTTAAGTGAAAAAAGTAAGAAAGAGAAAGGCAAATACTGTATGATATCACCTTTATGTGGAATCTAAAAAATACAACAAACTAGTGAATAAAGCAAGCAGACTAACAGATACAGAGAACAAAGTAGTGGTTACCAGTGTGGAGAAGGAAGAGGGCAGGGGCAGTATAGGGGTATTAGATTTTAAAAAGGGGTTATGGGATTATATGAAATCATGTGTGTGAAACTTTTGAAAATTGTAAAGCACTGTAGAGCTTAAAGAATCTTTCAATTAAAAAAATAATAAAAATTTAAATGATAAAAAAACAAGTAGAAAGCTTTGCTCAACCCATGGTCATGGACAACTTGTCCTATGTTAAGCTTAACCTTTGGTTTACTTTTCACATTTAAGCATATTACATTTAAGCATTCTACATTTAATTAAGCACATTAAATCCATCTGAAATTAATTTTGTATATAGCGAAAGGTAGGAGTTAAGGTTCATTTTTTCCACATGGATAATCCAGTTCAGTTAATCCAGCTCAATTCATTTTTTAAAATCTTTTCTTCAAAATGCATCTTCATTGATAGTCAAGTGACTGTATATGTGTAGATGTTTCTGGACTAACTATCCTGCTCAGTGATCTATTTGTCTATCATTGTGCCAGAATCATACTGCTTTAATTGATAGAGTTTTACGATTAGTACTGGTAACTTGACATAAATCCTCCAACTTTGATCTTCTTCAAGATTGTCTTGACTCTTATAGATCCTTTGATTTGCCATAAAATCTTTAGAGTTAGCTTATCAATTTTAATTCAAAGAAATGATGGTGAAATTTTGGTTGGGATTGCATTGAATCTATAAATAAATACAGAGAGAACAGACATCCTTGCACTGCACATTCCAATCCTTGGAAATGGCATATCTTTTATTCTGGCCTTCCCTCATTTACCTCAATAATATTTTGTGGTTTTCTGTTTATACGTTTTCAATGTTTGATTGATTTATTCCTAGGTATTAAATGTTTTATGCCATTGTAAAGAATATTATTTTGAAATAAATGTACCTGCATGCTTATTGTTATTATACAGAAAAACAATAGAGTTTTTTCATATTTACCTTCTATTCAGTATCCTTACTAATTTACTTATCAAGCCTGATACAAGTTTCTTTTGGATTTTTTATGTACACAATCACATCATATATCTCCAAAGAATGACATTTTTTAAATTTCTAATTCTTACGAATTTCATTTTTTTGTTTGTCCTATTGCACTGGCTAAGCATTCTGTACAATACTGAATAGAAATAATGATACTGAACATCCTTGTCTTAGTCCTGACTTTGGAAGAAAAGGAATTTACTATCTCCCCATTAAGTGATTAGCTGTAGTTTTTTAGAGATACCCATTAATAGTTTAAGAAATTTCTTTTTATATCTAGCTCCTAAGAGATTTTAGCATGTATGGGTACTGAATTTTATCAAATGCTTTTTCTGCATTTATTGAGATGATCATGTGGTTTTTCATATTCTTTTACTGTCGTGTCTTATGATGATTGGATGTTTAATATTAAATCAGCCACACATTCCTGGAATAAACTTAACTTGGTCATGATGTGCTTGATATGCTAATATTTTATGTAAGATTCTTGAATATATATTTATATAAGGAACTGGTTTTTCAATTTTCCTTCTTGTAATAACCTTGCTAGGTTTTGATTTCAAGGTTATGCTGCCCTCATAAAATGAGTTGGGAGATATTTCTTCTTTTTCCATTTTTTGTCTTTTTTCCTAGGTGATGGCCCTTCATAAGCCTCAAATAAAAGTCTGGGGTATTTATGAGGGTCTCTACTTGGCAAGCCTGAATTCCAGTTTTTCCTCAGTACTGTCAGATTGCCAAAATATCTGCAGCTTAGCTTTTTAGCCTCTTAGCAACAGTACTCTGCTGGGTTTCTGTGTGTCTCATCCTGGGCACATACAGCTTAGAAGTAACCAAATGACTCAGGGGGAAACTGCACACAGAATGCTGGGTTCAATCCTCTGCAGATTTCTCTTCTCAGCACAAAGACCTTTCTAGTCCTAGCTGTCTTATAGCTCTAAACTCCAATTTTTTGTATCCCTTTCCCAGAGAAGCTGTCAGACCTCAAAGGTGCTTTCTTTTCTACCTATGTGCCATATTCCGAGGGGTGAAAGCAGCAGTGAATGTAGGATTCATCTCAATTATGTTCTTTCTCTGGGATCTCAGCCCTTCAAGTCCTGGCTGTCTCGATTGTTCTCCAATGACTCCGTAAAGATTTTTGTTTCTTTGTTTACCTTGCATTTTTATCCAGCTTTTAGGGTCAGTGTCATCAGAAAGACTAGTCTGGTGAGAGCTACTCCATCATAGCTAGAATTAGAAGCCGCTGAATGGAGCTCTAAAATAGACGACCTTGCAGCATCACCTCCCACTCTTATCATTTCACATCTAGGAACAAACCGCTCTTTGGCTGAGATCAGGAGTTTGTGTCCCAGTCAGGGGCAGGATGAAAGACTTTGTCTCAGTCTCCTGAGCCCTGTCGTTGTTCACTTACTGGGAGTCATCTTCATGGTCTATTGGTGTTGCCTCATTAACAGGGCGATTCACAGGGCATAATTTTACCCAAACTGGATTGCTTAATTTTGCTCAATTGACACTAAAACAGCAGATACCATGACATTTTAAGTTTGGTTTTTGTTTGTTTTTCTGTTCAAACAGCAACCATTTCCTTCTATATAGAGAAAGAATAAAATATTAACTCACAGGGGCTTCCCTGGTGGCGCAGTGGTTGAGAATCCACCTGCCAATGCAGGGGACGCGGGTTCGTGCCCCGGTCCGGGAGGATCCCACGTGCCGTGGAGCGGCTGGGCCAGTGAGCCATGGCCGCTGAGCCTGTGCGTCTGGAGCCTGTACTCCACAGCGGGAGAGGCCACAGCAGTGAGAGGCCCGTGTACCGCAAAAAAAAAAAAAAATTAACTCATAAATCAAGAATCTGAATCTACCACCTAAGCAAGAACAATTTATATACCTATGATTGATTCATTACTTGTAACTTCAACAGTCAGTATTTCAAGAGATGTTGACAGCATAGATTTCTTCTACATGGGCCCAAACCTATATCCTGTTAATGTTGACCATATACAGCCAGAAATTTATAATAGAGTCAAGAGGACTCCTCTGGACAATCTATTTTCTTATTTCTCTTAAAGGGGTAAAATACCTATTGGTTGAAATACTATTCTGGCACTGCATCTAAGAATTGCATGAAGACAAGTGTGCCTAATCTATGTCTTTTTTAATTTTAAAAATTAACTCTGAGCTTGTGGTTTTCTAAATCCTACAACAGAAAAACATTAATATGATGGTAATGACATTGAAAACTTATTGGCATTCATTCCTGAATAGCCATGAAAAAGGATAAAAATAAGGATTGCATGAAGACAAGTGTGCCTAATCTATGTCTTTTTTAATTTTAAAAATTAACTCTGAGCTTGTGGTTTTCTAAATCCTACAACAGAAAAACATTAATATGATGGTAATGACATTGAAAACTTATTGGCATTCATTCCTGAATAGCCATGAAAAAGGATAAAAATAAGGGGTTGGAGGACTTGCGGTGGGATGGGGGAAATGTAGTCATTGCTCAAGAAGATACTTGGTCCCTGGTTCTAGGTTGTTTCCATCTTGTTTCTAACCCTTGGTTCTAGGTTGTTTCCATCTTGTTTCTAAACCTATCTCCTCAGTGCCTCTCTCCTCACTTTACAACTTTTGGTTATCCTGGAAGGGCTCACTGTCATTGAGACTATGGATCGCTAAAAACTACTGATTTGGAACTGCTTTGCCAGGGTGGTTCACTCATGCTGATCCAGTCTTAAATGGCTGAGACTATTAGTGATTTAGCCCTGATAGAGATCTTGCTGTAGCTCTACCAACAGTGAATAATAAAGTCTGGGACCACCTTCATATGCTATGCAGCTCTTTATTGAAGACATGACCAAAATATCACCAGCCTTTAGAGTAGGTAACAGGTGGAAACATGTCACATTTCTGCTTTGGGACAAGGGATGAATTAATAACTATCCAATGCTAATTTCCTTCCTAAGAGTCTCTAATTAGATAATGCCACACTATCAACTGATGGTAAGGAATTGCCACAGTATGGGAAAAACCAGATGTTCTTTTAAAGAATTTTTGAGACACTTGGACAGTAGAAGAAAAAAATTCAAAAAAAAAAGGGAAAGTAATCTCTCTAAGATCTTAAACATCAAACCAACAAACGTGCACTAAAAGCTGTAGGGGATGCAAAGACTTGTAAAACACTATTCCTGTCCTTTAGGAATTCATGGACTAATTAGGAAACAATTAAAAAAGTATCTGTTGAATAACACTGATAACACTCACATGCATTCACAGGGGCTGGGAGCTTTCTCCCAAGTCTGACTGCACTCATTGGTCTACATAACTCTTTTTAATTTGAAGTTCTCTCTACACAAATGCATTGTAACCTTGAGGACAGAACCTCCGCCTTCTTCATAAAGCCTAAAGCAATATTTGTAAAATAAAAAAGGTTTTTGATGTAGCCAGGGCAACTCCGGGAAACTCCCTTTCAGAGCAAATTTACTGTTTCCAAGTGCATGCACACACCTGAGGAAAGGGGATATGTTCTGAGGCCTCAGGGTACAGTGGAATGTAAAACTGTTTCTGTGGGAGTACTATTAACATCAGGAGGGAGGAAACTGCCATTCACACTACATACTTCTTCCAAAAAGATTTTTCTGCATATGATTCAGAAATTATCTGTGAATGACTCACAAAAATGTTCTTAATGTGGGTTTTAGTGCTGCCAAACATTCTGTTTGAGCACTTGGATTTTTACTTGGGGGTTGACAGTCAACCCCCCTCAACCTTCCCAGCCTGACTTGTATAATGAGGATGGTGTTCCTGCAACTGCAGCACAAGGTTAATTCCCCGAAGCGGAAGCATATGTAAAAAATAAATAAAATTCGATATGTCAAAGGAGGTAATGGTTGCCTGATTAAGTGAGAAGTTCTTAGTGCCTAAGGAAGAGTCCCCTTTATATACATGTCTAAGGTGCTTTCAAATCAACTTTGCTATGCTTCCTTCTCCTGTCATTTAAAATCACCTGAGGCTTAAGAGGTTATGAATTTTATTTGGTTTTCCATCTTTTGATGTAATTCTTTCCTGAGGAAATTCTTTCTTGCGTTATCATGGCAAAGTCATTAGGGCCCAGGTAAAGAGCCCTCTTCCTATGTGTTGTTCATGGTGGTTGCCTTTCAGAAGCATTCAGTTCTGCTACTGAAGAATGCGTTTCTCTCAACTTTAGAAAATTGTGACTAAGA
Source organism: Tursiops truncatus (assembly GCF_011762595.2). Lineage (NCBI taxonomy): Eukaryota > Metazoa > Chordata > Mammalia > Artiodactyla > Delphinidae > Tursiops > Tursiops truncatus. The sequence continues at coordinate 79,140,525 of NC_047040.1, read as the reverse complement.
CAAAGCCTGGTTATAATAGCAGCTCAAAAAATACCAACTGGAATTAACTACCTCTACAATTACCCGTAATTAAAATCTATTAATAAAAATGTAGAAAGGCAGAGAAGAATTACTTGAAAAAATAAATCTGTTATTAAGAGAAGCAAAATATACAAAAATAATGAATACAGGAAATATTCATGATTCTCATAACCTTGGTTTTCAGTATACATATCAAATATATCTTTGCTGCTCTGTGGAACTGAAACTGATTAAAAACCAAGGTCCTCTGTCAGTAGGAAAGACATTATAATATAAGGAACTTGTGGTAATTACTTGAAGTAACATCAAAGACTATTCTTATATCTGTTGCAAACATATTTAGATATGTATATGTATTTAATACAAGCATATATTATGCTATATATGTTAATAAGCACATGTTTTTTTCTTTTTAAACTTTCATTCAGAGGAACTGAGGTTTTGTGACTGGGGAAGACCATAACCTTTCAGGTTCTACTTGTTAAATAAGAAAGGAAAAGAATTGTTTAAGGCAGTGATGCTAGAGAAAGCTTTGAAAAGTACAGCACATTTGAAAATATTAATACTTCAAAATAAAATGTATTATTAATACCGTCTCTTTATTGTAATGGGAAAGGCCTTGGTTTGAATTTCAGTTATGGTAAGCCACCACTAGCCGCTAGTGCTCAAAACTGAGATAATATACAGCATACTAGGTGTAAAAATCAGAGGTCTTCACACCTGTTTTACTGTCCTTAATTCCTTGTTGAGGGCTGCCAGTAAAGATGTGCAGACTTCAGGTCTTGATCTCATGGAGACTGGGAACTACTCAAAGTAAACACTTAACTCACAAAACTGTAGCATTTCCAGGTTGGAAGATTAACAAGCATCAACTCCAGTGGCTTTCCCAAGCAGAAATCTTCTGAATGACAGGCCTCTGTTTGATTACCACAGTGACAAGAAGCTCACTGCTTTGCAGAGTGTTCACCATTAAACTACTCTAATCCAGTTGAAGTCTTTATTTTATAACTCTAACCATTGCTCTTAATTCTTCCCTTTGAAAATATAGATAAGAAATTGAATCCTGTGACCAAATTAAATCTTTCGAGTGTCAAAAGAAAGCCTCATATCCCCATAGTGCCATTTATCACACTCAGGACATAGTAAATGCTCACAATATTTGTTGGATGAATAAATGAATTGTTTTAGCTTTTGAGCTAAAAATTGAGGCAAAAAAGTAGGACTCAAGAAAATTTCTCTTTGTCTTTCTTTCCACCATCCTTTAGTCTCATTTCCCAGACTAATACCACATTAAAACACATTTGCAGATGTACTGGTGAATGAGGCTGGTTGAAAAGCACTGGATTAATGGAGAACTCCACAATATTAAGCCAATAAGTCAATTTGGTCTCTGAATTCCCAGAGTTTTTGATTCATAACAAGTGCAGAAAGACATTAAAGCCACCAGAGATGACATTAAACCAGAAAGGATGGCTGAGGGGAGCTTATCCTCGTGGTCAAGAGACTTCATGGTCCTGCTTTTTCAGAAATAGAACCAAACCTCTGCTGCTTCAGGTGACATCTTTGAAAGCATCTTCCAAGTCAGTGACCTGAAACATTAGCTTCTGACAATTCTTCCACAGCTTGTGACCTCAGGAGAACACTTCAGCCTAGTGTGAGTCCTTTGAAGTGAACAGTGACCCCAGCTTAGTTTTTCTGGAACACAGAGCATTATTTTGGATGAAAACAACTTTTGTAAACAAAGAACAGAAGGTGCCAACTCTCACCTCGGAGTCTGGTAGCAAATGAACCTGAAAGACTTCTTCAGGGTTGAGCTTAGTGATTGGCCAAGAAAACAGGCTAAGGTTGGGAAGGTTATTTTTGAAATCATCTGGGCTTTGGGTCCATGAGCACAAAAGGAACACTGCCATGGGGTCATTTACTTGAAAAAGGAAAAACAACAAGGACTAAAATATAAACTGACATCACAAAAAGAAAATGAAACATAGCCATTTTGACTTCAATAAATGAAAGATATAAATTCTCTCTTCAAATCACAAATGCTTCCTCCTTTTTACTCAATTGATTTACTGTATTTGCTAATTAAATTAGAGCTCCGTCCAAGAGTGCGGCATCAGCTAGGATGGAGAGGGAAAGGCACGTTCTCTGTATTTCTTCTGGGGAAGGCACATGTTGCCACTCGGCATCACTGATCACAACAGTACGTGGCTGACACTTCACACTTCATATGTTGCTGATTGATCACTGGATCAATGACAGAAAACGAAGTTGAATATAGATTTGTCACTGTATGTGAGAGTGAACTTAAGACTTCAGGGTTTTACTGCCTGGGTTCATATTCCAGATTCTGTTTGGTGACTTGAGGGAAGTTACTTCACTTCACTGTGTCTCAGTTTTCTCTTCTGTGACATGGGGAAATAAGAGCACCTGAATCAAAATATTTTGCTAGGAGTTTCAAAGAGGTGATGTGTGTCAAGTTCTCAGTAAGTACACCAAAATACTATTATTTCTGTAATAATAACTGAATTACATTATTACATGAAATGATGTAATCCAATTATTATTGATACTATTTATATTTCTAATGTATCTCTAATTATTAAATATATATTTATCAATATAATCACTAATATAATTATTATTACTATTATCATCATTATTACTGTACCAAGTATTATTGAATCTAAAACACCCAGGTATTTTTTCTGTATTTTCCACTGGTCTTGAGAACATCTGGGGATGGAGCCAGATGCCTAGGGCCAGTCTTTTGTTACTAACAGCGAGACAGCTGGCTGGAGCACAGAAACCTCCAGAAAGCAGTTCCCTCAGGGGCAATCCTCTCCCCTCTCCCACACCCCTTGCCACATGTGCAGCATTCTTCTAATCTCCAAAGGCTGGTGCCGGGCCCAGCTCCTGGGCTTTATTTTGATAAATGTTTCGGGCTACAGAGTGCCAAGAAACTTGATTCCTTTGCTTTTCAAATACCAAACCTCTACCTGGAAAAGGAATGCTTAGATCAGAGCACAGAGATGAAAAGTTTTAAGTTAAATATGCAGTTCTCCCCTTAACCTATTGTCTGCTCTGTTTCTCAGCTCTGAAAAGTTGGAAGAAGAATATCTTCAGATAAAGAGTGCCGTAAATCACTAGTGAAAAGTTAAACATGATTTAGCAAATGTTCATTTTATCTTGGAAAGCAGGGTTATAATGGAACTGCCTTTATGTTTAAAGCCAACAATGTTCTTGATGGAATTATACGTATTTTAATAAAATCATTCTGCAAAGTACCATAGTTCAAATTCTTTACTGTATTTCTAAACTCTTTATACCTAGTGGTCAGAATAAGTTACACCTGGTTATTGTAAGAGAGACGAACACTATATCGTTCTTTTTCACTGGAAGGGAGAACTAATATTTCTTGAGTACCTGCTAAGTGCCATATGTTTTACTTATGTTGTACTATTTAACACAGCAAAACAGCATCATTTTACAGACCAGGAACCTGACACTCACAAAGCGCAAAAAACATTCTGAAGTTCATAGCACTAACAAGTAGAGGAGGTAGGATTCAAATGTACGATTTCAAAGCCAAGCTCACACTTAGTACATGAGAAATCATGTGCTATCACCGATCAATTCTTGCTCATTTATTTGCTTACATGTTTACTGTCTATATTCCCCTGCAATAATATAGGTTCCATGGGAACGAGGTCTTGTCCATCTTGGTCATCTCTGTATCTTCCAGTGCCTATGATAATTCCCATCACAGAGAAGAAGCTTAATAAATATTTTTGATTAAAAGATGAATGGGGCTTCCCTGGTGGTGCAGTGGTTGAGAGTCTGCCTACTGATGCAGGGGACACGGGTTCGTGCCCCGGTCCGGGAAGATCCCACATGCCACGGAGCGGCTGGGCCCGTGAGCCATGGCCGCTGAGCCTGCGCGTCTAGAGTCTGTGCTCCGCAACGAGAGAGGCCACAACAGTGAGAGGCCCGCGTACCGCAAAAAAAAAATAAAATAAATAAAAATAAATAAATAAAAGATGAATGAATGAATAACACATTTCCGACATGCCCAGGATGAGTCATTTGGAAGTCAAGTCAATTCTCACGTTCCTTCTTGAAATAAACAATGATGATAATAGTTCCAATATCTTGTGGCATTTTCTCATTGTGACATGTGGTAGAAAAGAAATCTTTCTTTCTGTTTTGAAAATACCAGTAATTATCTTGTTAAGTCTAGAGAGTACTGTCATTCCCTATGAGTCTGTCATGGCACCAAATCCATGTTGTTGAAACCTGAAGAATTTTCTAACTTTGTAAGGTTTATCAGAAAACTCTCCTTAAAAGATGGTTTCCAAAATTCTTTTGGAAAAGGGTGAGAATAGAAGCAGTGATTGCTGGTGTGACGTGGTGTCATGTATTGCTTTAGACTTGATGTCATGTTCCTCTCACAGGTTTCTTCCTTATTAGCTCAGCTGGTTAGAACTTGATATAATGAGGTCTAGATCATGGGTTCAAACCCCTGGTGGAACAATTAGCTTAAGTTTGTTCCCAGGACACAGGACTAACTCTGAGCCCCTTATAGTCCCCTTTACTTTGGTTTTGTGCTGCAGAAAGGCCAGGAGAAATAGTCACACAAAGCAAAACAGATGCTTACTGAAAGAACAGCAGGAGAGTCATCCCTCCATAAAATCTCCAGATCTCACATTTATACTCCTTCAAAGAGTTATCTTACTGACTCAGACTTCATTAACAATTGATTTTATACATTTCCTAATTAGAGCTATAAACAGTGGAACAAATCACCTATAAACAAGCTTATAAATAACCAATTGGTTTACATAAAATTAATTTTTTTTAATTTATTTTTTGCTGTGTTGGGTCTTCGTTGCTGCGCATGAGCTTTCTCTAGTTGTGGTGAGTGGGGGCTACTCTTCGTTGAGGTATGCGGGCTTCTCATTGTGGTGGCTTCTCTTGTTGCGGAGCATGGGCTCTAGGTGCGCGGGCTTCAGTAGTTGTGGCACACACGCTCAGCAGTTGTGGCTCGCGGGCTCTAGAGCGCAGGCTCAGTAGTTGTGGTGCACAGGCTTAGTTACTCATCAGCATGTGGGATCTTCCTGGATCAGGGATCGACCCCGTGTCCCCTACATTGGCTGGTGGATTCTTAACCACTACACCAGCAGGGAAGTCCCAGTTTACATAAAACTAAATGTGAAAAAAACTTAAGATTTCCAATGACCAGAAATAACCCTTAGGAATAAAACTTCTACTGTAATACATTGGCTAAGAGTGCCTTAATGAGAAAACAGCTACTCAGGTTATTCTGGTGGATACACATTAATATAAATTGTATTCATAAACTTTCAGAAAAGTATTAGTGACTTTATAAGCAATAACAAGAAGGCATCTCATTAACTGAGAACATTTAGGTCCTGGAGGAGATCGATTCCAGGAGACACACAGCCAAGCAGTCTAATTTCAATAAAGAGTTATTCAATTTAAGTCAAGAGCTGAATAAGAAATTGGACCAGGATCAGGTCCACAGAAAGATGACTCCTTCTGCTGAGAAAATGTGAGGTCTTTAAAATAACGCCAGATCACATTAGTTTGATGAACCAAATGCCAAGTATAAATATAATTATATTTCAATATAATTTGTTTTTCTTATTTGAACCTCTAGAGAATGAATGGTTCCACAATTCATCAAGTTAAAAAAGGGGGCGGGTCCAGCTAAATTCCCCTTAGCAGCATCTGAATATATCTATCCCAGATAAGCAAGTGCTTGCATCTCCTCTCACCCAACAAGAGCATGTCTACTCCTAGATTTCATACTAGTCAGTAGCCCTGAAAACTCAGCTCTCTGTTGAGTTCAATAAAAGTAGTGAACTTGCAATGTGCCTGGCTATATTTTTATTTAAAGGGTGAGAGTGATATTCCATATAGCTCTCTACATTCCTGAGTGGGAACTCTAAGTCCGGATGCCTCATTTTTTGAGGTTGCATCTTGGGACAATGTCTCAAGTTGACAAAGATATCAGAAAAGTGCTAGGGGTCTCCAGGGGCATGGATGCAAAGGGCTATGTTGCATATTACCCATCTTATTTGGGCCTATCAGTGAACAGGTTTCTTGATAGCAGGGGTCTGGTTATTCAATGGGGTCAGGGACTGAACATGGGAAAATTATGGGATTAGCTCAGAAAAGGGACCAGGGACGTTGAAGCTATTGTTAAGAGAGAAGCTGGGGTGATGGACTGTGTGATCCTGACTAAGCAGAGAAGTATACGAAGCCAAAGATGGTTCACAGACTAACAGAAAAATGGAATGATCATAAACCTAGAGGTTCAGTAAAGCCAAAGAACAGATTCCATGGGACTAACTAATGAGAGAGCCGGAGATGCAATAAGGAAAGGATGTGATAAAGGAAGGAATCAGCCAGTTGAAGATCAACTCTGGACTGAACAGTTCAAGGTGCTGGTAATCCACTTTAAGGTGTATCAATAGAAAGCTCCCCAACACTTGAAACAGTCAAGAAGACATGGTCATCTGGACAGACTAAAAGGAAGTCTCTCAGGATGTTGTAGAGGGCAATCCCATGTTAAGAGAGTTAACTCCCTTTGGAAAAAGAAGCTTTTTTTTTTTTTTTTTTTTTTTCAGTACGCGGGCCTCTCACTGTTGTGGCCTCTCCTGTTGCACAACACAGGCTCCGGACGCGCAGGCTCAGTGGCCATGGCTCACAGGCCCAGCCACTCCGTGGCATGTGGGATCTTCCCAGACCGGGGCACAAACCCATGTCCCCTGCATTGGCAGGCGGACTCTCAACCACTGTGCCACCAGGGAAGCCCCGGAAAAAGAAGCTTTTTATTTTAGACTTCAGATAACCACAATTTCCTGGAGGAGGCAAGTTATCATATCCTTTCAGTTCCCTTCTAACTTCATGATTCTATAAACCCAGCCCAACTTGCAGCTTTTAGGTGGGGTGGGTAACTGCAAGCTGAAAACTACCCTCTCTATTAACTTTAGGCTGTCTTATGTGGAAAAAATTTTCAGTGCCTAGCCTGGCTCTGCTGCCCTTCTAGTTAAAAGAAATGCAAAAGTTTATTATAGAGTCATATCAAAATTCCATGTTTTCTCATAAATGACTTTACAGCTGTGGCCATCTAAAGCATGACCAGAAAAGCTTGTCTTGGTTTTAAGATAGTTGTTTTGAAAGTAGGATTGATTGGCAGTTGATTATCCATGGTTCTGAAGTCAAGATCCACATGGATAAAGAAAATTCACGTATAACCCAAAAATTCCATGCTGATGGAAACAAGGGAATAAAACCACGAGATAAAATTCCCATCTCTGTCCTCGTTCAATCTGTGATGGATGTGTTAATGAGCAGTAAAATGGGCAGAAGAGTCACAAGTGGGTGAATGCCTGGGTACACAAGGATGCTAGCAAATCTATAAGCTTGGATAATAGAATGAATAGAATGGTGTGGTGAGAAACCCAGATTCAATGTGATTGATTCGCCACAGTTTTGCTGTTGAGAAAATTATCTTTCTTTTTAACACAACTTAGATCCAGAATGGCTTTCATCACTCAACTCAGCTATGATATTTTCTTCTGGCATCAAATCAGTCTCCTGGGGTTATAATTGTTTTGTCCCAAGGATTACTCAACTATACACACACAAAGTCTGTACAAACACAGGCAAGAAAAGTACACTTGTCACATAAATAATAAAGCCAAACGTGCTAATTCTTTGCTGCCTCTGCAGTGACCCATCAAGGAACTTTTGCCAAACAGACTGGAGTCAAGTCAGTGTTACAGTTTTAAGGTGAAAAGAAACTCTAGGCATAAAAGTGTGCCAGTTTCCTAGCCAACGAGGCTGATAGATAAACGTGTCTGTAAGTTTACTCCTTTTTATAGAACTCAGTGGTCTCTGAACTTTTTGAACTACTCCTATCAATTTAAAACAAACTGGAGGATTCATCTCCAGTAAGTGTTGGTTATATAAATATAAATTTGTGTATGTATGTGATATCAACCTACTCTAAAAATATGTTCTGGATGCAATAATGTTTAAAAGCATTTAAAATGATGTGACAAACATAAAATAAATATTTATGAATGTCTTGCAAGTTTTCATACTTCTAAACTATCATTGACTAATATCCTAACTAATATCCTAATAATGTATACTTAGAGTACGATATGTTGTTAACCATAGTACAGGTAAATCCATATTTTAAAATAGTTACATTGATACTTGTGAATTTTTACTAACTTCTTGTCAGATCTTCTTAATGTGACTGACAAAAAGCTCCTAGTACAAGGAGAAGTGTCAACTCTGCCATGCTCTTACTATTGCCTTCACCTTGCATTATTAGTTCTATCTTGCATTATTAGTTTAATCTTGCATTTGAGTTTTCTGTGCAAGATATTTTATCAGTCATTTGCTCCATAATTGTAAAGTTTGTAAGGTTAATTTGTTCCATAATTGTAAAGGTTAATTTAGTAAATATATAAGTGAAAATACATATATAACATAAAAATATGATCCAAAATCCACTTAAGAGGACACTTGAATTACAAGGCATTGCAGTACAGTGGTAGTAATCAATCACATGAGGACACCAGTTCCAACTCTCCATGATGTGGAACTCCTACTCTTCCTACAAGATAGCTTCTATACCAACTGTCAAATGGACAGGCGGTAGGTGAATATCACCGTTAAATCATACATTAAAATCAGCTATATAAGCAACAAAAGAAAAAAATAGATAAACTGGGATTCATCAATATTTTAAAACTCTTGGGCTTCCCTGGTGGCGCAGTGGTTGAGAGTCCACCTGCCGATGCAGGGGACACGGGGACACGGGTTCGTGCCCCGGTCCGGGAAGATCCCACATGCCGGGGAGCGGCTGGGCCCGTGAGCCATGGCCGCTGCGCCTGCGAGAGGCCGCAACAGTGAGAGGCCCGCGTACAGCAAAAAAAAAAAAAAAAAAAACAAAAAAAACACTCTTGCACATTAAAGGTCACTATCAACAGAGTGAAAAGGCAGCTCACAAAATAGGAGAAAATATTTGCAAATCATGTATCTGATAAGGAATTAATATCTAGAATATATAAAAACTCCTATAACTCAAAAACAATTTGAAAATGGGCAAAGGACTTGAATGGATGTTTCTCCAAAGAAGACGTAAAAATGGCCAATAAGCACATGAAAAAATGTTCAACATCATTAATCACTAGGAGAATGCAAATCAAAATTACAATGAGATATTATTTCACACCCATTATGCTACCTTTTTTTTTTTTTTGCGGTATGCGGGCCTCTCACTGTTGTGGCCTCTCCCGTTGCGGAGCACAGGCTCCGGACGTGCAGGCTCAGGGAAGCCCCTGGGAAGCCACCAGGGAAGCCCCTAGCTATTATTTTTTAAAAATAAAATAGTAATGTATTAGTGAGGATGTGGAGATATTAGAACATTTATGCATTGTTGGTGGTTATATAAAATGGTTCAGTCACTGCGGAATAGTTTGATGGTTCCTCAAAAAGTGAAACATAAAATTACCATATGATCCAGCAATTCTACTTCTAGGTATATACCCAAAAGAACTGAAAACAGGGACTGAAACATACTTAAATGCCAGTGTTCGTAGCAACATTATTCAAAATAGTCTAAAGGTAGGAACCACCCAAATGGATAAATAAATACACAAATGTGGTATACCCATGCAATGGAATATTATTCAGCCCTAAGAAGAAATGAAATTCTGATACACGCTACAACGTGGATGAGCTATGAAAACACTATGCTAAATGAAATAAGCCAAACACAAAAGGATAAATATCATATGCTTCCATTTACATGAGGTAGCTAGAAGAGGAAAATTCATAGAGACCGAAAGTAGAATTGAGGTGACCATGGGCTGAGAGGAAGGGGAAAAGGGGCTATTGTTTAATGGGTACAGGTGATACGATCACCTCCCAGATGCTGTAAGGTTTATGTATGTCTTGGGATTGTTATACACATGATACCTCTAGGGCCACCACATATTGTTTTACCAGTGCACTGCACAGTGGTGCCCTAAAAAGTGTTGCCTAGTAAGCGGGTGTGTGGGTCTGAAATTGAATTTGTGCTGTGCTCCCGAAGCCATGTGCTTTGGAGGAAGGTTACATCATGCTAGAGGAAGGGGTGCACTGTTCAAATCATTTTGAAACAGAGTACAAAACTGTCACGTGTATAATAACCAATAGTTCTTGTTATTACTACCTAAGTTCAAAACCCCAAGGCTAGAACAAATAATTTCAGGATTTCATACTAATATTCAAGTACACCTTTCTTGGCCTATCTAGAAAAAGTTAAGTTTGCCAGTTGACGTACCATCTTGTTAGCCAAGACACTAAAAATCTGTTATATTTTCCGAGTGAAAAACGGTAACAAAGAATTGTTGAATGGGGCGGGGGGGGGGGGCGGTCTTAAGGCTCCAAGATCAAACTCACACTCATTAAGTAGCTAATTCACTAAAATGTGCTGCAAATTATTTTTTGCCAAGTAAATGAAGACCAGGGGCTAAGAGGTGAAGTGAGGTCTCCAATGTCACACAGGTGATTAATGGGGAAACTAGCAAGAGAATCCACATTCCCAAGCAGCTGAGGCTCCTGCCACAGACAGTGAGTGTGATGTTCCCCAGGCTGGGGAAACAAGCATGAGAAATCCAGTCCAGGCATCGCTGGGACTGTTGGGCTCCATAGTGCAGGATGTTAGTACCCTCAGTGTAGATTAAGATGTTTATGACATCCTCATATGAAGTAGAGCTAAACAATGAGTAAAGTAAGAAAAATGTAATGACATCACCCACCATTTTCATGCCTGTGTTCTGCTTTTCTTGGAACTTTCCACACTATCTGTATTCTGGATCTGCTAAAGGCAAGGCATACATTGTCTTATGTACATATATAATACAATGTATGCGTTGTATATAGATATTTATATATTTATTTTCCTCTCCATTTACCTAATCAATCATACTTGTTCTAAAAAACTAATTTTATTTAGTGAATGTTCTGGAATTTCAAATGTTCCCAAAAATAAGGAAAACAAAGCCCACTTCCCTTAATAAGCTGTCTCTGGCCCTTTTTTGAAATATAACATGTAGATGTAGAAAATGAATCTGGGGAGAAGAAACGAAATTAAGCAAAAAGAATATATATATATATATCTCATATATATACACATATATATATATATCATATATATATGATTTCCATTTGACTGATAATTCTCATTCCCTCTCCCTACTCTCTATGCATCCTCATGTGTTTATGTCATTTCTGATTTCAGGTTCCCTGAGTGAACTCCTGTAGGCTATAAGCTATAAGCTATAAGCTAAATGACTAACAAACACTGGCCAAGTTAAACCAAGATGTTACAGGTACGAGAAGGGCCTGATTTCTCTGAAGAGACGTGAAGTGAAAAATCTTCACCACTAGATCGGATTATTTCATGGCAACTGAAACCAGCCTACCCCTAATGGATCAAGAGCCATGCCTTCCCCTGCTGCTGTACACATGGATCCAGTTTGTGTGCTCTCTCCAGGAATGGTGCAGAGCTGGGAAGGTCTTCCAGAGGTCACCTTTTCCTAAGGCCTCCAGGCAGTTTTCCTCTAAAGCATTACAGATTTTTTTACTCCCCAATTCTTTAAAATGCTCTGAACAACTGACAGTTAGATCTCTGATGTCTACAGGAAAAAAATGTTAGTGTCAACGAGTCTTAATTTTATTCTTAGGCAAATCTCTGTTTAAGGCAAGGATACCCTTTAAAGTCAAATTCAGTTTTGCTTTTCTTTATTCTCGCATTTTGATTATATTTAGGAAGTTGGTATTAATGGGAGGTCAGATCATAGGCTAAAAGAAGAATTATGTCCATTTTGAACAGAGACTTTTAGACAACAAAATGATCATTTAGTGTCTGTATTAGATTCCTTCCTGAACTTAGCCTTTAGGCAATCGGTTTATTAAAGGTTCTAAAAGCATTTGGCCTTTATGTGAATGGGAGTAAGCTCTACAGAGTTTCTAACTATAATGAAATCAGAAGGGTCATAAACCCTTGCACTGTAGACGTTAATTAATGGCCAGTTTATCCCACAGCAGAGTAAAGTGCTGGGATAGCAGGTGTGTTTGGGGGAGGTATACGACTGCCCGGGAAGCAGCTGGACTTGGAAGCCTTTGGACTGAGAACAGAGAGATAGCAAATCTCTTGCACAGGGGCAGTTCATCCATTCCTTTGACCCCTGCGTGCCTTAACTAGACTCCTTTGTTTCTAGTAAATTCTCCCTCTACACATAGAAAAGCATGGTTTTCCTGTCTCTCAAAGGAAATAAATTTGCTTCCCACTCTCTCCCCTCCCCCGCACCTGGACTGGACATTGTCTTGAGGCAGGAGAGGCTTCAACACAACACGTGATCATATTTAATGGTCTCCGAAATGACTTCTGTGAAATATCCACCTACTTGCCTCGGCTTGATTTACTGCATTGCCTGGAAATAACAAATGTAATTACTTTGGAATCAACATAATATGAGGCCAGATTGCTTTAACATTCCTTTTGCTTGAGAGGAACTTAATATGAATGAGAACCAGCTGTCTGTCTGTCATCATGCGCATTTGGTCAGCTTTCATAACTGATGACAGATACGGCTCTTTTGGAAAATACTTTAAAGTTACATAATTGTAATGGCCATTTTTTTCTCTGACAGCTTTAACATCTATAGTGAATCATATAAAGCACGTGTATCTTACCTGAAACCAGAGATAACCTGGTGTTCTCCAGACAGTTATCTCCCCTGGAAGAGTTTCCCCCAGCCTAACGTTTTAGATTTCTTTAATAAAAGGGTAGTATGTTCTTATTCAAGAAGAGAAAACAAATGAAGTTTGTGACTTCATAACAAAAGAAATTCCCTAGTGTAACCTGAAGCTTTGAATGGCAAGAAGGGTCTTCGGAGTATGTATAAAATTTGACTGAATTAGCCTTTATTTCACATCTACTAATTTATTGCCAGACTCTCTGTCAGACAATAAAACTTTTAAAATGAACTAGCATTTGGGGATCTCTTACACTACCTATATTCACTTTCTTATTTAACCTTTACAACAACCCAACCTTGTGAATTAGGTATTAAGACCTGCCTCTTTGCAAAGAGAACACTAAAGTTTAGTGACACTAGTAACTTTCCCAAGGTCACAGAACTAGTTAGTAATGAAGTTGAGAGTAGGATCTAGGCCTCATTGATTCAAGTCAGTAAGAAAACCATTAGTGAAAGAGTTCAGAAAGACTGGCAAATACAACTCATCATAAAAAAACTGGTAACTGTCTATATACTTGTAAATAACTAATTAGACAGTATAAAACAGAAAATTGCTCCCATTCGTAAGTCAGAGTAAGAAGAGCATGACAGACAAATAGATCAGTGAAACTGGAGCACAACTGCATGTGTGCATATTTGATACATGACAGAGGTGTAATTACAATGGAAAAAGGAAGGGCTAATAGACAAGTGGCGATTGGAAAATAAGATATTCATATGATTCCCTACTTTATACTATATAAACATTAAAAATATTTCAGGGAGATTAAAAACTTAAATGTGAACAGAAAACCTTTAAACACTTCAGAAGAAAATAAAGGAGACTAAATAATGCTGAAGTATATCCTTAAATAAAACACAGAAAAGCACAAATGACACAATGAAAGATTAATAAATTCACTGTATTAAAAATAAGACTTTTTTTTTTTTAACAAGATACAACACAAATAGTGAAAATACAAACCACAAACTGGGAGAAAATATTTGTAACACATGTAACTAACAAAGAATTAGCATCCAGAACATGTAAAGATTGCACAGAAATCAATAACCCAACAGAAAAATGGGCAGTTCACAAAACAGCAAATCCACTGTTCACTTAATATGTGAAAAGATTTTTAACCTTACTAGGAATAAAGGGAAATAAAATTAAAACAATGAGGTATCATTTCACAATTATCAAATTGGCAAATGTTTAAAGTCTGAAAATACCTACTTTTGGCCAGATGTGATACAATAGGAATTCTCATTTACTGCTGATAGAACTGGAACAACCACTTTGGAGCACGATTTGGCATGTCTAGGAAAGGTGAAGATGCACACTGCCTAACACTTAGTAATTCTGCTCACATGTATATATCTTAGAGAAACTCTAACATGCACACAAGAAGAAATTTTAAAATGTTACTTGCAGCACTGTTCATGAAAACAAAACAATAGAAACCCCAATATATTTAAATTTTAAAACGACATATTTTGATAGATTCATAAAATGTAACACTACGCAGCAGCTAAAATGAACAAACTAAATCTACCTATTTATGGCAACATGGATAAATCTGAAAAATATAACATTGACAAAAGAAACAACTGCAAAGTATAATATATAGAAAGTTCAAAAACATGCAAAAATATAACATTATCAAAACAACTTACAGAAAGTTATGCTTTACTGAACAATGAAACATTGTTTGTATTTATATAGCAGTATAAAATCATGCATATAAAAAAAAGATAGTGCTTCTCTCTGAAGAAGGACAGATAAGAATGAAATCAGGGCGTTTCATAAGGAAAGGCCCTTGAATTTTTTCTTCTAAAAAAATCTGTAATGAATATGGTGTTGGTAGATGATGGAAAGAAAGAAACAGAGAAAAGAGGAGGAAGGCAGGAGGGAAAGAGGGATGGATGAAAGGAAGGAAGAAAGGAAACATGAGGGCAGGGGGAGGCAGGAAGGAAAAGAAGAAAAAATATGTAGAGAGTATAAAACCCTAGATCAAATCATTGAGATTCTGTCTTTTAAGGGTAGAATCATTTAAATTAAAAAAAAAAGATTAAAAGAGAAAATTCCAGATTTTTTTTGAAACACGTAGTGAACAAATGGGGCTAGGTATGATATGATTTAATAAAATTCACTAATTTAAATCAACTAGGAGAAGGTCAATTTGAATTAAACAATTCCAGAAATTTTGAGGATTTAAAGGCATGCAATTATAAAACTTATTCTGTGCCTACAGCTATTCAAACTGATTCAACAAACAGTTTATCTTTATGTGTGTGGCAGGTTTATGCCTTGAAATGTGACGCAGGTTGGTCTCTGTGAACCCACTCTCCTCTTTCACTTGTACCCCAAGGGCAATTTTCCTTCCTCTTATCCAGAAACAATAATTCAAAGAAATCTATGAGCTAAGTGCCTAATCTTTTTAAAAATCTGCATGTGTATATTTCTTTTTAATATTATACTGTACATACTGTCTTTAACTATTTGTTTTACTGAACAGTGAAACACTGTATTTTTATCAAAATGAGCTCATACTCAATATTCTTTTACTTTTTCCAGTTCACATTCACTATCTTTATTTCAAAAAATGTTCATTTCACCTAATATTAGAACTTAGATACCATGGGCATCACCAGAAAATCTGCAAACAGCAAATGCTAGAGGGGTGTGGAGAAAAGGGATCCCTCTTGCACTGTTGATGGGAATGTAAATTGATACAGCCACTATGGAGAACAGTATGGAGATTCCTTAAAAAAGTAAAAATAGAATTACCATATGACCCAGCAATCCCACTACTGGGCATATACCCACAGAAAACCATAATTCAAAAAGACACATGCACCCCAATGTTCATTGCAGCACTATTTACAATAGCCAGGTCATGGAAGCAACCTAAATGCCCATCGACAGACGAATGGATAAAGAAGATGTGGTATATATACAATGGAATATTACTCAGCCATAAAAAAGAATGAAATTGGGTCATTTGTGGAGACGTGGATGGACCTAGAGACTGTCATACAGAGTGAAGTAAGTCAGAAAGAGAAAAACAAATATCGTATATTAACGCATATATGTGGAATCTAGAAAAATGGTACAGATGAACTGGTTTGCAGGGCAGAAACAGAGACACAGATGTAGAGAACAAACGTATGGACACCAAGGGGGGAAAGTGGTGGGCAGTGGTGGTGAGATGAACTGGGAGATTGGGATTGACATGTGTACACTAATATGTATAAAATAGATAGCTAATAAGAACCTGCTGTATAATAAATAAATAAATAAAATAAATAAGGGCAAAAAAAAGGAATTTAGATTCTACTCATGGATCCAAATACTCCATTTAAGACTGACTTGTACAAATCATAGCCAATCCAAGCCCATACACTGCACTTAGTTGTTTTATTCCTTATGTCTCTTTTTATCTGGAACAGACCCTTTATTTTAATGACCCTGAACCATTATCTTACAGGATACACCACCTTCTGAATTTGTCTGATTTCTTTTCCGTGGTGAAATTTGGCTTGTTCCTTACTTCATAACTGAGAGCTACATCGAAAGGCTCTGTGGATTTAAGTTAAGCACGTGTGGCTAGACAGTATCATCAGTAATGTTACCAATTTCATTTTGCATCACCTAAGAAAACACATACTACCTGGTTGACCCATTAATGATACTAATATTAACCACTGGATGAGGGTGGTGATAATTTGGTTTCTCTATTTAATAGTAATATTTTCTCCTTTACAACCTGAAAGTAATCTGTGTAGTGTTACTCTGGGGTTATACAAGTGTTCCTTTCATCATACGCCATTGACTAAATTGGTAATTGACAACTGATAATCCTGAATTAATAATTTCATTACTGGTCTGTGTAACAAGGGAATAAAACAAGCGAAAGTCCCTGCTCTTGTGGAGCTTATCATCTGGTGGGCGAAAGACATCAATAAACATTAAAAATTAGAAAAATGTGTAAATCAACTATACTTCAATTTTTAAAAATTAGAAAAATATGGGAACTCCCCTGGTGGTCCAGTGGTAAATAATCCACCTTACAATGCAGGGGACGTGGGTCAGGGAACTAAGATCCCACATGCCGCAGAGCAACTGAGCTCATGCACCTCAACTAAAGAGCCTGCGCGCGCGGCAAACCACAGAGCCCACGTGCTCTGGAACCCGCGCACCACAGCTACAGAGCCCGTGTGACCTGGAGCCTGAGCACCACAACTAGAGAAGAGAAAAAAAACCCGCATGCCACAACTAGAGAGAAGCCCACGCACCACAACGAAAATTCCTGCGTGCCTCAAGGAAGATCCCGCGTGCCGCAACTAAGACCCAATGCAGCCAAAAATAAATTAAACACATAAATAAATAATCTTTAAACAACAAAAAAGAAAAATATAGTATGAAGTATGTCATGTGCTGAAAAGTGCTACAGAAATAAATATAGCTGGGAAGTGGTAAGGACCTTCCCTGATCACCCTGTGGAGAGATGACCTCACAAGCAAGTGTTGGCCCTCACATCTGATAGTCTTTCTGACCTAATATTCTCAACTCAGAATAGAGGGTTCCAGTGAGAGGATATGCCAGGTTTCTGGGGCTACTGCAACAAATTACCACAAACTTGGTAGCTTAAAACAACAGAAATTTATTCTCTCACAGCCGCTGACCTTCTTGGTGGCTGCTGGCAATCCTTGCCTCAGAGACACCCCACTTCAATCTCTGCCTCTGTCTTCACTTGAGCTTCACTGTGTCTCAAGACTCCCTCTCCTTTTTCTTATAAGGCACCAGTCATGGGATTTAGGGCCCACCCTAAAACCAGGATGATCTCATCTCAAGATCCTTTATTTAATCACATCTACACAGACCCTGTTTCCAAATAAGATCACATTTTCAGGTAACAGGGGACCTTATCTTATTGGTACCACTATTTGACTCAATAAAGAGGTAACAGAGTATGTTAACTATAGTCAATGCATCAACAGAGTGTAGTACAGGCTTCCACTTTTCATTCTCACTGGCTCCAGGAATGAACATCAATATAATAAGAGTATATTAGACTGCCTATACATACATTCACATACATATACATACTATAGTGGCTTTTAGAAACTGTTTCCTAGACAAATAGTGTTATAGAAATCAGAACTTCCTAAGATGGAATTAAGCTAGATAGATAGGTGATAATGAATTGCAAGAAACTCGCTCTTCCTCCTGTGTTTTTCCTTTACTCTCACATGACTACCACACTCACAACACTTCTGACGCCAGAAGTGTGGGAGTTTTTGCTATACCAAGCAATTCTGTGATACCAGCTGGGTATCCCACAATTTAACTCAATTCTGACACTGTCTACCTGGAGATAGCATCAGATTTCACAGGTTAAGGGCTCAGCCCCGCGAGACAGTTCCCCACTTCAAAGCCAATCGCAAGTAGAAGGTCCCCAGGTTGCTCACAGCTTTTGCCTGATGGCTACAAATCAGAGGTTCCCATTACCTCCTCCCTATTGAATTCCATTATCTGCTAGAATAGCTCACAAAACTCAGGGAAACAGTTACTAAAGAATATAACAGTTTATTAAAGAATATAAGAAAGGATACATATGAATAGTCAGATGAAGAGATACATAAGGCAAGGTCTGGTAGGGTTCTGAGCACAGGAGCTTCTGTCCCTGTGGAGTTGGGATATGTCACCCTCCTAGTATGTGGATGTGATAACCAAGCTCTCCAAACCCTATACTATTGGGATTTTCTGGAGGCTTCCTCACAGAGGCATGATCAATTGCTAACTCCATTTCCAGCCCCTCTCCCCTCTCTGGAGAATGGGGAGTGGGGCTGAAAATTCCAAGCTTCTGATCATGACTTGGTCTTTCTGATAACCAGCCCCCATCCAGAAGCCCACCAAGAATCACATCATGAGAACAAAAGACACTCCTATCACCCAGGAAATTCCAAAGGATTTATGAGCTCTGTGCCAAGAATCAGGGTCAGAGGCCAATGTATATATTTTCTATTATTTCATAGATGGTCTCTCCATCTCAATACAAAGATGGCAGCTGTTTAGTTGCATCATTAGCAAAGCAACGTAACATGTTAAAGTTCTTCAAAAACACTTGTTTTCAATAATTAGTCTATTCCCCCAGCTTGTTCACACAACTACTTTATTCAATAAAACAAATTTTAGCCTGATCTGAGGCTAATTCTTATGAAATCTGAATGAATTAAGTGTGAGTTGATGAAGTGTCCTGATGCTGAATTTAGCCATCAATAAAACAAGTTGTAATATCACTTTTCTAACCTTAGAAGTAGATTTTGATCACACAGCTGATTCTAATGACTTCTAAATAGAAGACAGAAGTCAACTTCATCAGTTAAAAAATTAGGGGACGAGGGGAAGATGGCGGAAGAGTAAGACGCAGAGATCACCTTCCTCCCCACAGATACACCAGAAATACATCTACACGTGGAATAACTCCTACAGAGCATCTACTGAACGCTGGCAGAAGACCTCAGACCTCCCAAAAGGCAAGAAAGTCCCCACGTACCTGGGTAGGGCAAAAGAAAAAAGAATAAACAGAGACAAAAGGTTAGGGACGGGACCTACACCAGTGGGAAGGAGCTGTGAAGGAGGAAAGGTTTCCACACACTAGGAGCCCCTTCACGGGCAGAGACTGCGGGTGGCGGAGGGGGAAAGCTTCGGAGCCGCGGAGGAGAGCGCAGCAACAGGGGTGCGGAGGGCAAAGCGGGGAGATTCCCGCACAGAGGATCAGGGCCGACCGGCACTCACCAGCTCGAGAGGCTTGTCTGCTCACCCGGCGGGGCGGGCGGAGCTGGGAGCTGAGGCTCGGGCTTCGGTCAGAGCGCAGGGAGAGGACTGGGGTTGGCAGCGTGAACACAGCCTGCAGGGGTTAGTGTGCCACGGCTAGCCAGGAGGGAGTCCGGGGAAAAGTCTGGACATGCCGAAGAGGCAAGAGACTTTTTCTCCCCTCTTTGTTTCCCGGTGCGCGAGGAGAGGGGATTAAGAGCGCTGCTTAAAGGAGCTCCAGAGACAGGCGCGAGCCGCGGCTAGGACCCCAGAGACAGGCATGAGATGCTAAGGCTGCTGCTACCGCCGCCAAGAAACCTGTGTGCGAGCACAGGTCACTATCCACACCCCCTTCCGGGGAGCCTGTGCAGCCCACCACTGCCAGGGTCCTGGGATCCAGGGACAACTTCCCCAGGAGAACGCACAGCGCGCCTCAGGCTGGTGCAACGTCATGCCAGCCTCTGCCGCCGCAGGCTCGCCCCACACTCCTTTCCTCTATTTGTGAGTGTGTATGTGTATGCTTCTGTGTGAGATTTTGTCTGTATAGCTTTGCTTCCACCATTTATCCTAGGGTTCTATCCGTCCGTTTTTTTTTTTTCTTTAAAAAAAATTTTTTTTCTTAATAATTATTTTATATTTTAATAACTTTATTTTTTTATCTTTATCTTCTTTCTTTCCTTCCTTCCCTCCTTCCTCCCTCCCTCCCTCACTCCCTCCTTTTCTTTCTTCCTTCCTCCCTCCCTTCCTCCCTCCCTCCCTCCCTCTCTCTCTCTCTCTCTTTCTTTCTTTCTTTTTCTCCCTTTTATTCTGAGCTGTGTGGATGAAAGGCTCTTGGTGCTGCAGCCAGGAGTCAGTGCTGTGCCTCTGAGGTGGGAGAGCCAACTTCAGGACACTGGTCCACAAGAGACCTCCCAGCTCCACATAATATCAAAGGGCGAAAATCTCCCAGAGATCTCCATCTCAACACCAGCACCCAGCTTCACTCAACGACCAGCAAGCTACAGTGCTGGACATCCTATGCCAAACAACTAGCAAGACAGGAACACAACCACACCCGTTAGCAGAGAGGCTGCCTAAAATCATAATAAGTCCACAGACACCCCAAAACACACCACCAGATGTGGACCTGCCCACCAGAAAGACAAGATCCAGCCTCATCCACCAGAACACAGGCACTAGTCCCCTCCACCAGGAAGCCTACACAACCCACTGAACCAACCTTAGCCACTGGACACAGACATCAAAAACAGCGGGAACTACGAACCTGCAGCCTGCAAAAAGGAGACCCCAAACACAGGAAGATAAGCAAAATGAGAAGACAGAAAAACACACAGCAGATAAGGAGCAAGATAAAAATGCACCAGACCTAACAAATGAAGAGGAAATAGGCAGTCTACCTGAAAAAGAATTCAGAATAATGACAGTAAAGATGATCCAAAATCTTGGAAACAGAATACACAAAATGCAAGAAACATTTAACAAGGACCTAGAAGAACTAAAGATGAAACAAACAACGATGAACAACACAATAAATGAATTTAAAAATACTTTAGATGGGATCAATAGCAGAATAACTGAGGCAGAAGAACAGATAAGTGACCTGGAAGATAAAATAGTGGAAATAACTACTGCAGAGCAGAATAAAGAAAAAAGAATGAAAAGAACTGAAGACAGTCTCAGAGACCTCTGGGACAACATTAAATGCACCAGCATTCGAATTATAGGGGTTCCAGAAGAAGAAGAGAAAAAGAAAGGGACTGAGAAAATATTTGAAGAGATTATAGTGAAAACTTCCCTAATGTGGGAAAGGAAATAGTTAATCAAGTCCAGGGCAGCTCATGCAGCTCAATAACAAAAAAACAAACAACCCAATCCAAAAATAGGCAGAAGACCTAAATAGACATTTCTCCAAAGAAGATGTACAGATTGCCAACAAACACATGAAAGAATGCTCAACATCATTAATCATTAGAGAAATGCAAATCAAAACTACAATGAGATATCATCTCACACCAGTCAGAATGTCCATCATCAAAAAACCTAGAAACAATAAATGCTGGAGAGGGTGTGGAGAAAAGGGAACACTCTTGCACTGCTTGTGGGAATGTGAATTGGTACAGCCACTATGGAGAACAGTATGGAGGTTCCTTTAAAAACTACAAATAGAACTACCAAATGACCCAGCAATCCCACTACTGGGCATATACCCTGAGAAAACCATAATTCAAAAAGAATATTGTACCAAAACGTTCATTGCAGCTCCATTTACAATAGGCCGGAGATGGAAACAACCTAAGTGTCCATCATCGGATGAATGGATAAAGAAGATGTGGCACATATATACAATGGAATATTACTCAGCCATAAAAAGAAACGAAATTGAGCTATTTGTAATGAGGTGGATGGACCTAGAGTCTGTCATACAGAGTGAAGTAAGTCAGAAAG
The DNA here is from genome assembly GCF_011762595.2 of Tursiops truncatus. Lineage (NCBI taxonomy): Eukaryota > Metazoa > Chordata > Mammalia > Artiodactyla > Delphinidae > Tursiops > Tursiops truncatus. The sequence goes on along the minus strand of NC_047040.1, from coordinate 79,118,406 downwards.
AGAAAGATAAATACTGTATGCTAACACATATATATGGAATTTAAGAAAAAAAATGACATGAATCTAGGGTTAAGACAGGAATAAAGACACAGACCTACTAGAGAATGGATTTGATGATATGGGGAGGGGGAATGGTAAGCTATGACAAAGCGAGAGAGTGGCATGGACATATATACACTACCAAACGTAAAATAGATAGCTAGTGGGAAGCAGCCGCATAGCACAGGGAGATCAGCCTGGTGGTTTGTGACCACCTGGAGGGGTGGGATAGGGAGGGTGGGAGGGAGGGAGATGCAAGAGGGAAGAGATATGGGAACATATGTATATGTATAACTGATTCACTTTGTTAAAAGCAGAAACTAACATACCATTGTAAAGCAATTATACTCCAATAGAGATGCAAAAAAAAAAAAATTAGGAAAATATTATGAGATGCTTACCACATGTTGTTGCATATAAAATACCAAAAAAGATAGAGATAGGATTGATTTTATACTCAGAAATTCCTTACAGTTGATGTCATAGTCTGGTTGAACTTTATATTTTGACTGTGACATTATCTTATTTTTAAAGAAGATTAGGTAAATAATATATAAAGCTATAAATAAAAAGGGAATCTCTAAACCCCAAGGTCCTATGGAAAGGAGTCATAACTCTCTCAAACAAATGTGGTAAGTTAAAATATACATACACAGGAAACAATTACCCAAGTATTACAAAGAATCCAGTCAAAAGTTAATTCCATCCGGTTAAGTGTATGCCAAAAGCCATAATATTTATTCTAATACAATAAAGATTAAATCAAACATCCCCAGAATCTGGACCAAAATACATAAGAATTATTTTGATAAAATACAAGCTAGGCAGTCATACTCCTTTTTGTAATTTTTCACATCAGTCACCTTGGTAAAATGCAAAGTGCCTTTAGAATAATACAAACATCTAACATATCAGCTCTGCCACTTAATAGTCACAGGATCCAGAAAAAAGATCTCCTAAACAATGTGACCTACAGCTTCTTCAACTGAAAAACTGAATCATAGTCCCTATCTTGCAAGGTTGTTGGGAGGTTATAAACAATGTGGGTGAAATGTCTGATTTTGAATGCCTACTGTTATTCTTAGGCTGTGGTCTTTCAAAGGTAAACCTGAGAAATCATACTTAGGTGCATTTGCCTACTTCAGTAACTCTGTCCAAAAAAAGTGAATATTTCAATAATAATTTGTAAATTGCATCTGAACGTGGAAAGATGGCTTTTATATACTTATTTAATTGCAATCAAAGAGAAGTGTGTTGTTCACCATGTGGTAGACACAGAGATATGACACTCAGATTCCCCTTCCAGAAAGGACTCGCTGCCCAGCTGTGAGGAATGTGGGTCACTCTTGGCCTCCAGCTGTTAGTCCATCAGGGCCTGCCTCAGTCTTCCAGCTGAGGTCACACCACATGTGAGGTAACCCCCAGACAATGACACAATGGTAGCCAAGGGCATGCTCTTCTTGCAGCAGCCTCCAGCCAATGACTGAACAAAACAAGGATACAAAGGTCTGCTATTTCCACCTAACGCAGCAGCCCTCCAATGGGCAAGCTGTGCTCTGAGCTCCTGCTTGGCTGGCAGAGGCTTTGCCAGGTTGTCACACAGACTCACGGCACTCTCTGCCCAATCCTGCTTCTCATTCCCGTTCACAGGTTCGCTCCCCAATAAATATTTTACACTTCTAACTGCCTCAGTATCTGCTTCCAGAGAACCCAATCGTGACACATAAGTCTTTCAGAAATTTATGTTATTAAACAACAGTAACAACAACGAACCCGGATAGAAGAATCAATGGAAATGTAGTTCTTCACTACTTTGTCTAAAACGTCCCAGACAGGCACCTATTCTATTCTTGTTTTCTCCCCAGCTTTACTGAGATATAACTGACATATAACTTTGTGTAAGTTTAAGATGTTGATTTGAAAAATAATCATATTGCAAAATAATTACCACCAGACTTCCATCCTGTCACAGAATGACCATTTCCTTTTTGTGGTGAGAACAGTTAAGATCTATTCTCTTAGCAACTCTCAAGTGCGTGATACAGTATTATTAACTGTATTCTAATGCTGTACATTAGATCTCCAGAATTTATTCATCTCATAACTGGAAGTTTGTACCCTTTGACCAATATCTTCCCAGTTCCCCCACCCCTGAACTCCTGGTAATCACTACTCTATTCTAAATGAATAATTCAGTCTGCATTTGTAAGTGTTAAACCAATGTTAATATTTGTGAGTATTTTTTCCTGTTTGGTCTAATATGAATTTGCTTGCTACAAGTTAAGCCCATTTCTCCATGTATTCACTGTGAAAATGAAGAAAAAAGCACCTACCCTGTGATTCAAGACATTTAAGCCATTCTTTCGCTATTGATTAAGATTCTCAACTTCTTTAAGCATCCCTCTGAGGTCTTATTTTCCAAGCTACTAATCATTTTTATTGCCTTTCTCTGGACGTTATCCAGACTCCCCACCCTGCATCTGTCTTCAGATGAAGAGCTTCAAACCCATAGCAGATCTCTAGTAAGAAGCTGGCTGTGGTAGAGTAGGATAGCCAAGCTCCATGGCCACAACTCCACTGACAAGGATTAACTGTGAAAACTAGTGGCACAAGCTTTCCAGTTACGTTCATCTATATCATTCAGTAACTACATAATCTGAAATATTTTATTTGTTTATATCTCACTTCATTCTGAGGAGTATTTTGGATGGTATTTAAAAGGCACCAAGGATCAGCGATACATAAGGCATGACTCCAGGAGATACACAGAATTTCATGTTTTCCATCAGTTCCACAATAAACATTATTAAAATCTTCCTATTAAAATAAGAATGGCACTTATACACACACGTCCCTAAAAGTGATGGTGAAGGACACAATACAATGAAAAAGGACCACATCCTTTTATCTTCCTCTGTTAATCTTTTAAAATAAGTGTCACCCGCTCAGCTTGCAGTCAGTGTTCTTTGTGAGCCAGCATTCTTGGCCTTGACAATCTGGCCAGATCTGCTTTTCTAGCACATTCTCCAATAATCCCTTCCCCCACCCTAAATTCCAGTCAGACTGAACTATATGCCATTTCTCTCCAAACACTGCTGCTTTCCCTAGCTCTCCACCTTACTTTCATTTCCTATGTCCTCAAATGCATTTCCTCCCCATTCAAAATAATTGAAGCTGTCCAAAACCCAATTTGAAAATTCCCTTTGCCTGGAAGTCCTTTCTAATAATGTGTCTCCTATCATATTACTATGGCCAGGAACAGTCTTGTCTTTGTGCTTTTGACAGCTTTCTGCCAAATAGTCATCCAATAAATCATTGAATTAGCTACAAATATATGCCAGGCACTGAAGCAGATATTGGAAATATCACTACAATCTAATTTGACTTGGTACATGTCCTCAAGAAACTTCTAGGCATGATGAAAAAAAAAGAACCACTGAAAATGCAATGACCATAGTTCCACTGAAGGCAGAAGGCTCTTGGGCTTGTGTAGGAGACACAGGAAAGGTTCCTAACTCAGACTTCAAGTACAGGGAACCCTGATGAAGACTAACATGCAAGCATTTAGCCAGGAGAACTGGCTGGGTGGTGGTGATTGCTACGGGTAGAGGAATCGGTCATGAGAACGCCAGGGGAGAGACAGCACTATAGTTTCAAAGCATCTTTGTGGGGGACATGAAGATGGGTGGGGTAGTAAACCCAGAGATGAGGCTGAGATATACGCAGAAGCCAGGTCACAACAGGACTTTTACACATGAGGGAGTCCAGATATTAGCCTGAGGACGATCGCAAGCCACTGAAAGATAATCATAATTTGCATTTTCAAATGATCCTTCCGTATTTAGTGTAGAGACTAGGTTACAAGAGAGCAGGGCAGAGAACAGAGAGATCAATTAGTAGCCTGCTGCAGTAATCCAGGCCAGTCGCAAGAAGTGTGTAATAGGAGGCTTATACGCATATAATTTAAACAAGTATAATTTGCCAAATTCCAATTCAAATGCATACCCACTAGCTCTCACCCTTTCCATGAATAAAATTTTAAGTGAAACTGACAGAAAATATGCAACTCGCCATATGATCAAGGGGTCTCTGACTGCCCTGTGCCAGACTGCCTTGTCCAACATCTGGATTTTTTTTATATCTTTATTGGAGTATAATTGCTTTACAATGGTGTGTTAGTTTCTGCTGTACAACAAAGTGAATCCAGATGTATTCACTTTGTGAATACATATGTATATGTATACCTATATACATATACCTATGTATACAGTTATACATATATCTATGTATACAGTTATACATATATCCCCATATCCCCTCCCTCTTGAGCCTCCCTCCCACCCTCCCTATCCCACCCCTCTAGGTGGTCACAAAACACTGAGCTGATCTCCCTGTACTATGCAGCAGCTTCCCACTAGTCATCCATTTCAACATCTGGATTTTTAATACACCTGGTAACACTTAAGCATTGTAACCATAATTATCATGAAGAAATTTGCTGAGTTTCCAAGCGTTGCAGTAGTTCATGGTTCACACGCTCAAGCAATCAACAGTGCAAGCATTTTTATTCTTGCAACAGGCATAATCATGGCACTTAATTGATAAGCAGTGAGGACAGACATATAGAGAACACATGCAAGAAAACCCACTACCAAAGGAAGGTGCCATATTCTCCTCCTTACATTCCTTTGACCATGGGCAAAATCAGCAGGCACTTTACTTCTGTCTTTGTATAAAGCTGACTGCGAGATGAGAAACAGTGTAGAGCCTACTACTTTGGGAGTTTATCTCTTTGGTCAGAAAATGGCACAGAACTCCCAGTATAATATAAATATGTTTTTGAATGGCAGAAGAGGAGATATGGGAAATATACCACATGATATTTCCCCAATGGTTATAGCAAATACTCCCTGCACGATCACCAGCAGGTCTCAGAGAGGATGCGTCCTCTTCACTGTGGATAACACAGTGTTATGGTAAAGAACTGGGGATCGTTTTAACGGCTGCCATAGCAACTAACTAATTAATATCAAAAAGAAGAACCATAGGGGCTTCCCTGGTGGCGCAGTGGTTGAGAGTCCGCCTGCCGATGCAGGGGACACGGGTTCGTGCCCCGGTCCGGGAAGATCCCACATGCCGCGGAGCGGCTAGGCCCGTGAGCCGCAGCCGCTGAGCCTGCGCGTCTGGAGCCTGTGCTCCGCAACGGGAGAGGCCACAATAGTGAGAGGCCCGCGTACCGCAAAAAAAAAAAAAAAAAAAAAAAAAAGAACCATAAATAAACCATTCTGAAAAAGGTAATTCTTTTGGGTAAATGTCCTCTCTTATCTAATTCACCGAAAATTAAGTAATTCAACTCCATTACCTAAGCAGACATTTCTTTTAAAACAGATTTACAATCATTTTTGTCTTGAACTACACATCAAGAAACTATATTGCTCACGTCAATGTTCTATGGATTCTTAACGTAGCTGTTATTATTTGGTTCTGTTTAGTCTTAATAGATGAGGTGAGTATTTGGTTGTCCCTGCTTACAAAACCATCTGGGCCATATGTATGGTGTCACCGTCCTACGAGAAAATATTTGAGCCCAGTTTGTCTTCCTGTTTGTCTATGAGCTAAAGTGGTTCAAAATTTACAGTCTGTGGATTATCTTGACCATATTTTGCCCAGAGCCTCCAGTTAGGCATGTCTTCTTGTCTGGCTCCTAACTTTCATAAAGAGGTGACGGTTTTCCCTCGTGTCAGAGATTTTGCTCAGCTAACAGACAAAGGATAAGCTATACAAGGTAACAGATGAGATTGCAAACCCCTGCTACTTGCCAAGGCTAATAACCTTGAATTCTTTGTTCCTCAGTAGAAGATTGAAGAATATGCAATCCATCTATTCCTTCAGCTATTCAAAAATCTTTACCAGATTAAGTCCGATAAACAAATTATGTAATAGGATAACGTCATATTGGTTCCTAGTTAAATTTGTTTTTTCTGGATGTGCATTAACTATCTCTCATCAGCATATATTGAGGAACAATATGAAAAAGAACCCTGTAAAACTCAGCACTATATTTGCTCTCAGGATGATGTGAAATAAATACATTATCTCTTATACCACCACCCATAACCTCTTTAAGAGGACCCATAGGATAAATTTTTCATAGGTCTTAGTGCTGGAAGGAACTGTGTTTTCCCCCAGGCAATTGGATTTGTTTTTCTTTTATGAAACAGGGACCTGGTAATGTTCCTGTCTTGGTGTAGGTTGCTAGACAGCTTTTAGCCAAATCTGGTGGCTCACAGATTCACATTAAATTACTCTGTGCATTTTTTTTTCTTATTACAAAAGGAAAAACATAGTTATTGAGAAAAAATTGAAACTTCTGATAAGAAAAAAAAGCATAAAAATTACTTGTACTCTCACTACTCCAAGATGGTCACTATTAACACTTTGTTATATGTCTTAAAATTTTATTTCTATGGGCATGTAGTTTATTCTTTCTTACAAAAATGGAATAATACCACATACCACTTTGTAACATGCTCTTTTACTTAACAATATATTGTGAACAAAATTTTTATTATTAAATGTTCTTCTACAACATTTTCATTGACTGTTGAGAATAAACATCTGTAGACGTACCAACATCTATTCAACCATTACCATATACTAGTTGAATAGTTATGCTCTTTCCATGTATATATTATAAATATGTTCTGACGAATATCTTCATAACAGTGTCTTTACAATAATCTTTTACAATAGCCTCTATTTTCTTAAGAATAAATTCCTACAATTAAAATGATTGGGTCAAAATCCAGAAAAATTATAAGGTTATTGTTAGGAATTAAGAAATTGCTCTTTGACAAGTAGGTAAATAAATTGAATCACTTAAAAAAAAGAAAAAAGAAAGAAAGAAATTGCTCTTTGGAAAGCCTGTGCTAGTTTTGGTCCAACCAGCAGTTTTGTTAAATGACACATTATGTCAATTACAGATGCTTGTCTATATTGTTTAACAATTCACACACGTGTGCACACACAGCACAGACACTCACAGAAACAGATTCTCTGTGATTGTTGCTGGGCCTAATTTAACAGATATGGATGGGGTAGCCACCAGCTTACCATGACTCCTGAGACTGGCGCCCCAGGGATGGGCCCAGTTTTCATGTCTCTGTTCAATGATCCTGCCCAAAGCTATTTAAGCTAAGGGTGGACATTTGATCCAAGTTAGGCCATTTTACTATTTCTCTTTGTGAAATTTCACAAGAAAAGAGGAGACATAGAAACTGGAAATTGTTAGGCTTAACCCATTAATTGAAGGCCCCAGTGAGAATATTCACAAATTCCTGCTGTTGAAGTTCTAAGAGCTACAATGACCTTTACCTTTCTGAGATACAGTTTTCATCAATATCAGCTCAGGTTAAACTGGCCAATGAATAATGATTAAAATAGTAATAAAACTAACATTTATTAGATGCTTACAATGAAACAAGTGACATTCTAAGGGCTTTATCTTATTAATTCCCTCAATCTCTATAACAATCTTGTGAGGTTGACAATATAGATATTTGATTTTAAAGATGAGAAAACTGAAGCAAAGAGTAGGTAAGTGATTTGCCCACTTGCCCAAGGTCAGGTAGCTCCTATGTGGCAGGGTTGCAATTTTGAGCCAGAATAGTTTGGTTGCAAAGCCCACGTTCTTACTTATTCCACTGCGGTGGCCACCACTCCTCAGGAAGTCCTGGAAACCTCATGTCACCACACGCAGGGCCATGCTGTCACCACCACTGGAGTGGGCAGTCCATAGACACATCTTGTTAATCCAAGCCTACTTGTGACCCTAGAGATCAGCAAACTGGATTTGGGGAGGCTTCCTGACAGATTCAGCTGGAGGTCACCTGAGGAACATCACCTGGAACAGGATCCTGCTCTACCACACAAGTCTATATCCTCGCTCTGTGGCTAAACAGAAGCTGAATGTGGTTGCTTTTACCTGGAATCTTACAGTGTATTTACTGTCACTGATCTAGGGAGGGGTGCGATTTAGACCTCAAGGTTGGTATTTTATTATTGTTGTGGTTGTTGTTGTTGTTGTTGTTGTTATATCAGAAGATCCATTCAGTCCTCACCTGGAAAGCAAGAGCTTCAAAGAGAGTCAGAGAGACATCACCAAGCCAAGGTGCAAAAAACAGGTCATCCTACACAATTACAACTTGTAATATTACCAGGTTTACAACATACTTATTGAGTTGACGGGAAATAAGGTATCAGATTGTTGTTTCTACTTGCATACCTTGTACTGTGATTATTTTAATTATTGAGATCTTTTGAGATGCTTTCAGGAGCAAACTTGACATTCCTGGATGGAGACTACACAGGGATAGACTGAACTGTGACGATGATTTCTCTAATAATGACTTCCTATGATAGGTCCACACTGACTTGATTAACAATATTGTCACACTAATAATCAGAAAACCAGAATTTCTCTAATTTTACAACCCCTCTCCAATTTTAGAGTTGCTACTTCCCCTCAAATTGCTTACAAATAGTCTGGGAGTCCCCAGACGCGGGGGTGGGGGGGTCTTACTTCTCCACAGCATCAGCCTGCTTGGTATCAGCTACCCTGCTGATGTCCACTGATGGCACCATTGCTGCTGCGGACACCAGCTAAAGGTGCCTGTGCCACAGCTAATCCCCACCAAGCCTGCGCAGCGGCCACCAGTGCCTGCTCTCCCAGCACTCTGAAGAGAATGCTGTTTCCTGTTCCTGCAGGAGCTGCCAGCACCAGAGCCACGACTCCCTGGAACATCCACTGGCCCTCAGAGTGAAGGTACACAGGCCTCTTGGATTAGTTACTTCCCACATTGCAGCTACCTCAGCCTGAGAATAATGTACCAGGTGGCATCCAAGGTTACCTTCCTTTTCACTCCTGGACCGTCATCTATGAACCAGTTTTGTTCACCCCATTTGTCTTCCTCCAGGGTGTATTCTTCCCTGGAGACTCATGATCTCTCATGTAAATAGACACCCCCTCCACCAGACATTCCTGACACATCTGAATACAAGGGTGAACACTGATTAGGCCCAGACTGGGATTCTTTCTGTTATATCTATTATCATTATTGTTATTATTCTATCATTATCATCATTATGTTAATGATGATGATGATAATGGTGATGATGATGATGATGAACTGGGGTCCATTAGTGACAGTTACCATATATCAGACCATATTTTGAGGGAAAATTAGAAGCACTCACTTCTTTTATCTCATTCATCCAATATAAAAACATTTCTAAAAGATCTCCACTATTTAATAAGCCTAGCACAGCACTTTTCTTCTTTAAAATAAACCTAATCGATGTTACTATACTATGTACTCTAGTACATAACTGACGTACTAGGAAAAAGATATGTGTAGGAAGCCTAGCACTGACTTTTTCTTCCTGCTCACACAAAACTGTCATTGCATATTAGAAAAGTAAGAGGAAAAGAAGCTTCAGAACATCCTCTCTGTAGGATATCTGGCTTAGGAGGCCTGGGTTCTAAATACACCTCATCCTTTAACTCACTGCGTGCATTTGGAAAAAGCTCAGAACCACTCCAGATCTCAGGTTCCTTGTTAATAAAATAATAATAATGCAGATTGTTTTGAGAAACAAAAGTGACTACTTAACAAACAATTTTCATTCTATCTTTCATCATTCACCAAGAATTGTTAAGAACATTATATTAAATGTCAGTTTCAGAAAGTTGCTGTAAGGTTATGAGTACGTGACGGGCAGACGAATATATCAACGGAGAGAGAGAGAGATAAATATTAACAAGATTTTTAAAGGAAAAGCTCAAAACGTCTCCTCACCAGTGTGGTACTGATAAAGAAAACTTAGATACAGCAATGAGCAAAAGATTTTTCCCTCTCTATCTGGATATCTATGTATCTACCTACCTAACTAGCCAGCCAGCCAGCCAGTTATCTATCTTAGTTTGCTGTGTATTCCCCACAACCACACAACCACAGTCACCTTGAATGCATGACTGGGGGTGGTAACTAAAGCTACAAGAACAGTAGAAATAAGTGAGAGATATCAATAAAGGGAAGTCACTGTCCTGTTTTTCCTCTTCACCTCACCTATCTGACCCAGCTCTGCTCTACTCCTATAGATGCTTATATATCACAGACAAAATTTTCCTGATAGCAATAATTACCAGGATGAAACATTTTAATTTAGTTTAGATACTATTTTAAAGGAATCGGGAAATTTGATATCTGTCCAAGGCAACTGGTTCTTTTTCTTTTAAAACTTTGCATACTGAGAAGAATATGTTAGGCACTACGTTGCCTAGAACTGTGGAGGAAAAAAAAAAACAGATGGATCAGATATAGATTCTTCCCTCAAAAAATTAATACTTGAGAATGTACTGGAGAATAGGATTTACACATCTATAAGAATGCATATATAGGGGGGGAACTATTGCTACATAACAAATTACTTCCAAACTTAGTAGCTTAAAATAACAAACCTTTATTATCTCACAGTTTCTGTGGATCAAGAATTTGGGGAGTGGCTTGCAGCAAATAAATTCCTCCTTAAAGGGGTTGGAGGAAGGGTGGGGAGTTTTGTCTTGCTCAATCTGAGCACCTGAAACTTAGTAGTTAAAAAAAAAAAAAAAGAATTTGGGAGTGGCTTAGCTGGGTAGTTCTGACCCAGGGTCTCTCATGAGGCTGAAGTCAGGATGTCAGCTAGGGCTACGGGCATCTGAAAGCTTAACTAGGGGGCAAGATTTGCTTCCATGATGGCTCACTCACATGGCTGATAGCAGGAAGCCTCATTTCCTTGACAGAGGGGACTCTCGTAGAGCTGCTTGAGCATCCTTACAATACAGAGGCTCCTCTCCCCAGAGCAAGTGATCTGAGAAAAGGAAAGGTGGAGCCTGCAATGTCCTTTATGGCCTCCCTTGGGCAGTCACACACCATCATTTCCAAAATGTCCTGTTGGTTTCACAGGTCAGCTGTATCTAATGTGGGAGGAGACTACATACAGGCATAAACACCAGGAGGCAGGGACCACTGGAGGCCATCCTGGAGGTTGGGAGTCTGGAGTCCCCCTAGTCTCACGAACCTGCAGGTCAAGGTCACATGGATATTTCAGACTTCACCAGCTCTTGTCCCACTCACTGACTAAACATTTCAAACTCTTAAAGTCTCCTTTCTTCCTCAGCATTTCTGGGAGTTCCTAGAGAGAATGCCACACTGCCATGTGGAGCCATGCTCCTGCCTAGGGTTGCGGCTGCATTGCTCCACCAGGCATTGCCAAAGAGGAAATGGAGCCCTCGGTGCCAACCAGGCAGCATTTGTTTCAAAATCAAGGGGTATCCTCTCTACTCAGAATCTTTCTTACTGGGTCAAAGCCATCACTCTTGACTCCTTCTCTTCCAGAAGACTCCTCAACCCTCATGCAAATAGACCTGTCTCACCATTCACCAGGCAGGCCCAGATATGTCTGTATTCCACTTGGAGTCAGCATTTCTACCCTAGGCTACCAATTATGACCTGATGTATTTATAGTAATAAAACAGAAAGTTTAAAATGCCATAAGATGGAAGAACATTTTGATACATTTGCTGAGTCTCAGTCCAAGACAGTGTCTTTTTACTAGGTAAATTTCCATCACCACTACTCTTGTGATTAGGTCAAATGAAGTCCAAAGTCCAGCCTATCAATCACTGGGTGCTAACCTGTAGTGATAAACCCCGTAGCAACACACGGGTGGATGAACAAACAGGTCAACAGCCACTTTAGTTTAATGACTACGGAAATGCAGCCTAGATTTAACCCAGAAGCTGGCTCTGAACACTCTAATTCAAGGGAAGGCCAAAAGTAAAGTTTAAGGGCTACTGCATTAAACTCATCTTTATTTTTATTCTCTCCCCCTACCCACTATGAAAAAAACTATATTTTTAGTCATCTACTTAGGTATTCCTCAATAAAGCCTGAACTTGAGCAGAAAGATGGAGTGAACTGCATGGAACATTACCTTGACACCAGAGCCCTTAACAGAAAAAGTCCCACATTGGTCCTTCTGTCCCTGATCAAAATCTCATTGCCTTAAGTCAGAGTTTCTGTCACCAAAGAAGCCAGAAAACATCCAGACTAGAAGTAAAATGGCTCCACATGTTCATTTATAAAAGAAGGAATAAATTATACAGTAGACATCCAAGGCAGACAATTATAAACGAGGCAGGTTCCCATCTGATTTTTTAAAATTTACATAGTAGAAATTCTCATTGATGGGACTAGTTGAGAATGTGAATTCATGCATTCAGAATTGGAAAGTGTAAATATTCAGCATTATCATGGCAGAAGTCTAGCTTTGCTTGGCAAGGCTTTTTCATAGCAATAATAAAAGTAAATTGTGCTACTAAGACTTTCAGTCAGAAATGTTTCAATCCATTCAATGGTCTAAGGATCACATCAAACTATTAACTCCCCGGGAACAGATGTGGGATGTATTCCTTTTCCATCTTTGTCATAACAAATCACCACAAATTTAGCAGCTAACACAACACCCATTTTATTACCTCACAGTTCTGTAGGTCAAAGTCCAGTTACAGTCTGACTCAGCTGGTTCCCCTGGTTAGAATTAGCACAAGACCGATATCAAGGTGTTGGCAGGCCTGAGTTATTTTCTGGAGACTCTGGGATGAATACACTTCCAAGCTCATTCAAGCTGTTGGCTGGACTCAATCGCTTACAGTTGTAGGACTGAGGCACCCATTTCTTTGCTGGCTGATAGCAAGGAACTGGTATTAGCTCCTAGAGATCTCTCTCTCTGGTCCTCCTTAAACAATAACCTTCCCCATCATCCAATCGGTTGACTTCCCTTCTGCCCACAGATGGAAGAAAGCTCTGCTTTTAAGGATTCATGTGATTACATTGGGCCCACCTGGATAATCCAGGGTACTCTCCCTATCTTAAAGTCAGCTGAGTAGTGACCTCAATTACATTTGCAAAGGCTCTTTGCAAATAAGGTAACATATTCACCGGTGTGACATCAGAGAGTAAAGGTCATGGGGCTAAAACTTCATCTATCCCATGGGGGAAGAATGTGGAGGGGGAATGTTCCCTTTGTAATAAATACTTCTCTATTGCTCGGACTTTTTTCCTTACCTCAAGCAAAGGTTAGTTTTGTCATCTTATAAGCTTTCTTTTAAAAATATTTAACAATCATCTATTTTCAAGAGCACTCAATTTTTTCAGACCCCCTCATTCACAAATAATATCAACTGCATTCTTATCTGATAGCCGTCATTGTTTGGCCTAGTTTGATTTAAGATGGGAACTTTAAAGTTAAAAATTACATCTGTGAAGGTTTTTACAAAGAAATTTCTTTTCCCAAAGGGTATATCACTGGAATCACTTACAGAATTGAAAATATATCTCCAAATGTGATCAAACATGATTTTTGAAAGAAAAAAAGTGTTATGTAACTAATTAAACAATCAAGATTTTAAAACATGCCTTATGTACTCTCAGCACTAAGCACTGTCAGAAGCACAGAAGAGAGAAACGGTCCCCATGGCACGTGAAATCTCATTGGGAAGACAAAGATAAGAAACACAAGATAATGACAGCATACTCTCCTGTGTTATGTACAATTTGTACCTTTGGAGGTCAGAAGAAGAGACTGTCACTGACGGGGTGGGGGGGGAATGTGTCCTAAGGGAGGGGGAACTTGAGCTTGGCAGTAATGTTCTGTCTTTTTGAACCCTATCCATCTACTCCTCCTTCCCAAATAGGAAGTCTGGTTTGAGCCTAGCAACCTAAATCCCTAAGGGAGGGAGCAGCTGCTGGGTCACTGTGTTCCAACCTCCTCTTATCACACTAGTGCAAATTCTTCAGGGCTCTGACACAGACAGCTGCAGAGGCAATCCATGCAAATAACAACGGACTCTGCTATCCCAGGTCAAAAAAATCAGAAGTTATCATAATAAACTTAATTCCTGTTCCACGTGTTATTTAGCACTTGGGGATAAAATGGAAATATGCAGGATTAGGAGGGAGCAGCAGCTAAAATGGTCCACAGCCAAATATTCTAATTCTATTCTACTCTATTATAACCTTTAAAATACCATCACTTTGGCCTTCAGCTCTCCTAAACTGACTTAGGACTTTGGCAGTGCATAAAAGTTGTTACTGCACTACTTTTCTTTTCACAACATAATTAGAATTCCCTCACTTCCTGGGAATATTTATCCATCAGTTTAAAATAATTTCCCCAGAATGTTAAAAGACTGCCTCAGACAATGTCCATCTCTCCTCACTAGTTATCAAACAGATAATCTGACTTGGATTAAAAACACTGTTTATCATGACCCATCCCAGAAGAGGGTATCAGCTGAAGTCATATACATCAATGCCTGCTGTTCTCAACCCTGTTACATTTGCCAAAATTCTGAATAAATTTAGTAACATTACACAGAGTGCCTCTTAGACAAGGCTATCCGTGCTGCTCAAGGAGGCTGGAAGCTGAAACCAAAACATGTTGGATGTTTAGTCCTGTCAGAGTATTACTGTTAATAACAACGCTCTGATTACATTAATAAATAATAAAATATTTTCTCTTTTTATAGCCCTCTGCAGTTTAGAATACTCCATGCACTTTACATAATAATATGCAGCACAGCAGTTGTATTTTCTAGCGGCTGCATGGCATAGTGGAAAGAGCATTAGTTTTGAAGTTAGACATTAACTGGGCTCAAAAGTAACCTAAGTCCTTTACCAGCTATGAGACAGTGGGCTACCTTCTCTGAGCCTTACTTTCTCATTAGTAATATGGAACTAGAAATATTTCTCGGGTAAATATTACTAAACTGAAGAACTGAAATAAATTAATATAGAGAGCAAGAATTTAATAAGTGATACTGTGATTTCCCTATTATAGGATAAGGACACTGAAACTCAAGTATCGAATTATTTATCCAAAATTTTACAACAAATAAATGGGGGATTCTAGGGCAGAATTTAGATTGTTTTGGGTACCCCTCGTTAAATGAGGTGCATACCATACATACATGTGTTCTCTCACATGCCAGGGAAGTAAATAGGAGGGAGAGATGGGCAGATTGAAATCTGGTGTCAATATCCATTTCCTTACTCCCAACATCAGGAAAATTGCAGAATCACTAACACACAGAATTTCTACGAGGAGCCATGAACCAGGATGTAGTCAAGGGGCTGATCTTTGAGGCCATTCCACAGCTAGACAAAACACTTTCAGTACAGGACTCTTCCTTAAGTAACTAAGATGGTTCAGAGAATCATCTCAAGGCAGAGAACCAAAGCGTCCTTCCCAAGTGGCAAAATTAACTCCCCTCCACAAATGGGCCCCCTCCTGGGACCTGATGTGAGAATAAAAAAAAAAAAAAATCAGGGATAAAAAGAAGCTACTTAGAGACCTAATGTAAGCTCTTTTTCAGGAACTGTGAAGCATGCAATGCCATCATAATGTAAAATGCATTAAACTGTCAGAATGAAGATCCTGTCTTCAATCATGTGAAGTCCCTCAAGATTTCCATGGTAAATTTTGCATTAAGCAATCTCCTGATCCTTCACCACCACCACCCAAAAAAGTTGCCTTAGAAAGGAGAACACGTTGAAATAGTTTAATAAAATGTGTGATTCATGAACATACACCAAGTAAAACTGTGAAACATTTTGTTAAGTTAATAGATTTAAACCCCTAATTCCATGGGTATTCCAAAAGTATTTCCATAAGTAATCCCATAAGTAGTATTAATTAAACATTATTTTGCTTAATTCAAAAAATCAATCAAAAGTCTAGTGACTAGGTGTTGATAATCAATCGTTAGGATTTTCCTCTTTCAGGCCCAGTGTTGAGTTATTGGGTAAAATTGGTAATTTAAGAAGGCTATGCAAATATCCTTAGGAATAGATACAAGTCTCAGTCAGATATTTTGGAATTTGATAAATATATTTTTCCCTTTGAGGCTGAAAAGGCACTGATAACCGCTGTTTAGAAAGTTCTAATTTTAGATCTCATGGCATTTTAATATCTAGAGACTCTTCCTTTATTAGTAAGTGATTTACAGATAAAAAGCAGATGTTCTGCCTTCATAGACACAATGAAAACAACTGAGTAATGTCTTCTTCTCCTTTTTTTCCCTTACTCTTCTTTGTAGTCTTTTCTAGTCCAGAAGCATGGTTATGAGAACATGAGACCTAAAAATTAAACTGAAATCTCAGGTTTCATGAACTTGAATTCCCACACTCTCTCCTGCCTCTGGTTTCCAGCCCTCTTAAAGGGCTCTATCTTCTACGGATGATGACAGAAAAATCACTCATAATTGCTGAGCCACAGGGAACCATATTGAAGGATCCAAACAGATCCTTTGTCAACTATAGGGAATTCCAAGAATATTGGGTTCAATGACCATTTTTCAAACATTATAGATTTTGCATTCATAATCAATTCACAATGTCTAGATTTTGCCTCATGTCCACAAAGTATCCCCCATCCTTTATTAATAAGAGCTTATTTTAAAAGACAGAAAAAAAAAAACCTGTTGTCTAGAACCTAAAGAAAATCTGAAAAGACTAAATTATACATGTATTTATTGAGAAGTAAACCATTCAGTCTTAAACATTTCAATAGATTTTTGTTAGAATCAAGAGGTAATTAATTAGGAGTTTTGAATTTTGCCTAAATGCCCGGCAATATAACTTATATTTATAGAAAAATATACTGTATCATCTTCTGAAGTCAACAAGCCTAATTATTTAGGGTATTGTTGAACAAAACAAGAATAACTACAAGAACAGGAATCATATTAATAAGCATAAAAAAGATATTCATAGTTTGCAAGTCAAATAAATTGTCTGCAGTCCATAAACGGAAATATATTAAATTTTTAAAATTTTTAAGCATTTTTTAAAACAGTAAAAGCCTGTGTAAGTGAAGTCTTAGAACCCCAATAATTAAAGCAATTAAAAGTCCAGATGTGTTAATTAGAGTGGGCCCCAGTGCGAAATGCTCTATCTCCTCATCCCCTAAGATCGCTCCTGAAGCACCTCTGTTATTCAGATGGTTTGGGACATGGTGCTGTTTTGTCCACATCACTTAGCAGCATTCAAATCTGGATAAGATTTCAGCTAGTGAATTTCTGCTACCACTGTTTTGTTTGTTTGTTTGTTTCCCTTAATCTCTCCTAAACTGACTGATTCAGGATCTGGCAATGCAAAAAGATTGTTGCTCACTTGCTGTTCTTTTCCCACCATAACTGTTTTTAAATCATGTGCAGTAAAGTCCCTTAATCTATCTTTCTGGCCCTCAGTTTCATTTGTGGTTTCTAGATAATTTCATAGTTTATGTCTATATATTTTTTGAATTTTATTTATTTTTTATACAGCAGGTTCTTATTAGTCATCCATTTTATACACATCAGTGTATACATGTCAATCCCGATCACCCGATTCATCACACCACCACCCCCTCCCCCCAGCCTCTTTCCCCGCTTGGTGTCCATACGTTTGTTCTCTACATCTGTGTCTCAATTTCTGCCCTGAAAACTGGTTCATCTGTACCATTTTCTAGGTTCCACATATATGCGTTAATATGCAATATTTGTTTTTCTCTTTCTGACTTACTTCACTCTATATGACAGTCTCTAGATCCATCCACGTCTCTACAAATGACCCAATTTAGTTCCTTTCTATGGCTGAGTAATATTCCATTGTATATATGTACCACATCTTCTTTATCCATTCCTCTGTCGATGGGCATTTAGGTTGCTTCCGTGACCTGGCTATTGTAAACAGTGCTGCAATGAACATGGGGGTGCGTGTGTCTTTTTGAATTATGGTTTTCTCTGGGTATATGCCCAGTAGTGGGATTGCTGGATCATATGGTAATTCTATTTTTAGTTCCTTAAGGAACCTCCATACTGTTCTCCATAGTGGCTATATCAATTTACATTCCCACCAACAGTGCAAGAGGATTCCCTTTTCTCCACACCCTCTCCAGCATTTGTTCTTTGTAGATTTTATGAGGATGCCCATTCTAACTGGTGTGAGGTGATACCTCATTGTAGTTTTGATGTGCATTTCTCTAATAATTAGTCATGTTGAGCAGCTTTTCATGTGCTTCTTGGCCATCTGTATATCTTCTTCGGAGAAATGTCTATTTAGGTCTTCTGCCCATTTTTGGATTGGGCTGTTTGTTTCTTTAATATTGAGCTGCATGAGCTGTTTATATATTTTGGAGATTAATCTAATCTTTCTGGCTCTCAGTTTCATTTGTGGTTTCTAGATAATTTCAGAGTTTACTTCTAAAAGTCAGACTTTATTCTTGAAGTTCAAGTTTTCCTTCCTGTCTCTTACTTCAAAGACACATATAATGTTTAAGAAACTCAACACTAATAGAATTGTACTATTTTTAGTGTAGGCCCACAAAACTGATGACTCTTACAACTAAGTTGCTATTAGACCAGATAATGACCCACTCCAATATATTGAATATACATATATTGAATATATATATACATATATGTATATGTATATATATATATATCCTGGTTTAGGAACTTGGATGGTGCTAATATCCTCTAGCCTTGATTGAGAAGACCAAACAGAAAGGTAGGAAGGAAGTGTCTCCCTAAGTATACTGATTTTAAATAACACCTTGAACTTTTTAAGAAATGTATTCATGCCATCAGAGTGAAAATTATGCTGATATTTATGTTTCAAATACCTATCTACAAATACTCCACAAGCAAACAATGGCTGTTTCCCTATGCCAGAAGAGTAAATCAAAGCCACTGAAAAAGGTAGTACTGCCTCCCTACTGCCCCACTCCAACCTGAATGATGCTTCCCTTAAACCTAAAGCAAGGTGAGTCAGGTGGGGATGTCCTCACGAGGAACGTGATCAATCTTAATATCCCAAAAAGTGGTCATTTCAAACCTTTGTCTGGGTATTTGTGTAGCCTTCAATATAATGGACTCGGTTTCTCGTACATTTCTTAAGGAGGAGATTTAAGGGCCTAACCTGGACCTGGAGGATGAAAAAATCCAGGGTCAGGGAGAAATCACTCCTGAATCTGACAGGCATAATTCAGGAATCTGTGCAGATTAGGTTTTGCTTCATGGAATACTTTTCTGCTTACCACGGACCCAAACACTACTGTTTTTGAGAATTAATATTTGTTTGAGGAGTCAGTAATTTTATGCGGATTCATTTTATTCAATAGTTGCTGACTGGATGACCAAGAAGAATTCTTACTGTCACTTCCCTCCTGCATAGATGTTAGAAGGGAACCAGACTGGGAGCTTCTAAATCCACTTGATGTTTCTACTGAACCAAGATTGCCAAGGCTCATCTTAGACTTTCCTGCCAAGCCTGCTCAGATCCTAATAACTGGATGTTACTGAAGACTTGAAATCTCAAAGGTTAGGGATGTGGACTGCTGGGAACTACTGGGTCCTGCTACCAGATGAGGAAAAGAGAAGGATCTAGGGCAACACTGAGCCTAACAGTAAGCAAAGATACATCCTGTAGAGTTTTTAAGAAGGAGGCATTCTTCCTTATAAGAAGGTGGACATACAATCACGGAGCAAGATAGGAACTGGGGCGTTTGCTTGAGCCAACACGCAGAAAGCATTTAAATGCCTGTATGGTTTTCCCTTCGATGATAGACACTCTCATTTGAGGCACATAATTAAAAATTTTCTCTTCCTATGATGTAGTTCCTTTTAGTTTTCCCAACGTGTTAATCAGGTTGTATATACCTATACAGCATGCATTTGGGAGGGTGAAAAACTAAGGAACAGGACGGGAAAAGGAACTATGGTCTGGCTTGGATCACCCTTCTGCTGATGCTTATGCAGAGGGAGGGACTTGCTGAGAGGACTGTAGTCCAAGAGTCCAAGACAGTGATCAAGAGCAATGCAAATGGAGGACAACAGTGGAACTGGAACCAGCTAGGTAAAACTGGCCTTGAAGAAGCAGATACAGCAGATGACTCAAGAGGTAAACTGAAATTAACTCTCCTTTTCCCAAATATGTGAGAAAAGGCACCATTAAAGAAAGAAACTGACATACGGAATTGCAGAAGCTTAGACATTGGGCAGGTTGGGGTTGGGAACCCTGAGGTAGAAGGCTTTGTACCTCTCATGAGCAATCAAATGAAATTTCTACCCCAGCTTTTTAACACATATTCTAAGGTCACAGCTGTACAAAAATAGAATGTGTCCTTTGGGAACAGAGAAGGAACTGCTAGTTTATTAATGAAAAATTAAACTTTCTTTGTTATTGGTTTCTTGGTGGCTGACCAAGTGATTTCATCTAGGTGTATAGGCAAGAAAACATGAATAACAGCAGAAAAATTCATTTTACCGAGGCAGCCTCTATAACCTAAACATATATATTAGGTTTGAAAAACGACCAACTGCTATAACCTTATTTAGCAGGCAGACCACATCAAGTTGGAAAGATATGACTGCAAACCCTATAAAAAGCTTTGGGTTATTTTCCCCTCCAGTTTGGCAAAAAATAGTAGGAATAAGTCTTCCTACTTATAGGCACTATAATTATGAATTATGCCCTGATGACCACAGTATGAAATCAAACAAGTGCCTCACTCACAGACCCCCAGACATTTCCCTCTGTATCTGCTTGAAGACCAGCTCCAATAACATATGCATTTGTTTGAAATTGTCTTTGGAGCCTGAGTTCAGCTACTTTTCACCAAGCTATTTAAAATGAATTACGTGGTCTAAATGGATATTGAATCCTTTAAGGACAAATGCACCGTATGAATACAAACATAGCATAGAACTAGGAGAAAATTCTATTGGGTTAAGGGATAATGCAAATCCTGCAATAAGAACAGAGAAGCACAAGAGCCACGGGCATTGCCGTCAGAAGAAACCACAGAGGACTCCAGGGGGAGGTTGAAGGTGGCGACACAACACCCTGCAGAGCCACTACCCTGACTGCCACACAGAGGCCACATGTGTTCTGCACACCTAAGCATTCCAGAGGTGGGACTGGTGAAACCCACAAGATTAATGAAACCAGGCTCAAAAGAAACTTTGGGCTTCCTCAAAGATGAGTTATTTACAAGTGCCCAGCTATTATCATTCCTAGAGAAGGACAGCAAACTGTCGACATTTTTTTAATGTTAAAAAAGCATAGGGAAAGGGAAAATCTAGGAGGAATTGTTGTACAGGATGATTATAATAAGATTATAAAAATAAATGAGCTCTAGCATCTGAAATCACCGAATGTAGCAAAGACGTCTGGAAGCTCACAAAGATGTGTTTCATCTTCCTCTGAACATACAGTTAACCTACATTTCCCAGCCTCCCAAGAGTTGGGTGCAACCATTTTCTGAGTTCTGGTCAAAAACTGTGAGCAGATGTGATATATGTCACTTGCAAGCCTGCCCCACAGAAACCCCCCATGTGCTTCATGCTCTTTTCCCTTTTACCGGCTAGATGCACTTGATGATGAAGCCCTATAGATCCTTGCTTCTCAGAGTCTGGTCCACGAATCAGCAGCATTGGCATCACTTGGCACTTGTTAGAATGCAAAATCTTAGGTGCCATCCCAGGCCTCCTGAAACAGAATCTGCATTTAACAAGCTCCCTGGGTGATACATGTACGCATTCAAGTTTGAAACACAAGAGTCTAGACTGGAAAATGGTACATCTGCAAGATGAAAAGAGCATGAACCCCTGAACTGTCATATGGACGAAAGTCACAGACTGACTAGAAATATCTGCCTTGCATTCACGAAAGACTGGGAGATAAACTATGTATGAACCACTGTTGTGGTTTTTCTTTGCTTTTATTTTTTAACACAGAGGAGCTTACTCTAACAAATACAACAAAACACAGCTACTCCTAAACCATCTTGAGCCTGCGTTCTGTCCTTTTGAAACTTGGAATATCAACAAAACCTTTAGAAGCAGCTTGAACTAACCAAGAGACTATTTTATCACATGACAAATCTCTGCATGGCTTCAAACGTAGGTTGCTCTAGGGTTTTTTATACTAGTAGATGAGTTGTGTAAAATAAAGGTAGAATTTTTCAACCTCCATCTATTTCCAGGTCAAGATTTCCTTCCTTCCATTTTTCCATAATGTTATCAAGTCCTTTTTATAAGGGCCAGTGTCGGCTTCAGCATCCCTGCTGGCTTTGAGCATTTATCATTTTAAGAATGAAATCATTCTTCCTGGCATATTATGAGCCCTTTTTGTCGGGTAGTTAACTAAACTGGCACCAGTTAACTGTGATCTAAACTTTATATTGACAGATCTGGCAACTGACTGACATTCCTTGCACTAATTTTGGCTGTCCAATCTGAAAAAAAAAATATGTTTGAAGTATGATTTATCTTAAGCTGACAGCAATCTTCATCAGGGTGCCAGCCATTGACAGAGTAAGGGAAAGGACCCAGCATAAAATCCTAGCTGAATACGCTTTCAGGGCAGGAAGGGAGAATTTAGAGCCCCTGGTCCTCAAAGTCATAATTTAATTTAACAACCAAGGCTGGAAGGAAAACAACTGTTTCTTACTAAGCCTCACCATCAACATTCTATTTTTCCCTGATACCACATTTGTCTTACCTTGTAAAGCTCAGGATTACCATCTTCAAGTCTTATAATAATACCTGACACACACCAACTATTCCTGCAGCTCAGTAGAAACCCTGAAATGTAATTATAGGAAAAGATCTAATAAACCAAAGATTAGCAACAGAAATGTGAGCACCGTTAACTGGCTTTGGGGGGGAGTTGGTGGGGGGTGGGGAGGCTGATATGAAAGCCAGAAACTAACCAGCTGAAGGAATAATGACACAGAAGCAACTGACAAAATTGGTAAGATCCATCAGCATAATCATGGTGCATTAATGACAGTATCTGGGTAGCAGCAGAATCATTTGACCATCAGACCCTGAATTGTTACATCTCTCTTTTCCCAATGAAAATGAGATGCTGAAATACTTTCAGACATTAACAAGAAGCTGTATGGAACCATATTAATGTTTCTTAGACCAATCACAATTAACAACCCAAACTCTGTGTTTTCAGAGTATGCCAACATTATATGTAAATACATTAATATGTTGCTATTCACTGTCATCTTTTACTTTTGGTACGTTTGATAAGAGGTGTGTATTTGTGTGTATAAACACTAATGGTGAGCAAGATAAAATAGCCCTGGGTTCTGTGCTTAAATCCTTGTATTGGGATTTACGGCAATAAACGAGGTGGAGTGGGGAGGGAAAGGAGTATATATTGCCTAGAAGCTAAAATTATTTCCTAGCACCATCAAGCCAGAGTGAATAAAGTTCTCCTGGGGAAATACTGTTCATTCAAATGGGCTGCATTGGACACTATGGTACCATTAAGTGATACCAAGTAATCATTTACCAAACAGTTAACCTTTGATGCTAAAAAAAAAAAAGCTTCAGCCTCTTTATCTCTATTTACATTTTTGGTAGCCAAGACGTAAATGTAGGAATAAAAGCACATAAAAGATAAGACACAAACTCATATATGGTAGGCACCAAGTCAATGTGCTACTGACTCGTTGTTCTCTGCCCTTGGTCCACCTTACTCATTACTTCATGCCACCTACCACCACTGCCCAGCCCATGGGGGTTCATGAGACTCTATTGGTACTTCCAAGGCCTCTCTTCCCAGGCAGCTCTAACTCTCTGCTTCTTCCCTCACCTTCTCTCCTCCATTAAACAAATTTTTCACATGACCCATTTCTCTCCCTCCTCTTGAAATTGGTTAACCCATGCTTAGTTGTCAGACTTCCTTTAGTGTTTAAAATCAGGTAATATTCATGTAACAGAAACCTCCTGTGTCTTGACCACCCCCCCAAAAGTGACTCATAGAAGAATTTAGATATTGTGATGAAGCTGGGAAAGTGATGGGGGAGGGGGGATGCTGAAGGTATAGTTTTGAGTAGATAAGCCTCTCAGCAATTTTCAAATGGCTTGATGAAAGTAGCTGCTTTTTCTGCAAGTGTGTAAGACTGTCTTCGCCACCAAGAAAACTTCTATGACTTGAAAAGGCAAGACAGGCGAAGATAAGGCAAAACAAGATAAGTCAAGGGATGGGAAGGGGAGAGAGCAATGGCAGATATAAGCCAGGCACTGTGAAAAGTGATGTTATATATTTATTTAGTCTCAAATCCCTACATGATGCCCCTAACACTCAATTTTACAGGTGATGTTTCTGAGGTTTAGAGGCATGAAGTAACTTAGCCAAGGTCACAAAGTGGCAGAGTCAAGATTTAAAACCATCTGTCTCGGTCCCAAGTTCATTCATTTCCCTTGGCCCAGGCTGCCCCGGGCACAGCATATTCTGCCCCATCATTCTGTCAGATAAGTGGAAGGGCTCATTTCTTTCTTTCGTCATAAAGGAAATTTTGCTGAGGTCTCACTCTTGGACACAAAACCTTCCCAAGTATTACCTTTCGTAATACATCTGAACTCTATCATTGCTTTTCCCCACTGTCCAATGCAAAGCACCCACGTGCTAAAAGGGTGTCTTGACCTATCATCTGCTCTCCTCTTGACTAATGTCAATATTTCAAACTTTGCCCCCTTTAGAAAAACAAGGATTCTCTGTCTGCAGTACGTTCAAGATGGAGCTGATAAACAGGTGGAATTCTCTTTACAGAGGAACAAGAGAAATATACTGGGGAAACTCTCTGAGTCAAGCTGCAGGTCATTAGTAGCATGACATGCAAGAATTCACATTGAACCTGGCCTCCTCTGACATTAATGCAAATCCTCACCCTGGCCCTGGGGGCTGAGGAGTTGAGAAAGGGAGCGATGTGACGTGATGGATACTGGCAGCTTTGCACTGGGGATGTGAGGAGGGGGAAGCAGGCAGCAAATACAGCCTGCGGGCTCATTCTCCCCACCCCGAAATCCCCCATTCTGTGCTGGGAAAGGATCTAGGCCTACATATGAAACAAAGTGGCTTTGTTTTGTCATTGTGTTTATCTGTCACATTCAACAAGACTGTACACTTAAGGCAGCAGATAAGCTCAAGAAAAATACCTCAGAGCAGCCAGGTTAAAGGAGAGGCAGCGCCATGCTGTAGAAGGACAATAAGGCTGGCAGGCAGGTCTTTGTCATCCAAGTGAGATTGTGCACATGACTGAGATAAAGGAAATGAGCACCATCATCTCTAAAGTCTGGTCTGAGCCCTCCCCTCCCGCATTGCTTGAGACAATGAGATATTAGGGGCTAATTATGAGTTAATATCCATCTCCCCACACCCTTGTGGAAGCAGCTGGAGGCATTTCTCTTGCCAGTGATTCTGACTGTTGACTCTCTCCTGCTTCGCAACCTCAGCCAAGCCCAGGAAAGCCTTAGTTCATGAGGGATTAAAATGAGCTCCTTATGAGAGGCAAGTGCTGCACTAATCACTTCAACACACACCATCTCGTTTCACTGCTGCAGAAACTGCATAATAATTATCATTGTCTCCACTTTAGAGATGAGAATATTGAGGCTCAGGCATACTAAGTGAGCAGCCCGAGGCCAGCAGCAAGTTTGACTTGAGAGTTGAATCTAGATGTTCTGACCCCAAGACAACTGCTCTGAACCTGTGAACCTCGGTTTCTGCTTCTACAAATTCCCCTCAACACACACACACACACACACACACATGCACGCACACACAAACACAAAGTGCAGATGGGGTATATCTGAAAGCATGAGGCAGAAAAAGTATGTTTGGAGAATGCACTGAAGGCCTGTTCCTAGTTCTACTGAAGAAAGAAAAATGTACAGGGACATAGGAGTTTGCTTCAGATCTGGCAAAATCAAGTTCAGGTTCGAGTGCTAGATCCCAGCTTCTGCTAAGGAAGAGATGGAGCCACGAGACAGCCGCGGGCAGCTTTGCAACTGAGAATAAAATAAGATGCTGGGCCCTCCGTGGTATGGAAGATTCTGGAGGAAAAAGCCCTCCCTGGGACCTTGCTCATGTTCTGTAGCCGTGTTCTGAGCCAACCCAGTAGATAGAGATATGGTGGAAAGAACAGAAGGACTGATGGAGCCACCTGGTTGGATATTTGTCAGGAATATCGTAGAGAGGATTCTAATATCAAATTAATGAAATTAAACTACATAACCTTTGAAATGTCTCGTCAACCCTAGGATTCCAGGAGAAGAAACATGACTTTGTGTTCTTATATAACTTCGCACATTGGGAGGAGGAAATGATAAGAACAACAAGGGTGGTAATAACAAGTATTCATGGAGCTCTCACCATGTGCCAGGTGCTCCTATCGCCGATCATTCGATGCTATAACCCAGCACCATACGGACAAAAACAATGGCAAGAGGTAGAACAAGGATGCAACAAATTAATTAACGGAGTAGGAATTTAATTTGAGTGGAGTCCAAGGGGAATTGTAATTCATTATGGCAGCCTGCACAAGACTTCTCTTGCCCTTCAACAATGCAAAGAAAGCACTAGACAAAGGAAGCTTCACGAGGCCACCCCATCACTGCCAGTGTTCCTGGAAGTCTCCATATCCACAGGCCTGCAGGAGAAAATGCAGTGGAACTGTGTAAAAGATGATGCTTCTGACACTGATCCTGACATGAAAGACAGGTGTCACCTTTTCTAACTCTCAGAGCCCACAGTGACAATCAGAGCAGTAATCACTACTCGTGAAAACACGACGATCATACGTACTTTCTCCCTTCGCTGCTTACGCCACAGAATTTGATGCTATCCTAGCATTTGACTGCTTGCCCTCCTTGGACTCTTCTCCAAGTAGCTCCCCAATTAAATCACAAGTTCTTCAAGGGCAAAGCCCTGGTCCTTTTCTGTGCACCTCAATAGTAGTTAGTTCAATGATAAATATACTCTAAGTGCTCAGTAAAATACGCATGGAATGGAGTGGAAAATCAACCCTGATGTGGAATCAGCAGCCACTTCCACCCAGTGTGTGTGTGCACACTGTCCCTTGTTGGGACAGCAGCTGTGATGTGTGATCCCCACTTTGGTCTGCTGTCTCCTGAAGTCTCCCCGAGCCCCGGTGGGTGCCCACTGGATGCAGTCCTCATGCTCTGCTTCAACAGACCCTTGCAGTTCTCTTCAGGCTTCTCTGTTTGTTGCCCACCCCTTGTGACTTTTGAGGGTCCTGTTTTTCTGAGGGGGGATTCTTTTAAACGTTAGTCAATCTTTTTCAAATGCTTCTGTCCTATAGAATTGTACTGTAGTAGCTTTCCCAGGATTCTCAAACTTCAGCAAACCTAACAATTCCCAGGGTCCACCCTTAGATGTTTGTTCTGGAATAGGATCAGGAATCTACAGTTTCAATAAACCCCAACAGATGATGTCTGATGCAGGTGGTCCATGAACCACCCTTTGAGAAACACTGACTCTCTCTCAAAGGAATTGTAAGTTAGGACCTTAGTTGTATGATTACTTATTATCATGATTCCCAAGAAGCAGAATTCTGAATGTGCTTCACCTCTGGGGTCCTGGAATCACTGCTAGTTTTTCAGGACTCAGGTGTATCAACCAGAGGATGTTCTGAGAGAAAACACAAGAAAGAAGCCTGGATTCAGTCAGAAAGCTGTCCATGTGCTTAGATACCAGACTGAGAGGGAATGAAGCCAGAGAATCAATGGGAAAGCAACTGCTTTAGGAGGAGACAAGGTCAGAAGACTGGTCTCAGGTCACAATGAAGAAGTGTCATAGCTCTTGACAGCACAAAGGGACAATGAGTTGTCCACGTGGTTTACTTTGACTGAAGCCCCAAGCCTCTCTGTGGCCACGTCATCACTAACTTAAAGCTGTAATGCTTACCAGCGTTTACATGTAGTATGAGGGAGATCTTTCAGCAAAAGTTGTGAAGTAAGTTAGGACAGTTTTCTATATATTTCTCCTTTACTTTGGTTATCTTTATTCATATTTTATTGTACAACCTTCCACTCACCTGCTTAATAAGGTATCCAATGGTTTCAGACTCTTTCTTTCCTTTCTACCATCTGAACCTACTTTCCAAAAAGTGTATGTACATTTAAGGTTAAGGAGTTCATACAGCTTAAAATATTACCTCTCCCACAATTATTTATCTCTTATAAAGTTATCTATACCAAGTAATGTAATTGCAAACCATCAACCATTTATGAGAAATGTAATTTTGCAAGCAATAAGAATTTCTAGTACTTATTTGCACAGATATGAGACTGACATTGCTAAGAAAATTTCATGAGGCATTTGAAACCATTTAAGCTGAGTTTTAAACTGGCCTAGAAGTCAAGCAAAGAGCAGCCATGGACAAGGCTGGTTGCATGATTTACTGTGAGAGTATCCCCTTCTCCTTGGCTCCCTTGGTACCCAAGTCTGCATTCATCTAACATTTCTCACACCAACTGTACTGAGCTTTGGTTTCAGTTTCTCCCCTCCCCTCAACCAGACTGTGAACAACTCACAAAAAAATCCAAGTCTGAGAGGCTGGCCTATAAGACATCCCTTGATTATATCCCCCTCAGCAACAATAGTTTGGCATCCATCCACATATAAAAGTGACTTGTGGGAGCTGTGGGATCCCGGTAGGATATTATGAAACCCTCGTGCAGTCCAAGAAAGAGGAAAGCCATTTTGAGAAAACAGGCTGTACCCAGGAGGCTGATTTGCTGACCAGGGTCCTGGCTATAGACCCAGAAATGGCTCCATACCCCTAAGGACTTGGCTACAACCCATTTGGCTTTGGTTCTATCATCAGTACCATACATCAAGGCCCCAGGAATCTTGCCCATCTGTGCATCAGGTAATAAGCAAACAGACCCTATGGACCCGAAGTGCCTGTAAGCTACCTCCAGCCCCTCCCCGCCATGGCCTGGGGGCCCCTGGAGAATAATAACTTAGACAATCACCACCAGACAAGCGAGCCTTTGTGGAAGTCCAGAAACCTAGGGGGAAAAGTAGGAGCAAAAAACTCCAAGAATGGACCCCTGGAAGAGAGCAAGAGGAAGAGCTTACCTTTACCACCTCACCCCTCCCCCAAGGCAGCACAGCCCAGTACAAGAGAGCCCTTCTCAGCCCATGATTTTTCCCACCAGAGAAAGTCAGATGTGTGAGTGAGCATCCAGCTTCCCCAGCTGTGCGGGAGGCTGCCAAAGATCCCCATGTCTCTCTCACCTCATCCAGAGTAGTGAGTTGTGAGCTGCTTGACTGGGGTGGGGGGGTTGAGCAGCTGGGAGAACAGCAGCCAGGGCTCAGAACAGATCCTCCTAATGGTGTTTTGGACTCCATCAAGAGGCCTGCCCACAAGCCACTGGGGACTCCTCACCTGTAGATCCCCCCCAGCTGGCCCACAAGCAACCCCAGCACTCCATGCCCTCACCCACACACACCCCCACCTCACAGCTGGCTCCCTGTGTGTTCTCCCAATGGCAGTTAGTGTGAGCTTTTACAGATAGCTAGTGAGCACGCACAGAAAGCTGGTCCAAATCTGTGGGTCCCGGAGAGACCACAGACTTGAGCATTCAGCACCACCCTAGGAAAAGGAAATGAGAAGACGTCAACACTCAGCCTGGCTTTGCATGATCAGAAGAAAGCAGACAAGTTTAGGAATTCTTCCATAGGAGAGAGCAAGAAGTGCAGTGCAGGGATATCCATAGAGAGGGTCTGAGAAAGCCTCAGAATCCCTAGAAGGACTGATAGAAGGTATTTCTCTCCCAAAGTCAGGCAGTGAAACTGAAGGAGATGACTACTACTTCAAATGTGAAGACAGCAACACAAGACTTCAAGGAACATGAAAAATCAAGGAAACAGGCCACCACCAAAAGAACACACTGTTTCACAGTAACCGATCCCAACGACATGAAAATCTGTGATTTACCTGATAAAGAGTTCAAAATAGCTGTTTGAACAAAGCTCAGTGAGCTACAAGAAAACACAGAAAGACAATTCAATGAAATCTGGAAAACAATACATGAACAAAATGAGAAGTTTAGCAAAGATAAAAACCATAAAAAAGAAGCAAACAAATTCTGGAGTTGAAGAATACAATGAATGAAAAATTTTAAATGCAATAGAGAGTGTCAACAGCAGAATAGATCAAACAGAAGAAAGAATCTGTGAAGTAGAAGACAGGAACACTTTGAAATTATCCAGTCAGAGGAGAACAAAGAAAAAGAATGAAGAAGAGTAAAGAAAGCCTACATGAACCATGGTATACTAGCAAAAAAAAAAATCTGCAAATTATTGGTGTGCTGCAAGGAGAAAAGAAGGAGGAGGAGGAAGAAAGCTTATTTAAAGAAATAATAGCTAAGAACTTCCCAAATCAGGGTAGAAATCTGGACATCAAAGTTTATGGAGTTAATAGATCACCCCAAAATTTCAATCCAAAACAATCTTCTCCAAGACACATTATAATAAAACTGTCTAAAACCAAAGACAAAGGAAGAATTCTAAAAGCAGCAAGAGAAAAAAAAAAATCTCTCATACAGGGAAGCCTTCATAAGGCTATCAGTGGATTTCTCAGCAGAAACCTTTCAGGCCAAAAAGTAGGGGATGATATATTTAAAGTGATAAAAGGAAAAAAACTTCAAAAACCCTGTGAACCAAGAATATTTCACACATCAAAGCTTGTCCTTCAGAAATGAAGGTGAGATAATACTCAGTCTAGTCAGGATTATATCAAAGTCAAATGCAATGATATTCTTTGAATACACTGAGCATACCATAGATTTCATATTATGATATGGCCTAAAAAAATTTTTTTTAAATGCTGTGGCCACCAATAATCATAGAGCCATTAATTCAAAGCAGTATATCCTTTAAGCACTTGCCTCAATTATCTGGAGTGTTCTAAAGATACAGGTGCCTAGGCCTCCCTCCAGACTTGAATCAGAAGGTAGACTTCAAAAGCCCACCAGAAATTCTTATGCACCAAAGGAAGACAAAAATGAGAGCCATTGATACAACAGATATTGAACAACACACTGGGGACTGTTTACTTGAAGGCATTATGTAGAACACGGACTGTTGATTTAGAAGAGATTCGGTGCTGGAAAATCAAAAGGATTCTCTAACTGCTGAGAATTACTTAACATAACCTCATAATCTGCCAATGGTGTACATGACTTCCTGGGAAGACTTTAAGAAGCTGTG
This sequence comes from Tursiops truncatus, assembly GCF_011762595.2. NCBI lineage: Eukaryota > Metazoa > Chordata > Mammalia > Artiodactyla > Delphinidae > Tursiops > Tursiops truncatus. The sequence goes on along the minus strand of NC_047040.1, from coordinate 79,087,180 downwards.
GTCAATAATCCATGATGATTTTGCAAAAACATTAAGAGACACAAAACTCCTTGATTGTGATGGACATAATCATAAAATGCCTTGAAGAGTTCTCTGCTCCATCTCACAGTGCTGCCACCTACAGCCCTGCTCTGTTTACTTGGAACATGGGAATTTACAGGCAAGATCCATTTTGATACATCTGCATTTGTTTGTGTTAGATTTAGGAACCTTGCACCACAACCATATCTAAACAGTCAGCATTGAAATTTATCCCCTCTGGCAAATAACTAGGCAGAAAAGAAGAATACAAATGACTAAGGATGAACCGAATGAAGCAAATGTCCAGAGAAGGTGGGCAAATAAGACTAGCTTAATTTCTGTCTTTTAGCTTGCCAACCTCCAGCATCAATATTGTTGATGGAGCATTATGTGAATGTAAACTGACCATTTCTATTCAGGCTTACTCAAACTAGAACTGACTGCACTCTGACTGGAATTCTCTTCTCCTACTCCTTCTCATGGCTACTGCTTTAACTTAAAAAGTTTCCATCTTTCTTCCCACCCACTCCCTCCTATGTTTCATCTCCTTCAAGCATACAGCTCACTGTATTTTCCAAAGATGGACGGACCTGCTCTTCTGCAATGTGACTTTGCCACTTACCTACTAAGAGACAGAATCTATTTCTCAACCCCCTCTTGAGTTTAGGTGGGCACTGAGATTGATTTGACTAATCGAATGCATCAAAAATGTCCTTGTACCACTGCCAGGATCACCCTTAACTATTCTAACTTCGTGATTTTTTGGAAGCCAGACACAATGTAAAAGTATGACTACCATGAGACAACCATTTTGTGAGAAATCTGTTAAAGTAACCAGATTGGGCCCAAGATGGAGTCACTCATGCTAAGCCCCATCCTGGAGGATGAGACCCCACATGGTGAGAGAAAGATGCCAAGACCACCAAAACACTAGTCGTGTGAGTACAGAAGTCGTGTTGGAAGTAAACCCTCCGTGCCCAGCTATCTCAGTTGATGCCATGTGGATCAGAGATGCCTGCCTAGCCAAAACCCACCCCATTCCTAACCCTGGAAATCAAGAACAAAACAAACAGTTGTTTTAAGGCACTAATTTTTGGGTGATTTATTATAGAGTGAAGGAGGGCAGAATATGCCATCCCAGAATATGCCTCTTTGGCATAAAGATTATTTTGAGCTGATTATTTTTGAGAAAGAGCAGTGTAGAAGCTCTGAAAATAAGATAGAAGTTAAGCTCTTTAAGGGAAAGTTACATTTATAAAGGAAATTTCCATTTGTAAGAGTCTCCTTCTCTGTACCAGGAAGAGACGGATGACTCTAAATCACAAGAGACTCTTGTCAGTGGAAAGGTGTCCACTTATACCTGTATAACAAACCTTACCCTTATTTACAGTACTTTTCCTGGTAACCTCCCATAACTGGCCTCCCCTCTCCCCCAGCTGGTCTCTTTTATCTTTAGCTGAATATGGTATTTAAGCTGGTGGCCGGGGCTCAATTTCCCTGGGTCTTTCCCAAGTATATGCGAGATACACGTTAATAAATTATTTGCTTTTCTCTTGTTAATCTGTCTTTTGTTATGGAGGTCTCAGCCAAGAACTCAGTATGGTTAGAGGGAAAAATACTTTTCCTCTCTTACAACAGTAATAGATAACTGGAATAGAACACTTAACCTTTAAATTACTTATTTATTTATTGTCAATCTTCATCCACTAGAATATAAGCTCCAATCAAGCCATGGCCTTTTGTCTTATTCATCACTGTGTGCACAGTGCCTGGAATAAAATAGGTGTTCAATAAATATTTGTTAAATTATTATTAAATGCCTCTTCTCCCTGGAGACTCTGAAAACTCACTTAATAATGTACTCTGGCTAATATTCTGCTTGTGCCGGTTCTTCTTTCATTTTTATTAAAGGCATTCATCTTTTTGAGGAAATACATGTCATGCAAAGTCCAGAAAACATACTAGCAATGCAGCATCATCACACTGATCAACTGCAATTTTCAAAAGCAGAACCAAGAGAAGCATTTCCTTCGGGGCCCCCAGCATTTAATTTTGAGTATAGTTCCTAAGCTCCCACCCGTGTCACAAAATTTTAAAAAAATTAAAAAAACCCAGTATTTCCTCTCTGATCACTGCAATGGCTGATGTGCAGCCGTACAAAGGAAGCGAACTTCATGTATTAACTGGAGAGAGAGAGCGTATGGCTTTCAAGGATAAGGGACTGTATCAGAAACAACCAGCAAGAGCTTAGGTTCAGGTTTTATTATATTTTCAAGGTCCTCACAGTCCTTCACTGATTATTTGATTATCCCAGCATAGTATGATTTTCTCCATTGAATGGCTGATATTGAAGTCTGTTCATTTCTTCCTTTATATACAATAAAACCCCTAAGAACTCCAGTGGTTTTGCATCTTCTAGCTTAAGTGTCAAAAGCCATCCTAAATGTTTGCAAACTTGCAGTTAGAACCTTCCCTTTAGCATATTTATGCACCAAATATGTTTTTTTCAAAAACAATTTCTCTGCTTCTGTAAGCAGCCCATAGCAATAGACTCCTTTTGTTTGTCTACAAAGTAGCTAAGAACCTTAGATGGCAAGCATACCATTGCTTTGCCAAAGAAAAGCAAAATCTGTTTCTTCCCAGATATCAGGAGTTCATTTTCCCCAGTGCAGCGTGGCAAGCAGTCACAGACTTAGGGATACGCTGTCCCATGTTCTGCACAGATGTCGTGGGTAGGTGAATGTGCATGTCTTATATACAGCCATTAGCCCTAGGATAATGGCAGCAAGAATGTTAGCAAGGCTTTGTTTGCCCTTCTCTGTTTTATAAGTTTTTTTCATGCTTCTCCTTTCCCTTACAGAGCATTGTAAACACATTTGGCACTTGGGGTTTTGTCAAGGCTTTTTTCAGATTTTTCCTTATATAGATGCTATTCATCTATTCTCACAATTCTCTGTAAAATTTGCAGCATTCTGGTACTTAATATTTACTTTTTAAGGTGTACAGGATACCCACTAATGGAAATTCACATTGTTAGCAGGTTACAATTTCCTACCTTGATATCTGATAACTGTATTTGTGAGTTTTTTCAGCTCCATGTCTCAGTTTTAAAACATACCATGCTTAATACAGGTGGAAACCATCATACATATTAAATGAGTCAAATTGCACCTTCCGCCAGTATCAGCGTGATACCAGCCTTCCCACCACACCTACCATGAGCAACACTGGCAACCTAAACAATCCTCCCTAGCTCCCAGCTTGGGGGCAAAGAGAGATTCCTGTGGTTGTGCTCAAGTAGGATGAAACTATTAAAGAGTAAAATACCGGAGCTGTTTCTGATTGTAGAAAGATGATGGGGTCATTAGCAAGAGATTCTGTCTGACATTGACTTCGGTCAAAATTTTGAAAAGTCCTCTTTTCATCGTCTAAAGTAATATCACATGACGGTTATTAAGATGATGAAGAAAACACAGGAACAAAGCAAGGCTAAGAATCCATTAGAGTCAGTAGTGAACTCATTTTTTGGTAATAACCAACTATCCAGGATCTGTCTACAGCTCGCTCCCTTTAATAGCAGAACCTGACATCTACATTTCTGTACAATAGGGGGCCAGTTTTCAGCTTTTATGTGAAAGTTACATAAGTTCCACAAAAAGAGGCAAAATTAAAATTGCTGAATAAGAGAGGCAATCATCCTGCTAAACCTTGTACTTTGAGTAAAGATACAGATAGCTGCAGAGCTGAGGACAGAAGAATAAGAACTTCCAGGGAGACTTAACAAGCATCAGGGATTTTATAGGAGGTTTTGCAGGGGAGCAGAGATTCCTGACTCAAGAACAAAACACCATCAGTTCAAACATGGAAGAGAAGAGCATTAATCCTTCTACAGTGTGAACCCTAGAACCTAAAAATTTAAGAAGACCAGACTAGTTCAGAAGAGAAACCATTCCCTTACCTACACTGATTACATAGTTTTACCAATTTCTATTAATGGGACATTGGAAATTAATATCATACCTCCACTTGTTATCATTCAAAGTTTATGCAGTATAACAACATAATTCTCATTCCATTAAACGGGTTCATTACTTCTCAGTCAATCCTTTTGATTATCTTCATAAAGTCATAACTTTTTTTTTTTGTGGTACGCGGGCCTCTCACTGTTGTGGCCTCTCCCCCTGCGGAGCACAGGCTCCGTACGCGCAGGCTCAGCAGCCATGGCTCACGGGCTCAGCCACTCCGCGGCATGTGGGATCCTCCCAGACCGGGGCACGAACCCACGTCCCCTGCATCGGCAGGCGGACTCTCAACCACTGCGCCACCAAGGAAGCCCAACTCATAACTTTTTAAAACCCTCTAGATATCTCATGTCCAAGGTGAGAAGGCTAGGTAAATAATACTTGACATTGCTGTTCTTACAAGGTGTATTTCTACCAAGAACCTGCTACATGGCACTTGCTATACTGACACAGGTTTGAGCCACAGGTGCCATTTTAGCTCACACAACTCTACAAAAGAACAAAGATCATAGATTGCAAATTATTGTCCATTCCTCTCTCAATGCACAAGTCTAACTGAAGCACTCTCTGTCTACCCATCAAGTGCACAGAGACAGATGCCACCTAGTGTTTCATAGGCTCAAATGCATCCCAATTATACTCCTCTGAGTCTAGTTCCATGTTGGGATTATCCAGATATAGGCATGACAAAGGTACCGTGATGTATTACATGCAAAGAAAATTTAACATGTTATGGTCCTAGTTGTTCCATTAACCAGCTGGATTATGTTGGGCAAAACTCCCAGGTGTCTTGAATTAGTTGCTCTCTACAACCTCTTATAAGTAACAGACTCTATTTCAGTTCTGACTAATGCAAAGCCACCCATGGAAATTTAAACTTTTCACATTGAAATCTTGATTTAGAGCAGAACAAAATTCCAGGAAACCAAACAACACTTTCTGAGGCTAACCTGTGATGTATACTGACTCCACTCTGTAAAGAAGAATGTTTTCTCAATTAATTAACAGACGTGGACTTGAAACACAAGTACACATTAGATCACTCTAGGCAATGGTTTATCACCACGTACAGTAAGGAATAAAAGAAGTAAAGACAGGGTGACCATAACTCTTGGTGGTTTTTAAAAGACCCCTAACAATTCACTATAAAAAGCATGAGAGCTGCTTAAACTTTCGTCTGATAGTTGGAAGTAGATATAAAAAATGTTCTCCAGTCTTATGTACTAGAGGGGTCTGTAAAATTTCTTTTTAACTAGACCACATGACAATTAAAATCTTTCCCAAAAGAAAAATGAATGGAAAATACAACAAAATATGATACCTGCTAAATCTTGTTTCTTACCCCGCTAAATCTTTAGCTCATGTTCTGTTCTCAAATAAGTCTGGAAACCTAGAAGGTGGTCAGGCCTATGTCAAGTGGTTTATGAAGGCAGACAGCAATATCCTACCCAGGAAATCTGTCTATGGCCTAAGAGACGTGCAATCGATCTGGCCTGCCTGGGGGATGTATTTGCAACCTGCCCCTCAGTATACGGGATTTGAGTGAACAATATATGGGACACTGACCTTCAGAAGTATAAACACACATTCGTCTCATGTGGACTAACTCTACAAAATGTGATGAATCCTGTGCATTAATGATGTGGAAAGTCTATAAACCCACAGAGGACATTTTGTGCTTTGTGTATCTTTTCTCCCTTTCTGTGCTTCTCGGTGTGGAAATTGCTCCTAATAACTCGAAACAACTCAAGACAAGCCCTTCAGCCTGACCACAAGCCAAGCTTATCTTGATGTAGGTTGAGCTTCTCTGTCTGCCAGGGCCATCCCACATGTCAATTAAGGAAAGCTGCTTATTATGAGGTTTTTTTGCCCTTATCTATCTTGTGTAGAGGCCAATCTCTTCAGGTAACTGAAGCAGGTTCTGTCATCTCTGAAGACTTAAGAGCTGCTAAGAAGTTACCTCTCCCCACCTCCTGGCTCTGAATTTTCCTGGTGTCAATCACCAGCTTTTCTTCAAGATCATGCTTCAGATCCAGTTCCTCCAAGTCATTCCATCCTTAATCCCATCTAGGATCAATTCTATTTCTTTAAGAATGAGTGAGATTTCATTTCTCTGAAATGATTTAGGTACCAAACGGACTTGATGGCAGAGAAGCCAATGTTCCTGATAGGCTGCCTTCCTTCTTCCATTTTCTATGACTCCTTGAAGGCCAAGGTCTGTGAGCTCCAACAGACTTGTGAATTCTTTGGGAAGATCTAGCCGCAGACTGTACTCTATATAATAAATGTCTTTGTGTCCAAAAACCAATTATCAGATCACTCTTCAGAGTTTTTTCTTCAAGTTAAATAGCCCAAATACTTTGTATTCACTTTTTCCTGTCCTATTTTCTTCTGCTTTCTTTTAAGTCTTCTTATATCCTGTCATTTTACAGTGTGGATTCTACAAGTCAGATACACTTCGGCACTAAGTGAAACTGAGATTAATCTGTCGCTTCCAAATATTTATTATTTCTGCATATCACATGCACATCATACTATATAAACAGTATCATTCTTATTTTGTTAACCCCAGGAGAAATCTGCCAAGGCCAGGAAAACCCATAGCCCATTGTGACTTTTCATTTCTTTCTTGCTATGCTTAGTCATCATCCTTCAGGTCATTGTATATGGGCTTTCTGTCCCATTACATGTTGGAAAATGCCACACTCATTCTCACAGTGTCCTTGTCAATATGAACAGGGGGTGGGTGGCCGCTGACCTGAGACTTGGTATATTATCAAGGACATAGAGTATCACAGATAACTCTTGCAAGATGTTACTGTTTGTGATTTTGTGATTTCAATAATCTAAAGGGTGATTTTATTAGAAAGGCTAAGAGCTTTCACATTTATGACCTCTTTCGTTCTCATAGCCTCACTTTGATGTAGGCTGAGCAAGGCAATATATTATCATCAACTTTTTACAAATGCAAAAATTGAGGGTCAGAGCAATTAGTGATTTGCTTATTGTCTACTATTAGAAACGCAAGTCACAATAAGAACTCAGAATTTACAATTCTTTAGGAATCATCATTCTATACCAGGGTTTTCAAATTTTGTTCAGTGGGAGCTCTAAGGGCTTCTGGGAGCTCACTCAGAGACCTACCACAAGGCAAAGAGGAGGCCAAGTGGCCGGTGCTTTATGCCCCAGCCCCTGCTTTGATCAAGGCTGTTCTACATGCATCTATTTTATCAGTTGGGTTTCTGTTCAATCTTTAGTTTAAAAGATTTCTGCTTAGAAGTATATGCATTATTTTAAAAAGAACATGAAGGTAGGGGCTTCCCTGGTGGCGCAGTGGTTAAGAATCCATCTGCCAATGCAGGGGACACGGGTTCGAGCCCTGGTGTGGGAAGATCCCACAAGCTGTGGAGCAACTAAGCCCGTGCACCACAACTACTGAGCCTGCACTCTAGAGCCTGTGAGCTGCAACTACTGAGCCCACATACCACAACTACTGAAGCTCACGTGCCTAGAGCCCCGTGGTCTGCAACAAGAGAAGCCACTGCAATGAGAAGCCCATGCACCACAACGAAGAGTAGCCCTCACTCACCGCAACTTAAGCTACTAGAGAAAGCCCGTGTGCAGCAATGAAGACCCAGTGCAGCCAAAAATAAATAAATTAAATAAATAATTTTTAAAAAGAAGAAAGAAAGAAAATCTACCACAGGATGGCCTTTACACCTGTGTCAAAAATAAATTTTTTTAAAAAAACAACATGAAGGTAGTAGGCGCCATGAAGGATGAATGGATCCAAAGAAGAAAAAATAAGCTAAGACATGAGTGATTAGAGATCAACGAATGTTCAACTAGTGCCCGCTCAAGCTTCTGTCTGGCAGCAGCCCTGCTCATCAATAGGTGATCCCTCCTCGCAGAATAATAAAGGTGCGGCAGACACTGTTCCTACCCTTAATGAATGACATCCTCTGAGAAAATGGGACAGCTACATACAAAAATGCACAGACACATATGACACGATTATGCTAACATATACAAGACAATAATGGTTCATAAAGCTCTAGTGCTGGCATGATGCTGCAGCAGCCACAGCAAAACCCCATCCAGCTCTCTCACTCTGCCACTGTCAGTTGTATCACTCCGCACAAGGGACAGAGCATTTTAAAGAGAGGACTCTGCCAAGGGAAAAGGCAAGGTTGAAGAGAAGGAAGTGATTGTTCATGGTTCAGGGTGAGTCTTCAGTGAAGGAGACAGTTTAGAATGAGAGAGCTCCCCTTGATGGTTCATGTCTCTCCACACAGGCACACACGCATCCCTTAGCACATGACCGCCACACCTGAGAGCCAGGAAGCTCTCTGGTGAAGCAATGGAGCTTAAGCTGTAGAGCCATTTACATGCATGGACCCCCTCCAAGGCCCTGGGAGAGATGCTAGCAATGTGTTTTTGTAAAATTTGCCAAAAGTGACGTTTTTTGTTTTGGGTTTTTTTTTTTTTTTTAGCCACAATTGTTTTGGTGATTGGATCTTTCCATTTGGACTTCATCATAATTCCCTCATGTCAGGTGGCACTGGAGTGGCTATGGGCTTCTGTCACATCCAGCTAAGAGGAAGTTGAGCTGAGAAACATTTAATTTGGTTTAGTGGGATATGTTTATGTGGCTCACAACTGTTTCTTTATATAGTAAGTTTATTCCTGGCTATCCCATTCTAGGAATGGCTTCCAGAAGTACTTGTATCGCCCTCTGAGGCAAACTATAAGAGCCTAGTCTAGAGGTCATATTAAGATATGCTTGTTCATACAGCACCCAACACTCAGAAGTATGTGGGAAATAGAGAAAAAAACAAGTTTTGAATCGTATAGAACCAAAAGCTAGTCTGTAGAAAATTTTTCCAATCATCATATGGGCAAAATTTTTTTTTTTTTTTTTTTGTGGTACTCGGGCCTCTCACTGTTGTGGCCTCTCCCGTTGCACAGCACAGGCTCTGGACACGCAGGCTCAGCGGCCATGGCTCACGGGCCCAGCCGCTCCGCGGCATGTGGGATCTTCCCAGACCGGGGCACAAGCCTGTGTCCCCTGCATCGGCAGGCAGACTCTCAACCACTGTGCCACCAGGGAAGCCCCCTGGGCAAAATTTAAGTAGAGGATTCATTTACCATCCTCATCAAAACAGAAGCTCTCACCTATTGGGAAAGACTCAATAATGCTGAGTGTATAACGGTAGGTGAACCATATTTTTTTCTGGGAATTATGTGAAATTGAATTTGTCAGTAGTCCTATGTATGTTTGAAGGGCACAGTCTTGGATTAGTACTACACAGTAGTACATTTATGTATGGTCATACTTAAGCATCCCAACTATCAAACAAATTTTAATCAACCATGTTAATGGAAACACTGAATTATCTTCATATCTCCTCCATAGAAAATATTACAAAATCAGTTCACATGAAAAAGCAATCAAAAACTAATCAGCCAAATGTAAACAAAATTGTACTGTAAAGACATGTCAGACAGTTATAATTTAAAATACGATGATGTTTTTCTGGATATAATTATACTTGTAGTTATTTGTCAGTTTTTAATTATAATTTGTTTAATTACTCTTCTCATTCCAAGTAAATACCACCTTTGATTCTCATTATGTATTGTCTTAATCTTCTATTATTTCTTAAAGGGTTCCAAAATTGTATAAGCTTCTGGCCTACAAATCCTAGATTTTCTCATGGGAGTGACATTTGAGGTAAATTATGCTGGGAAGATTTTGTACTTCAAAGCTATTCAACATAAACTTCATAAACACAGTAAAGATTAAATATTATTATTTTCTTCCGTGTCTAAACTTTCTATCTGCTTGAGAACTCTCCTTCTACATAGCACTTAGAGCAAAACTGAGTCTTCATGATTTATACTACTGTCTTCTTCTTCTAGAAAAAGATGAATCATGGTTCTAATTTTTATGTTTATCACCACTCTTTGTTCAGCCTCACAAACGATTTAAAAAGCACAATCATTCTTGCAAAAAATTCAGAATCATTGCCAAATGAAAGTGATTCATGCTTCACCAAAAAAGAAAAAAACAATACATTATGAACAATAAAACCTCTGTAAGCATAAAAGTCATGAATTCATTTCTCAAAAATCTATTTTGCCAGACTATTCATGCCTTTAATTTAAGGAAGTAGTAATCATATATTTTAAGTTTTCACATGCATATCATTTACTAAATTTACATCAAATATAATATAATGTATCTCCAACATAGTATCTAAGTATGAAAGTCAGTATTTTAATATAATTGCCCATTTATATTAAAAGCCTCTTATAAAAATCTTTCCCCTTCTGAAATATCTCTTTTTTCCCAATGAGAATAATAGTCATAATTACAGAGTAGTAACACATGACAGATAATGTTCCAATTTTAGAAAATTAGCTCTTTCTTAGCCTTGCAATGAAACCCTTTTTATCTGACTTTGGTATCGGTGTCGTATAGAATGAGGGTATTATTTGGCTTTTCAGGGTAAAGAGACACCTAGTAAAGAATTCACTAAGACAAAATTGTTATATTAGCTAACACTAACGGTACTCAAAGAAAAACAAGATAACTAAAGAAAATGGTTTTGTTCAACATGAAGCAGCTTTTTAAAATCACACTTTAAGCCATTACTTAAATTAAAATCAAGTTTTATCATCACAGCACATTGAATTTTTTCTTCTGGTAAATCTGGATGTCCAATGAGCTATTTCAAAATATTTCTTGACATTGTGTAAGTCTAGTAGTATATCCAGTCTGTTCATCGAATGGTTTAAAATTTAGTCTCCAACTCCTCAAACCAGGTTATCTAGAATATTTGAATGTCAATAATAATATAGTGAAACAAGCCCTGGCCAGTGTGTCTATGCCCAGGCTACCATTGCACAACCTCTTACTAAGCCTCAATTTGTCTGTAAAGCAGGAAGTGGGCAGGGTTGGTTAAACAAGAGTGGTTATTTTATTTTATTTTTTAAGGAATTATTTATTTTTAGTAACTATCCATCACCGTGAATAAATCCATATTCTCTTTAATTCTCACAATAACCTTGGGAAGTAGTTATTATTTTCTCCATTTTGAAAATGAGGAAACTGAGTCTCAGAGAAAGGGAAGAAAACCAGTAGAAAACTCCCATTTATTAAGACTGATAGAGACTTTGCTTGTTATTGCAGTTACTCCTTTACAAACAACTCAGTCAGATCTTAACCCTACTGAATAGGGAACTTGGTCTCAGCAAGGCAAAGTCACATTGCCTTGAAGTGGCAAATTGGGCTTTGAATCAGCATTGCCTTGACTGCAAGCCTTGGGGTCTTTCTCACTACGGGGCTGCTTCCCCTTTTTTTTCTTTATTGTGGTAAGAACAATTAAAATGAGATCCGCCTTCTTAACAAAATTTTAAGTGCACAATACAGTATTATTAACTGTAGGCATATTGTTATACAGAGGATCTCTAAAACCTAACATCTTGCATGACTGAAACCCACTGAGCAGCAGTTACCCATTTCCCTCCTCCCAGCCCTTGATACCTACTATTCTACTCTCTGTTTCCATGAGTCTGACTATTTTGGATACCTCATACAAATGGAATCATGCAGTATTTGTCCTTCTGTGACTGGCTTATTTCACTTAGCATAAAGTCCATAATGTCCATCCATGTTACCACAAATGGCAGGATTTCCTTCTTCTTTAAGGCTGAATAATATTCCATTGTATGTATATACCACATTTTCTTTGTCCATTCATCTGTTGATAGATATTTAGGTTGTTTCCATATCTTAACTATTGTGAAAATGCTGCAGTGAACATGCGAGTGCAGACAGCTCTTCAAGATTCTGGTTTCAATTACTTTGGACATATACCAAGAAGTAGGATTGCTGGATTTTACAGCAGTTCTATTTTTAATTTTTTGAGGAACCTCTATACTGTTTTCCACAGTGTCTGCATGATTTTACATTCCCATTGACAGTATACAAGTATTCTTCACATTGACAGCCATATTTGTTTTTTGTTTTTTGGGTTTTTTTGATAGTATCCATCCTGACAAGTATGAGGTGATATCATTGTGGTTTTGATTTTCATTTCCCCTGATAATTAGTGATGTTGAGTATCTTTCACATATCTGTTGGTCGTTTATATGTCTTTTTTAGAGAAATGTCTGTTAAAGTCCTTTGCTCACTTTTTAATTGGGTTATTTGGTTTTTAACCATTAAGTTGTAGGAATTCCTTATATATCTTGGATATTAATCCCTTATCAAATATATGGTTTGCAAATATTTTCTCCCATTACATGGGTGTCTTTTCATTCTGTGGATTATTTCCTTTGCTGTGTAGAAGCTTTTTCATTTGCTGTCATCCCACTGTCTACTTTTGTTTTTGTTGCCAGTGCTTTTGGAATTATACCCAAAAAACCATTACCAAGACCAATGTCATGAAGCCTTTTCACTATGTTTTCTTCTAGGAATTTTACAGTTTTGGATCTTACATTTAAATCTTTAATCCATTTTGAGTTGTGTATGGTGAAAGGTAAGGGTCCAATTTCATTCTTTTGCATGTGTATATCCAGTTTTTCCAGTACCATCTGTTGAAGAGACTATCTTTTCCTCATTGTGTATTCTTAGCACCCTTTTCAAAGATCAGTTGACCATATATACATGGGTTTATTTCTGAGCTCTCTATTCCACATTTTTTCATGATAAAAACTCTCAATAACTTAGGTACAGAAGTTATCTTTAGAGGTATAAAATTCAAATATGAAAAGTCCACAGCAAACATCATACTCATTGGAAAAAACTGAAAGCTTTTCCTATAAGATGAGGAACAAAGGCAAGGATGCCCACTCTTGCTACTCCTATTCAACACAGTACTGAAATCCTAGCCATAGCAATTAGGCAAGAAAAAGAAATAAAAGATATTCAGATAGGAAAGGAAGAAGTAAATTTATCTCTGTTTGCAGATAACATGATCTTATATGTAGAAAACTCTAAAGACGCCAAATAAAACTGCTAGAACTAATAAATAAATTCAATAAAGTTGCAGGATAAAAAATCAACATTCAAAACTCAGTTGCATTTTTATATACTAAAAATGAACTATCCAAAGAGGAACTAAAAGACAATTCCATTTCTAACAGAAACAAAAGAATAAAATACTCTGGAATAAACACTTAACAAAGGAGGTGAAAGACTTGTACAATGAAAACTACAAAACATTGAAAAAGACAAATAAATGGAAAGACACCCAGTGTTCATGTATTGGAAGACTTAATATTGTTAAAGTGTCCATACTATCCAAAGCCATCCACAGATTCAATGCAACCCCTAAAAATCCCAATGATATTTTTCACAGAACTAGAAAAGGCAATCCTGAAATTCATATGGAGGCATGGAAGACCCTAAGTAGCCAAAGCTATATTAAGAAAGAAGAACAAAACTGGAGTCATTACACTGATTTCAAAATATATCACAAAGTTCCACTAACTAAAACAATTTGGTACTGGCATAATAACATCTTCTCGAATCAATTTTTCTCTCAGCTCTCTTCCAGTTAGATAAATGGACCAATGAAAGTGAGTGGATTGCCTAACCACCAAAGATATTTCAATGTTCCCCCACAAAAAAGCTCCAATTTGACTTGTGAAGATATGTTTACCAGAGCATTTCCATCAGCCCAAAAGCAGGTTGGGAGAAAGAAAATTATTAATAGGCCTCAACTGCATTCAAGCTCTGATGGCCCAGAGAAATCATGAATATCATTTTGGAGCCACGACTTCATAAGAATAATTAATCTTTAACAATATCACTACTGCAAGTTTTAAAGGAATGTGTTTTAACACATAAACCTGGATAAAATGGAAAGTGAGTGCATATCAACATCAAAATGCTCTAATTAGCAGTCTCACTGAATGAACTGTTTCAGCCATACGAGATATTACATCAGTTCCTTTATCAAGAAATTTTCCAACAACTTTTCCAGGAAATAGTCTTGCTTAACAAACCAAGATATGCAATGTCTTTTTTCCAATATCAAGCGGATTCAGTGGCAGCCCCAAATCATGGACGAGAAACCGGCCCAGTCCACTTCATAGACCAATATCTAAACAGCCCAAACAACCTTAGCCTGCCACATCCTCTTCTCTGGGCAGAAGAACTGGATTAAGTTCCACTATCAACAGTTTACTAAAGAATGAACAACCAAGTGTCCGAAAATTAGCCAAAAGGACCATTAAAAAGAACTGACAGGTATATTATTGGCCCCAAGAATAAAAACATAAAGTAAGCCAAAAAGAATACTTGAAATATGAGCAGCTTAGAGAGAGACTTGTTATGCCAGACCTATGACAAAGGTACAAGCGAAAAAACGTGAATATTCTACTTATAATCTAAACATGGGGATTTATCAAAACCAGACACACTTTTGACTACTGAGATTAGTTTGAACGATTAAATATTCCCTCTTCTTTGGGAGCAGAGAGTAGCTTCTGTTTCACTATGGCACGAAATGTAATGTAACAAGGACTTAATTAAGTGGAGAACATCATTCCTCCCAGATGAATCTGCATTATGGGAGTACATAAAGGGCTCTGTCACTTGTCACTCTCTTGCAGTTTATGGGCAAATTCCTGAAATATTAATATACCTTAGTTGCATGAATGAATCAGCAAGTTGAGAGCCCTGTCTGAAGATGGAGAAATAAAATTCTACATATTTGTGCCTATTTGATTATAATATCTTACCAAGAGCACCAGTCACAGCATCTGTTTGATAATAACAAAATACCCAGGTTTGCTCTTTGTATTTTTCCTGTTAGTTTCAGCTGCTCCCTAAGCCATAAAACCAGAAATAAGTCAGTTTAAAAGATAAGCTTGAGGTTCTGAAACAGAAGAGAAAGGAACCAATGAGATTGTGAAGCAAAGGACAAAGCAAGCAATGAAAAGCTGAATCCAAGAGGAAACAAGGGTTTGGGGAGCCTTTCACTTCTAGATAACCAATTCAATCTGTCAATGATATGTCCCTGTTATGCTGTTGCTAGAAATTGCCACCATCTGACAGATACCTGGTGGATGCTAAAATTCTGTTGTCTGATCTACTTTTGGGGAAAATCTGAGCCAACCTTTCCTTCTTATCTCTAGCATACAGTCGTCTTTTCCCAGAGTCCCCTTAGCAGATCAGATATCAGGACTCAAGGAAAAAACTTCCACAGATATAATGTATAACCACCCTCATCATATACGAAATGTGTTCTTTCCTCTAGAGGGCTGATATATTCTATTACAATCTTCTTACTCCCCTAAGATTGTATCAAAAATGTCTGTCTCCTTGACAAAGGCAGACCATGTGGGTTCCCGTTTATCCCTCTTCTTACTCAAATTAGTTTCTACTCCCTAAAATGGAATGCATTTTACATGACCCCCCCCCCCCGGGCTGTTGTAGAAAATAAGACCACAACACAGAATCTAAACTAAGACCTGGTTGATTTACCAAAACCTACTGTTCTAGCTCCATTTTTTTAACATCTTTATTGGAGTATAATTGCTTTACAATGTTGTGTTACTTTCTGCTGTATAACAAAGTGAATCAGCTATATGTATACATTTATTCCCATATCCCCTCCCTCTTGCGTCACCCTCCCACCCTTCCTATCCCACCCCTATAGGTGGTCAAAAAGCACCGAGCTGATCTCCCTGTGCTATGCAGCTGCTTCCAACTAGCTATTTTACATTTGGTAGTATATATATGTCAATGCTACTCTCTCATTTTGTCCCAGCTTACCCTTCCCCCTCTCCATGTCCTCAAGTCCATTCTCTATGTCTGCATCTTTATTCCTTTCCTGCCCCTAGGTTCATCAGAACCCATTTCTTTTTTAGATTCTGTACGTATGTGTTAGCATATGGTACTTGTTTTTCTCTATCTGACTTACTTCACTCTGTATGACAGACTCTAGGTCCATCCACCTCACTACAAATAACTCAATTTCATTTCTTTTTATGGCTGAGTAATATTCCATTGTATATATGTGCCATATCTTCTTTATCCATTCATCTGTCGATGGACACTTAGGTTGCTTCCATATCCTGGCTATTGTAAATAGTGCTGCAATGAACATTGTGGTACATGACTCTTTTTGAATTATGGTTTTTTCAGGGTATATGCCCAGTAGTGGGATTGCTGGGTCATTTGGTAGTTTACTTTTAGTTTTTTAAGGAACCTCCATACTGTTCTCCATAGTGGCTATAACAATATATATTCCCACCAACAGTGCAAGAGGGTTCCCTTTTCTCCACACCCACTCCAGCATTTATTGTTTGTAGATTTTTGGATGATGGCCATTCTGACCGGTGTGAGGTGATACCTCATTGTGGTTTTGATTTTCAATCCTCTAATGATTAGTGATGTTGAGCATTCTTTCATGTGTTTGTTGGCAATCTGTATATCTTCTTTGGAGAACTCTCTATTTAGATCTTCTGCCCATTTTTGGATTGGGTCGTTTGTTTTTTTTGGTATTGAGCTGCATGACCTGCTTGTATATTTTGGAGATTCATCCTTTGCCATTTACTTCATTTGCAAATATTTTCTCCCATTGTGAGGGTTGTCTTTTTGTCTTATGATTTCCTTTGCTGTGCAAAAGCTTTTGAGTTTAAGTCCCATTTTAGTTTTTATTTCCACTTCTCTAGGAAGTGAGTCAAAAAGGACCTTGCTGTGATTTATATCAAAGAGTGTTCTGCCTATGTGTTCCTCCAAGAGCTTTATAGTATCTGGCCTTACATTTAGATCTTTAATCCATCTTGAGTCTATTTTTTTGTATGGTGTTAGGAAGTGTTCTAATTTCATTCTTTTGCATGTAGCTGTCCAGTTTTCCCAGCACCATGCATTGAAGAGGCTGTCTTTTCTCTATTGTATATTCTTGCCTCCTTTATCAAAGGTAAGGTGACCATATGTGCATGGGTTTATCTCTGGGCTTTCTATCCTGTTCCATTGATCTATATTTCTATTTTTGTGCCAGTACCATACTGTCTTAATTACTGTAGCTTTGTAGTATAGTCTGAAGTCAGGGAGCCTGATTCCTCCAGCTCCGTTTTTCTTTCTCAAGATTGCTTTGGCTATTCGGGGTCTTTTGTGTTTCCATACAAATTGTGAAATTTTTTGTTCTAGTTCTGTGAAAAATGCCAGTGGTAGTTTGATAGGGATTGCATTGAATCTGTAGATTGCTTTGGATAGTATAGTCATTTTCACAGTGTTGATTCTTCCAATCCAAGAACATGGTATATCCTCCATCTGTTTGTATCATCTTTAATTTCTTTCATCATTGTCTTACAGTTTTCTGCATATAGGTCTTTTGTCTCCTTAGGTAGGTTTATTCCTAGGTATTTTATTCTTTTTGTTGCAATGGTAAATGGGAGTGTTTCCTTAATTTCTCCTTCAGATTTTTTGTTGTTAGTGTATAGGAATGCAAGAGATTTCTGTGCATTAATTTTGTATCCTGCTACTTTACCAAATTCATTGATTAGCTCTAGTAGTGTTCTGGTAGCATCTTTAGGATTCTCTATGTATAGTATCATGTCATCTGCAAACAGTGACAGCTATACTTCTTCTTTTCCGATTTGGATTCTTTTATTTCTTTTTCTTCTCTGATTGCTCTGGCTAAAACTTCCAAAACTATGTTGAATAATAGTTGTGAGAGTGGGCAACCTTGTTTTGTTCTGATCTTAGTGGAAACGGTTTCAGTTTTTCACCATTGAGAATGATGTTGGCTGTGGATTTGTCATATATGGCCTTTATTATGTTGAGGTATGTTCCCTCTATGCCTACTTTCTGGAGGGTTTTTATCATAAATGGTGTTGAATTTTGTCGAAAGCTTTTTCTGCATCTATTGAGATGATCATATGGTTTTTATCCTGTAATTTGTTAATACGGTGTATCACATTGATTGATTTGCATATATTGAAGAATCCTTGCATCCCTGGGATAAAGCCCACTTGATCATGGTGTATGATTCTTTTAATGTGTTGTTGGATTCTGTTTGCTAGTATTTTGTTGAGGATTTTTGCATCTATGTTCATCAGTGATATTGGCCTGTAGTTTTCTTTTTTTGTGACATCTTTGTCTGGTTTTGGTATCAGGGTGATGGTGGCCTTGTAGAATGAGTTTGGGAGTGTTCCTCCCTCTGCTATATTTTGTAAGAGTTTTAGAAGGATAGGTGTTAGCTCTTCTCTAAATGTTTGACAGAATTCGCCTGTGAAGCCATCTGGTCCTGGGCTTTTGTTTGTTGGAAGATTTTTAATCACAGTTTCAATTTCAGTGCTTGTGATTGGTCTGTTAATATTTTCTATTTCTTCCTGGTTCAGTCTCAGAAGGTTGTGCTTTTCTAAGAATTTGTCCATTTCTTCCAGGTTGTCCATTTTATTGCCATATAGTTGCTTGTAGTAATCTCTCATGATCCTTTGTATTTCTGCACTGTCAGTTGTTACTTCTCCTTTTTCATTTCTAATTCTGTTGATTTGAGTCTTCTCCATTTTTTTTTTTTTTTTTGATGAGTCTGGCCAAAGAACCAGCTTTTAATTTTACTGATCTTTGCTACTGTTTCCTTCATTTCTTTTTCATTTATTTCTGATCTGATCTTTATGATTCCTTTCCTTCTGCTAACTTTGAGTTATTTTTGTTCTTCTTTCTCTAATTGCTTTAGGTGTAAGGTTAGGTTGTTTATTTGAGATTTTTCTTATTTCTTGAGGTAGGACTGTATTGCTATAAATTTCCCTCTTCGAACTGCTTTTGGTTCATCCCATAGGTTTAGGGTCATTGTGTTTTCATTGTCATTTGTGTCTATGTATTTTTGGATTTCCTCTCTGATTTCTTCAGTGATATCTTGGTTATTTAGTAGTGTATTGTTTAGCCTCCATGTGTTTGTAGTTTTTACAGTTGTTTTTCTGTAATTGATATCTAGTCTCATAGCATTGTGGTCGGAAAAGATACTTGATACAATTTCAATTTTCTTAAATTTGATGAGGCTTGATTTGTGACCCAAGATATGACCTATACTGGAGAATGTTCCATGAGCACTTGAGAAGGAAGCGTATTCTGTTGTTTGTGGATGGAATGTCCTATAAGTATCAATTAAGTCCATCTTGTCTTATGTGTCATTTAAAGCCTGTGTTTCCTTATTTATTTTCATTTTGGATGATCTGTCCATTGGTGAAAGTGGGGTGTTAAAGTCCCCTACTATTATTGTGTTACTGTTGATTTCCCCTTTTATGGCTGTTAGCATTTGCCTTATGTATTGAGGTTCTAGTTCCTTTAATACAGCAAAACTATGTTTTCTCTTATACATAGCCACAATCTATGACCCTCTTACCTAGGTACATTACAACACTCAAGGAATGTGGACAGGAGAATACTGTGATAATCAGAGAAGGGAAAATATAGAGCATTAAAAGAGGGTTACAGTTGAGGTTATCAAACTTTTACTTGAAAGGCTCTTCCTTTCAAGTAAAAGAGTCTGTAATTCTCCAATAAAGTGTCAGGGCTCTGTTAGTTTTCTTCCTCTAATAGGTTATATTACCTGATGACATGCCTTTTAGGGAAGCTGATTTCTTCATCAACACTCACCAGTAGACACTGAATGCCACTGAATGACTGAAATCAGTGAAACACTCCAGAACTCAAAGCCACCCCACAGCTCACAGCCCTGAGGATCCCAGGACTGAACCTTGCTGGACACTGAGCCCCACAACTTAGCATGTCAACAACATTTGAATGCTCCTCTCCCTTCCCAGTCTCACTCAGCTGGTGGGCTATCACTCTTATAAATCCAAAGACATGGGTTCAACATATGCACTGTTATATTTAAAATGGATAACCAACAAGGACCTACTGTATAGCACAGGGAAGTCTGCTCAATGTCATGTGGCAACCTGGATGGGAGGGGAGCTTGGGGGAGAATGGATACATGTATATGTATGGCTGAGTCTCTTTGCTGTGCACCTGAAACTATCACAACATTGTTAACTGGCTACATTCAAATATAAAATAAAATGTGTAATAAAAAAAAAAGACATGGGTTCAATTTAGCCCTGAGCCAAATGGTTTTGCCCTGTTCCAAGAGTGTAAACTGACTCCCTAACCCACAGCCTTCATGCAATTATCCAGTCCAGGTCCAGGTGGGGATGGACATCAGTCCAACTGTGTCTCACTTCTGTAAGGAAACTAAGAACACCCACTCCTCCTGAGGTATGTCAGCTTGCACTTGCTGAGAAGAACAAGGACTCCATGTCTTTTATTGTATCCTCAATGAATGAAGGCCTTATTCAGGAGATGTGGAGAAAAAGTAATGCTATCCAACAAGACTGCCAGGAGTAGGTATTATGTTCATGTTGAGAGGAGCATACTGGGGTCCAGCCTGTCTTGCATATCACCCTCAAATCTGTCACATTTTGGATTCAAGACAAAGATTTGCAGTGACAATGATGAGTTGTCTCTACAATACCCAGGAAAGTCAGCTTACTGGTCTTCCTACCACCATGTGTCAGAATCAGGGGAGAGTGGCTGCCTGTGTAGGAACCTTACTGTGCCAAGATGGTACTACCTATATAGGAAAACCATACTCCTGTGTGTTTATCCTTTACTATTCACACAGAACACTTCACTTCTGACACTTCTGGTCACCAAATGGGTGGGGTTTTTTCCCACACCAAGCAATTCTCTGCAACACCAGCTGGGTGTCCTCCAATTTCACTCAATTCTGACACTATCTACCTGGAGGCAGCATCAGATCCCACAGGTTAAGGATTCAGTCCCACAAAGCTGCTACCCTCCACTGCAGATGCCAATCTCCAGTCACAGGTTGTCATCTGTACTTCTGATCAACTGCCTGTAAGTAGGGGCTCCCATGATGCTCTCCTTGGATTTGATAATTTGCTAGAATGTCTCACAGAACTCAGGGAAACACTTACATTTACTGGTTTATTATACAGGGATATGATGAAGGATACACATGAACATCCAGAAGGAAGAGATGCCTAGGGCAGGGTATGGGGGAAGTTGTGCAGAACTTCCATGCCCTCACCAGAAGCATGCTACCCTCCCAGTACCTCCATGTATTCAACAACCCAGAAGCTAACCAAACTCCATACTTTCAGGATCTGTATGGAGGCTTCAACACATAGACAAGATCAATCATTAACTCAGTCTCCAGCCCCTCTCCCCTTCCCGGTGGTGGGACTGAATGTTCCAAGCTTCTAATCATGGTTTGTTCTTTCTGATGACCAGCCCCCATCTGGGAGTTATACACAAGCCACTCAGAGTCACCTCATTAGAACAAAGGATGCTCCTGTCACCCAGGAAATTCCAAGGGGTTTAGGAGCTCTGTGTCAGGAACTGGGTCAAAGACCAAATAGAACAAAAGGTGTTCCTATCACCCTGGAAATTACAAGGGTTAGAGGAGGGCTACACCAGGAATTAGGAGCGGAGATAAATAGATAGATAGATAGATAGATAGATAGATAGATAGATAGATAGATAGATGATAGACAGACAGATAGAGATACGTAGATACACAGATAGATACACAGATTTTGCTATTATTTCACACTGCCCATCTGTCCCTTCTTCTCTAGGAGGTCTTCTTGTTCCCAGGTTTCTCACAGTCCAAGAACACTGAAATTGATCCCAAAAGATAGTAAAGGCCAGAACCTCCTGGGTTTTTCTCTTTTGTCACTTAATAATTCACAGCGTTATCCATTTCATCATCCCCATCAGTGAGCATTCACAAACCTCCCCGGCTTCCCAGTACTCCTCCCTGAACCCCTGTGCTGCTTGTTTTATTGTTGAACATCCAAAGGGTTTAACTGTGTTACTATAACTAAGAGGAAAGAGTAAATTAATCAAATTGTTACCTCACATATTGTTCTCTTGACTCTAAATAGCATTTACTCCATTCTGCCTTAAGATGTTCGTGTCAACTCTGGTAGAACTAAAAAGGGCATCACCTCAGGTTCTAAGCTTTGTGAATAATTAAAAACTATGTTAAAGGAGATGATAAAGAAGGAGAGTGCTTGCCATCTTCGCACTTTGCTGTGACTGGGAACTATCACTGTAGTGAGTCTTCCATGTTTGACACATGAAAATGTTTGACTTGTTACCAGAGGAGGATTACATGTATGGTCTTCACTATCAAAACTCATCTTACCAACCAAAACAAGAGGCAGTTTCAGAGAACCATTCTCTTATCCTAGTATTGTTTGTTTCTCTTCTTCCATTAACTTTTTGTTTGTTTGTTTGTTCTTTGGGGTTTTTTTGTTTTTTGTTTTTTGCGGTACGCGGGCCTCTCACTGTTGTGGCCTCTCCCGTCGCGGAACTTTTTAATCTTCATTCTTTTTAGCCCAATTACTGATGTATAAATGAACGTTCTTTTAACTTAGGAGTTGCTTTGTCTGCTTCTAAGAGGTATGAAAGGATTTATCATAAAGCTGCCAGGATCTATATTTTAACTTAACATATTTCCTTAGTGTGTTGTTGTACCTGATACATTTCCAGCCCTAGAAATTCCTCTGTCAGATTAAGTGGCATTTCATGACTGGATAAGACTTCACTCCACCCCCCGCAATGCTAATCTACCCCCAGAAATGAAAGCAACTGCTTTCACAGCCGAAGCTGACACCGAGTCTAACAGGAAATGCCTGAGAATGCTTAGTCTGTCAGGTGGCAACAGCTAGGGCTCATTAGGGAGGCTCTGGTTCCAGTTTTGCCATGGCAACCTCTAAAGATACATATCTAGTATGTTAGTGACATGCTGACATCACAGTTTGCTCCTTGAAAGAGGAACAAACAGAGGTGAGACTCCCTGATTTTCACGTGAGGTTAAAATGATGCCATGTATGGGGAGTGCAGAGAGAGAAAGCTGCTTTTACATGGTTTAAACCGCTGTCCAAGATAAGGGCAGTGAATATGTTACTGTTTTGCATCTTCTTTTTCAGAAGAAATGTGATCTGCTACAGACTAAAAAAAAAGCCTTTTTTACAGATAAAAAAAAGTCTGTTGGTATCTAACAACAGCCAAAAATCTCATTTATTTTTTTAAGTTTCCAACCAATACTTTACCTCTTGTGAAAAATAAACTACAGAATACTGCTTATTTGTAATTATGCCACAAAGTTTATGTCTTTTTTCTTTTTTTTCTTTCGGTACGCGGGTCTCTCACTGTTGTGGCCTCTCCCTTTGCGGTGCACAAGCTCCGGACGCGCAGGCTCAGCAGCCATGGCTCACGGGCCCACCCTCTCTGCGGCATGTGGGATCCTCCCGGACCGGGGCACGAACCCATGTCCCCTGCATCGGCAGGCGGACTGTCAACCACTGCGCCACCAGGGAAGCCCACGTCTCTTTAATCTTAATCATAGTTCTTTCTTTCCTTAAGCACTGGAATAACAATGGATTATTACTTTAGCAGAATACTGCAATGAGGGAATATTATTTTTGTGGGATACTGCAATGATGACTGGACAGGGCATTCAGGTTCTTTCAAAACTGTTGGATTCCACTTCATTACCCCTGAAGACAGAAGGGGCACAGAGAAGATGGAGGGAGTTAGTGGTGATTTTTGAGAGTCACCCTCTCTGTGCTACTCTTTGAGCTGGAAGGAGAGATGTGGAGAGTAGCAAGTAAGTCAGAGAGACAGCAGAGTTGGCAGGGAAGAAGGGGATTATGCTCATCAGAGCCTGATGTGAAGGATTTCCTGTTAAACTCGACCTCTGAATCTTTCAGGTGTGCTTCTAGCTCTGGGAAAAGGGGAGAGAAACTGCACAGCCAAATTGAGAAGGTCCCTGTGGCCTGGGTGCTGTCTTCAGGCCTACCCAAATTGGGACCAGATCTCTTTGTTTTTTATCATGATGAGATAGAAACTGCAGGACACTAGGAGACACAAACTGGCTAAAAATGTCTCCTCTCACTTTATTCCCCTTTAAATGAAGCACCAAGCCACATCTACACATTATGTTGATTCCACTTCTTCCACCAGCTTCCATCCTGTTTCTTTGCTCTCTTATCTACCCCCAAGGCCTTCAATTCTTTCCCCATTCTCTATTCAAACCAATCCAAAGAGAATTTTGTCCACTTCCTTCAACCAAATCTTACCATAGTCATAAATGACCTCCCATGGTCCAAAGGACTCTGACTCCATTTGTCTCAGGGATACTCTTACCATAGTCATAAATGACCTCCCATGGTCCAAAGGACTCTGACTCCATTTGTCTCAGGGATACCAGAGTCTCCAAGTTTTCCTCCTTCCTCATCAGATCACTCTTTTTTCATTTCCTTGGCTGTTTCATCCTCTTTCTCCCCTCCCCAAACTCACCCCAGGACATTAACTCCCTTGATCATCCCGACTAGTCTCGTGGTTTTAAACACCACGTGTGTGCTGACAACAACCAAATTTAACAGCTCAGACGTGTTCTCTAAACTCCAGACAAAATAGCTTACTTAATATCACCACTTGAATGTCCAACAGAAATTTCAAATTTAGCATGTCAAAAACTCAACTCCTATTTCTGGCAGTGAGAATGGACGATAAAGAAGCTGCCTGAGCCTTGCAGCTCAGAGCATCGCAGGCTGGATGCAATGGCAGGACATGGGGTTGGCAAAGGATAATTAAAGACCTGTGAGGAACTCCACTGTAGACTATGGAGGTGTTAGTAGTGACAGTAGTCACTACTTTATGTGTGGCATCTAAAGTGGGTCAAGGGGCTTCCCTGGTGGTGCAGTGATTAAGAATCCGCCTGCCAATGCAGGGGACACAGGTTTGATCTCTGCTGGAAAGATCCCACATGCCGTGAAGCAACTAAGCCCGTGCGCCACAACTACTGAGCCTGCGCTCTAGAGCCCACAAGCCACAACTACTGAGTCCAAGTGCCACAACTACTGAAGCCCACATGCCTAGAGCCCATGCTCTGCAACAAGAGAAGCCACCCAATGAGAAGCCCACGCACCGCAACAAAGAGCAGCCCCTGCTCGCCGCAACAACAGAAAAGCCCACACGCAGCAACAAAGACCCAGTGCAGCCAAAAATAAAAATTAATTAATTAATTTTAAAAATAAGAATAAAAAAAATAAAGTGGGTCAAATATAGGGACTTCCCTGGCGGTCCAGTGGTTAGGACTCCGTCCTTCCACTGCAGGGGGCGTGGGTTCAATCCCTGGTCGAGGAACTAAGATCCTGCATGCTGCACAGTGTGGCCAATAAAAACAAATGTAATCCAAAGTGGGTCAACAGAAACGGGAAGGACCTTCAAGACGGCAGAAGAGTAAGATGTGGAGATCACCTTCCTCCCCACAGATACACCAGAAACACATCTACATGTGGAACAACTCCTACAGAACACCTACTGAAGGCTGGCAGAAGACCTCAGACCTCCCAAAAGGCAAGAAACTCCGCTCGTACCTGGGTAGGGCAAAAGAAAAAAGAATAAACAGAGACAAAGAATAGGTACGGGACCTGCCCTTCTGGGAGGGAGCTGTGAAGGAGAAAAAGTTTCCACACACTAGGAAGCCCCTTCACTGGTGGAGAGGGGGGTCGGCCGAGGGGAAGTTTTGGAGCCGCGGAGGAGAGCGCAGCAACAGGGGTGCAGAGGGCAAAGCGGAGAGATTCCAGCACAGAGGATCGGGGCCGACCATCACTCACCAGCCCGAGAGGCTTGTCTGCCCACCCGCCGGGGTGGGCGGCGACTGGGAGCTGAGGCTCGGGCTTCGGTCAGATGCAGGGAGAGGACTGGGGTTGGCGGCGTGAAAGGGGGTAGTGCGCCAGAGCTAACTGGGAGGGAGTCTGGGAAAAAGTCTGGACCTGCCTAAGAGGCAAGAGACCATCGTTCAGGCGTGCGTGAGGAGAGGAGATTCAGAGCACGGCCTAAACAAGCTTCAGAGATGGGTGTGAGCCGCGGCTATCAGCGCGGACACCAGAGACCGGCATGAAACGCTAAGGCTGCTGCTGCAGCCACCAAGAATCCTGTATGTGAGCACAGGTCACTATCCACACCTCCCCTCCCGGGAGCCTGTGCAGCCCGCCACTGCCAGGGTCCCGTGATCCAGGGACAACTTCCCCGGGAGAACACACAGTGTGCCTCAGGCTGGTGCAACGTCACGCCGGCCTCTGCAGCTGCAGGCTCGCCCCGCATTCTGTACCCCTCCCTCCCCCTGGCCTGAGTGAGCCACAGCCCCCTAATCAGCCACACCTTTAACCCCGTCCTATCTGGGCGAAGAACAGATGCCAGACGGTGACCTACATACTGAGGCGGGGCCAAATCCAAAGCTGAACCCTGGGAGCTGTGAGAACAAAGAAGAGAAAGAGAAATCTCTCCCAGCAGCCTCAGAAGCAGCGGATTAAAGCTCCACAATCAACTTGATGTACCCTGCATCTGTGGAATACCTGAATAGACAACGAATCATCCTAAATTTGAGGTGGTGGACTTTGGGAGCAACTGTAGACTTGGAGTTTGCTGTATGCGACTGACTAGTTTCTGATTTTTATGTTTATCTTAGTATAGTTTTTATCACTTGTTATCATTGGTGGATTTGTTTATTGCATTGGTTGCTCTTTTTTAATTACTTTTTTATTTTAATAATTTTTTTATTTTTAATAACTTTATTTTATGTTTTTTCTTTCTTTTTTTTCTCCCTTTTCTTCTGAGCTGTGTGGCTGACAGGGTCTCGGTGTTCCTGCCTGGTGTCAGACCTGAGCGTCTGAGGTGGGAGAGCCGAGTTCAGGACATTGGTCCACCAGAGACCTCCCAGCCCCACGTAACATCAATCAGCAAGAGCTCTCCCAGAGATCTCCGTCTCAATGCTAAGACCCAGCTCCACTAAATGACCAGCAAGCTTCAGTGCTGGACATCCCATGCCAAACAACTAGCAAGACGGGAACACAACCCCACCCATTAGCAGAGAGGCTGCCTAAAATCATAATAAGGCCACAGACACCACAAAACACACCACTGGACACAGTCCTGCCCACCAGAAAGACAAGTGAGAGCGTGGCATTGACATATATACACTACCAAATGTAAAATAGATAGCTAGTGGGAAGCAGCCGCATAGCACAGGGAGATCAGCTCGGTGCTTCACGACCACTTAGAGGGGTGGGATAGGGAAGGTGGGAGGGAGAAGCAAGAGGGAGGAGATATGGGAATATATGTATACATAAAGCTGATTCACTTTGTTATACAGCAGAAACTAATACAACATTGTAAAGCAATTATACTCCAATAAAGATGTTATAAAAAAAAGAAAGAAAAGAAAGAAACAGTATACCAGACACAAGAATAGCTGGGGAAAAAAAAGTGTGTCAAATATAAAGGGAGGGGGGCTTCCCTGGTGGCGCAGTGGTGGAGAATCTGCCTGCCAATGCAGGGGACGTGGGTTCGAGCCCTGGTCTGGGAAGATCCCACATGCCGCGGAGCAACTAAGCCCGTGAGCCGCAACTACTGAGCCTGCGCATCTGGAGCCTGTGCTCCACAACGGGAGAGGCCGTGACAGTGAGAGGCCTGTGCACCGCGATGAAGAGTGGCCCCCACTCGCCGCAACTGGAGAAAGCCCTCGCACAGAAAGCCCTCGCACAGAAGACCCAACACAGCCAAAAATAAATAAATAAATTTAAAAAAAAAATTAAAAAAAAAAAATATATAAAGGGAGGGACAAAACCAACATACGTAGATCAGCATGCAGTAAATCCTTCCAATGATCTCACCTTTCCCAAGAGTCACCTGCTAATTTCCACTGGTAAATGCATTCATAGCCATGCAAATCTCCCTATTTTAGGAAAACCCCATCATTTACCCAGCTATAAGATCCAGCTTCACTTCAAGAATATTGCACAATTCAGTCACCCATGAAAATATATTCCCCAAAATTCTGAGTTAGTCAGTCAAATATGGTGTTTTCTGAGGTGTCCCTACCCGAATGAGGTGACTTCTCATTCTTCTTTAATTCATTGAGTAAGTAAATATAGTGTTAAAAACAAGACAACAGTCCCAAAGTGGAGTTGCTTATGTTAAGCCCATGGCATCAAGCAGAGATCTAACTTAATTACAGTTTCAGTTCTCCCAGAAGAGGAATCTTAAACCAGTCCCCCAGGAATTGCTTGATCAGCATTAGTTGCGTAATTTGTCTGGTAGAGCCCTGTCATCCACTAAAGGAAAGTAACCTTGCAATAACCAACCTGCTTTTCTGCTAAGTATAACCGACTGGTTCCCGCTCCCTTCTGCCTATAAAGGATTTCATTTTGTGCTGCTCCTCAGAGTTCCTTTCTATCTGCTAGATTGGGTGCTGCCTGATTCATGAATCATGCAATAAAGCCAATAATATCTTTAAAATTTACTCAGTTGCATTTTGTTTTTTAACAATAGGAACATACATGAACGCACATACACACACACAAACACACACATACACATCTTCCAGATATATAGTAATGCTCAGGAGAACAGAGTTGCAAACCACACTAAGGAAAGAAACACTTCTCTATCCACTGCTACACAACTACACAATATCAGTATTTTACATCATTTGAAAAGCACACATGCCCTTTGTATTCCTTTTATTTTCATTATGAGAAAATATTCTATGTATGAATAATTCATATCATAGAAAAATATTATTTTTAACACCTGAGTAACAATCGAGCCCTCTACGAAAGCATCTTTCTATTGATGTTCATCTGTTACCACAATAAGACCCAGCAAAACTTTTATTTTTTATAAATTTATTTTATTTTATTTATTTATTTTTGGCTGTGTTGGGTGTTCATTGCTGCGCGTGGGCTTTCTCTAGTTGTGGAGAGCGGGGGCTACTCTTCGTGGCAGTGTGTGGGCTTCTCATTGCAGTGGCTTCTCTCGTTGTGGAGCACGGGCTGTAGGCGCGTGGGCTTCTGTAGTTGTGGCACATGCGCTCAGTAGTTGTGGCTCAAGGGCTCTAGAGCACAGGCTCAGTAGTTGTGGCACACGGACCTAGTTGCTCCGTGGCATGTGGGATCTTCCCAGACCAGGGCTCAAACCCGTGTCCCCTGCGTTGGCAGGCGGATTCTCAACCCTGCGCCAACAGGGAAGCCCCCCGGCAAAAGTTTTGAAATTCAAAATTCTTTTCTTAGTTTTCTAGCCAGGTCAAGTCTCAAACTTCACTTTTCTTCTATAAAATCAGCACAGGAAACAGTTTGAGATGTGTAATAGCTCTGCAGGAGTATACCCCCAGAGATTGAAAATTGAGCGCACAGGCACATACACGTGCACGCACACACACACACACAAGCACGCACACACATCACCTCTCATCACTGATGTTGAAGATAGTATCTTCTTTGCCAGTGGCCACAGGAGGCACTGCCACCCTGCCAAGCTGGTGGAGGTCTGCCCAAGGCTGCCAAAGTACAGAGGTGTTGATGCCAATGCTAAGGAAACCAATAACAAGGCCACGAGTCCTGGAGGAGATGCCTGTCTTGGACTGATATTGCTACTGACACCAATAATATCACCTCCGTTGCCAAAGCTGCCCTAATCACTATTGCCTACTAGCATAGTGCTTCTGGCACATTGCCATTACATTTTGTACTCTATATCCCTCAGAGATTAAAAAGAAAGATCACATTTGGTTTTTAGAGTCTTTTATTTGAAACCCCCTTAGAACTTTTCAGTGATAGACATGGTGTCCTCAGAAGTGCATTTTTCTGTAGCCCTTGGCCCTGAGTCTTAATAAATTTGAGTCTTTCTTAGGAGAACTTTCAGTCATGCACACAAATAGAGGCCTGGCAGGCCTGCCCCATGGGTCAACACATGTTCCCAGGCTGCTTGAATCCTTGGAGGAGCAGCTTAGGCTACTCAAGCTCAGGGCTATTGCCGAAATGGGGATCTGACAGATGGGCTAGAAAGAATTGAAGTTTAGGAATATAGATGGCCAAAAAAGCAGCCAATGCCCAGGTATCTGAGGAAAGAAGTGGGAAACCCTAAATTGACACAGCATAAAACAAATAATAATAATAAAATAATCGGGGGCTGGATTGAATGGCATTAGTTTGTAAGAGCACATGAAGAAGTTGAGAAAGATGGTCTTTTTCATCCCTCATATCTTTCTCTAGCTTTGGAAATCATCATGATATGCCCTAAGACCATAATTCGTGGGAGACCTTTAGTTTCAGTATGTAGGATGCTTTTGGTGTGGATTTGAAGGTTTGTTATCGAAAAGCAAACATACATGGAATACCATTAAGCAATAAATAGGCACAAAATATTGCTAATTCAACAACTTGGATGGACTTCAAGGACGTCACACTGAGGGCAAAAAGTAGTCTCAAAGGGTTACATACCACATGATTTCCTCTGTACAGCAATCTCTAAATGACAAAGTTATAGTGGTGGAGAACAGATTAGCAGTTGTAGGAGTTAGGTTTGGAGGAAGAGTGTGACTTTTATGGGAAAGCACAAGGAGTTTCTTTGTGGTGATCGAACAGTTCTGTATCCTAATTGTGGTGTTGGTTACTAGAATCTGCACCTGGTACAACTTTATAGAACTACACACACACACACACACACACACACACACACACACACACACAAAGAGTACACTTAAAAACTGATGAGATCTGAATAAGTTCTGTACTTGAATAATATTGTACCAGCACCAACTTCTGGATATTGACAATGTACTTTAGTATGTAAAATATTATCACTGGGGGAAACTGGGTGAAGGATACACTGAAAATTCTCTGTACTATTTTTGCAACTCTTTGTGGGTCTAAATATATGTCTAAATAAAAAGCTATGTTACAAAATCAAACAAATAACTTTCACAAGAAAATAGAGAAGGGACTAATAGGCTGTTCAGAATTATCCAATTAATGAAGTATATAGGAAAAAATGCATAGACTTGTTGGGTACTGCAATTGTGAATAAAATGGTCACAATATTATTAATATTTCCTAAGTGTTATCACCATCTTCTAATCCTCAAGTCTAAAATTTTATCATTAAAGAGTAAGTTTTTCAAAAAAGAAAGTCTTTAATAATTGCCCCAAAGCCAATTTATATCTGTTGATAAAGAACCAATTAAAAGAGCTATTTAACCCGTGACAATATATAAATCATCTCCATATCTAAGAAATAACAGTAGTATGAAGAATTAAAAACATATTACTTATTTTTATTACTCATTCCATATTTATTAGGTGCTTACTTTATAATAGGTACTATGGGTGGCACTGGGAATACCAAATAAATCAACATGAGTTGTAACTTCAGAGAATTCACATTGGGCCTTGAGAGTAAAAATAAATACAGTGATGCACACATCTACCAATCTCCCACACCCCAACTCAATTTACAATAACTATTTTTCTTCCAGTGCTATGAACGCAGACAAATGAGTCTGCCAAAGTTACCCTGCAACAAGAATTAAAACTTGTTATCAAGCAGTTTCTTCCTGACCACAGCTAGGTAATAGGAGTTAATAGCTCTCAAAGTGGAGTGGAAGCTAAGGCAAGATAAGAGGTGACTGATTTCGGTAGTAAAATAATTAAATTCCATTAGGATCAATTACCGACTTAGAGATTTTAGCAATTTTCTTTTTAGTCATTCACAATGACTTTCCCTCTCTTACTGCCTTATGCCACAATATTTATTATCTACAAAGGAAATTAACCCAATCTGCTCTTCTCCCCTCAGTTTGATGCACAGTGCTCATATTTTCATCAGAATGGATCTTGTGGGTTTCCCTGGTGGCGCAGTGGTTAAGAATCCGCCTGTCAATGCAGGAGACACGGTTCGAGCCCTGGTCCAAGAAGATCCCACATGCTGTGGAGCAACTAAGCCCGTGCACCACAACTACTGAGACTGCGCTCTAGAACCCATGAGCCACAACTACTGAAGCCTTTGCACCTAGAGCCCGTGCTCCGCAACAAGAAGCCACCGCAATAAGAAGCCCGCGCACCGCCACGAAGAGTAGCCCCCACTCGCCACAACTAGAGAAAGCCCGCACACAGCAACGAAGACCCAATGCAGCCAAAAATAAAATAAATTTATTTTAAAAGAAAAGAATGGATCTTGCATTCATTCCATTCTTTATTTGTGTCATATTCACATTTCCTTTGGCCTGCCTCCAGCACAATTTCAATACCCAGCATGAGAGCCACTGACTGCAAAGCATGACTGGCCCTTGCTCAAGTTTCTGTAAACCAGAGCTATTATCTGCTTTATTCCTAATCTACTCTATTGAACATTCTTGTTTTAAAAAATCAGATGCTTAACACCCTTGAGTATATTGTAAATTTTAACTTGAAGAAAAAGTTATATGTATAATGTTTATTACTGATATATATACTTTTAAATTTATTTGTTAAAAAGAGGTAAACCTCATGTCCACTCACCAAATGGCAGTTACAGTCCCTTTCAGCCACATCAGCTTGAAGTAGGTCCAAGTCTACTGTCCTTGGTCCAGCACTACAAACTCACCAGCTGCCCATCACTAAAATAAGTTCTGTGTATCCTCCATCCTTCGGTTTTCTTTACCTTAGTCATCCCTGATTCGTATCAGTGTTGGGGAGGAAGGGGGGAAGGGGATAAATTAGAAACTTCCTTTCGTTCATATTTGGGGTGAAATTTATAATAAAATAGACATTAATCCAAGTTGACATTCTCTTCAGACACATACCACTTCGTTATGGCAAAAAAGTAGTCATTTGTTGGTAGTGTGTAATCCTTACAATATTCATTTATTCAACAAATACGTATTGAGCACTTATTTGTGCTAGGCACTGTTCCACAGACTGGGATAGAACAGTGACCAAAACTAACACCTCTGCCCTTATAAACTGTCCATTCTAATGGAGGAGAAATAATCCATGGATATGAGAAATAATCCAGGGAAATGACAAATAAATTGCTCATTTGCACAGAAATGTAGTGGCTGATTATTTTATTGGGGGCACAAAGTTATGTGACAGGAAAAATAGTTTGGGGGGGTTCCATGTGTGATTAGAAAAAATAATTCTCTCCTTAGTGTAGTGTGCTTGCTTCTTAGGGAAACCAGTGAGGGAATCAGCCGTAGGTCACACTATTGGGTAGACAAAACGGGAACTGGGTACCACATTCATTCTCAGTCACGGTGTCTGAGCCCAGCTCCTACTGATGAGTAGAGGAGAGCTTCCACTAGCACCCAGACAAATATGAGGCCCTGGGGGTTATAAGACCCAAGAGAGGGTCAAGGTATGTGTTGAGGTGGTTGTTTCTTCCTCTTGTGAAAAGACTGAAGCTTCCCAATAGAGTTCTGCGGGCACCTGACCAAGGAACACGAGTGGCTGCTTTGAAGCTAAAGGAGAAAAAGAAAAGAGGAGGGATCGAGAGACAGCACCTATACCTTGAAGCAGGGAGTCCACAGACCCTTCCCTTGGGTCTTATAAGGGAACAACAAAGTTACAACTTTGAGATTCGTGCCTTATCTCCATTATAATCAGGTGTGTGTTTGACCTGGGAAAAACTAAGCACATAGGAGCATCTCAGGAAAAAGATGGCAAATGGCCCTGAAACATACTGCTGGACTTTCCAATGGAGAAAACACACACACACACACACACACACACACACACACACACACACACACACAGACTTGGCAGAGCTTCCATGGGTTATCAGCAACAACACAATGATCCCTAATAGAGGGGAAAAAACCCCACAACCTCTCTACATAAGATTGTGAGGCTGAATTCTAGGTTATCCCCTATACACACACAAGTGAGCAAAGAATATCTTTAGGACAGAGGAGGGACTTTGTCATACCAGAGTATAATCATACAAGTAAATTTCCAAGCACTTCTACATGGTTCTACACCAAGTAATTAGGTAAAAATAGAGTCTAGGCCCTATGTAACCAATTAACTCTACAAAAACGCACACAAACCTTAGGACAAATTTGAGCCACATAACTGACTGATATAAAAATCTATACTCATGCTCTGCCTACTAATATTTTACATGTGGATTTTACATATAAAATATATTATATTACTGAAAATGGCCCAGAATACACAGCACACTTTTTATTAATATTTCTTGGGGACCTATAGTATAGAGTAGAGCCCACAGGAAAAAGAGTATCAGCAGTTGCAGGACTGACTTTTTGGTTAGTAAATTACATATAGTATATTTCTTTCCTTTACATAGAACTTGAGCCATGTGGATAACATAATTTATGAATACATACTATATTAATTAAATTCTAACCTTACAGAGGTAAAAATATGGATAAATCATTAAATTATTTTTAAAAGAAATTTTTCAAAGTTTTGATGTTTGAATACTTCAGTTAATGTATTGAATATGTTTATATTTTGTTCATGCACATTTACTGAGTATCAATTGAGTGCATTGCAGTATAATTAATTATAGAGCTACCAAAACATCTGCCTGGCTTAAAAAAATAAAGCGATGCCTCAAAATATGTTTCACTTCAAAGTATCAACTTGCTATATTAAATTATTTTAACAACAGCCAAGACAAACACATTTTTAAAGCAGGACAATTTTAAATACAGAGTTAGTAGTATTTCAGGTTATCATTACAAGTTCTCCTAGACAGTTTACCTACTGGCAAATACACTCGCAAAGACAGAGCTTTTGAATAGTGAGGAAAACACTGGGTTTCATACCACATTCAGCCTAGACAGTCTTGAGGATCCTAACTTCTTTGGAGTGCAAATAGCTCGGCTTCAAAGAGAATGAGAAAGCTGAACACACTCGCCATCAGATATTGCCAGAGCCCACAGCCAACAGGAGACACGCTGGGAAGGTGGTCTCTCTTAGCTGCCTCCATCATTACTTCAGAAAAGAAGACAAATATCTTGCAGACACAGCTCGCTAAGCAGGATCATTCTCCAAAATACTGGAGGAGGAGCTACTTCTCCCTAGTACAATGACCCCTGCAGAATCTGGGCCAGGAGAATAGATATTTCCATGATCCTGCTACGAAAGGCAGTGTAACAGGCTCTTTGTGACTTCACTTCTGTGTCTTCTGCTAGAGGTTTACAGAAATGCAGAAAACTGACCCATTCTTTTACCCCTAGGGCAGGTGTGTTTCTAAAAGTGACTCTGAAGATAGTTCCTAGTAAGTCTAACAAATATCTTCATACAGATGAAACGGTAAGGAGAACCTGAATTTGGCTTACTACAAATAGAAATTCTGTTTTAGACATCACTGGATTTAGATACAATAAATATGTGTGAAATTGAAATGATATCTATTACCTCGGTATAACTGTTCTAATATATGTATACATTTTGAAGAACATCATTCTAGAGGGACAGGGATCTGGATTACCAAATAAAACAAGGTGAGGAAAGATTTTTCTAATTCTAAATGTCCATATCATGCACAGTGTCAACCACCTAGATGACGGATTTTATTTTTGTTTTTATTTTCCTTGCTGGATATACACAGGGTCCACCTTCAGCTTGTTCAGATCCCAGAGTCACTCCTCAAAAGGTTTACTCTGACCATCCTATATAAAATAGTATCCCCCTGCTCTCTAATTTTCTACCTCGCTTTATTTTTCTTAATGACACATACATCATGCTAGCATTATAATACATATTTGTTTGCTTATTGTCATATCCTTCAGTAGAATGCAAGGCTCTTCAAAGAGGAGGGTATTTTAATTATATTCATTGCCATATTGTCACCGATGGATGAATGGATAAAGAAAATGTGAGATATACATTATTCAGTGATAAAAAGAAAGAAGGAAATCTTGCCATTTGCAACAACACGAATGGAATTTGAGGGCATTATGCTAAAGGAAATAGGTGAGACAGAGAAAGAAAAATACCACATGATCTCACTTATATTTGAAGGGGGGAAACATCTCATAGATACAGAGAACAGACCCATGGCTTACAGAGGCAGGAGATGAGGGAATGGGCCAAGTGAGTGAAGGTGGTCAAAAGGTACAAGCTTCTAGGTATAAAATAAATAAGTCCTGGGGATGTAATGTACAGCGTGGTGACTATAGTTAATAATATTGGATTGTATACTTAAAGGTGTTAAGAGAGTAGATCTTAAAAGTTCTTATCAAAATAAATTTTGTAACTATGTGTAGTGATGGATGTTAACCAGATTCACTGTGGTGATCAGTTTACAATATATACAAATATCAAATCATTATGTTGTACACCTGAAACTAATATGTCAATTATATATTTATTAAAAAACTGTTTTAAAAAATCACTGCTAGACTCACAGATATAAAGAACAAACTAGTGGTTACCAGTGGGGAGAGGGAAGTGGGGAGGGGCAATACAGGGGTAGGGGATTAAAAGGTACAAACTATTACGTATAAAATAAGCTACAAGGATATATTGTACTACACAGTACAAATGGAGTATATAAATGGAGTATAACCTTAAAAATTGTGAATCAAAATATTGTACACCTGTAACATATAATATTTTACGTCAACTATACTTCGATTTTTAAAGAAAAAATTTTAAAGAAGAGGAAAAAAATCACTGCTATATCCTCAGCACCTAAGTCAGGGCTTTGCGCAAAGTAAGCTCAATAATTATTTGTGGATAGAACAAGTGAATAGAGACTTTTAGGGCAAATAGTTTCATTGAAATGAAGTACTAATTTCTGAATGCTGGCCCTTACATCAGTAACTTTTGTATACTTCCAGGACACATGCACATACTTGGAAAGCCATGTTACAGTGTTCTCTAGAAGTCTATTTTCAAAAATGATTGTGTAAGGACTATGTAATAGGATAAAATATATTAATAAGAAATAATTCTATTATGAAGATCATTTTATCCTCATTCTATAATTGCTCTGTATTTCTTGAGGCCGACTCCCAAGTAAAGTCAGGATATACCTTGAGTCTCATTGAACATCAAGTGCTTCAAAAACGCAGTTTGTGTGAGCTGGTAAAATACAAGAAATGAGAGGGATGATTAAAGGAAAATAGTGTCCCACCCTATTCCATTTCTAACTTTGGCTACAGTTTGGTCAATATCATTGCTGACAGTCAAGCACCATTTGTGTAAGAAGTAGTATAACAATACAATTCCAATTTTTTTTTTCAGAAAGGAAATTAACAGTGGGACTTGTGGTTAAATAATTTATTACTTCTCCTCCCTCCTAAAATCCAACAAAATAACAATAAAAGGATGGATTTTTAAAAAAAATACCCAAGGACCAAAAACTCTGTGACTGGGCTTCCCTGGTGGCGCAGTGATTGGGAGTCCGCCTGCCGATGCAGGGGACACGGGTTCGTGCCCCAGTCCGGGAAGATCCCACATGCCGTGGAGCGGCTGGGCCCGTGAGCCATGGCTGCTAAGCCTGCGCGTCTGGAGCCTGTGCTCCGCAATGGGAGAGACCACAACAGTGAGAGGCCCGCGTATTGCAAAAAAAAAACCAACAACAACAAAAAACTCTGTGACTGCGAAACAGATGGATAAATAGTAACTGACTTGGCAGAGAGAGGGAAGCCCAGAGTTAAGTCAGCAGAGGAGAAGGTACAGGAGCAGCTAATTGATACTTCAGAACCCAAAAAAAGTTCAGGAATTAAAAACACTAGGTAGGTAGCTCTCGAGGTGGGGATTCAAGTGAGGCAGAATACAGAAGGGTACATTGAATGTCTGTATAAACTTGTACGTGTCTTTATACAAAGTATGCCCCAAATCACACACACACACATTCACACAACCCTCCCTTGTTCAGCATGCAGCTATCGCTGTAACGTGTAGGTTACAAGTGATATATGTGTAATCAGAGTCTCAGAAGGCCAAGTGAGAGATAAAAATCCATTTTTCTAAAGAAGATATACAAATGGCCCTCAGGTACACAAAAAGGTGCTCAACATCACTAATCATCAGGGAAATGCAAATCAAAACCACAATGAGATATCACCTCACACCTGCTAGAATGGCTATTCTCAAAAAGACAGTGGAAAAGTGCTGGTAGGATGTAGAGAAAAGGTACCCTTGTACACTGTTGGTAGGAATGTGAATTGGTGCAGCCACTATGGAAAACAGTATGGAGGTTCCTCAAAAAAAGTAAAAATAGAACTGCCATGTGATCCAGCTATTCTACTTCTATTGATAGATATATATCCAGAGGAAATGAAATCACTATCTTGAAGAGATATCTATACTCCCATGTTCACTGCAGTATTATTTACAATAGCCAAGACATGGAAACAACCTGTCTGCCAACAAATAAATAAAAAAAGAAAATGTGGTGTATACAGATAGAGAAAGACAAACAGGGTATGATCTCACTTACATGTGGAATCTAAGAAGCTGAATTCATAGAAACAGAGAATAGACTGGTGGCTGCCAGTGGTGGGGAGTGGCAGAAATGCGTGAAGGTGGTTAAAGAGTACAAACTTCCAGTTATAAGATGAATAAGTTTGAGAATATAATTATAGCATGATGATTATGGCTAACGATACTGTGTTGTATGTTCAAACATTGTTAACAGAATAAATCCTAATAGTTCTCACAACAACAAAAGGTAACTATGTGAGGTGATGAATGTGGTAATCATGTGGTAATCATGTTGCAATATGACAGACGTATATCAATATACTATATATCAAATCACTATTTTGTACACCTTAAACTTAAGCAATGTTATATGTCAATTATACTCAGTAAACCTGGGGGGGGGGGATCTGGGGAAGAACACATGTTTTGTTTTTGTTTTTGTTTTGAGAATTAAACGGAAGCACTATTTGCAGGGAAAATGGCTGAGATTTTCTAAAACTGATGAAAAACACTAACCCACGAATTCAAGAAGTACAATAACCCCCAAGCAGAACATGTAAAAAGAAAGCCTCCCCTAGGCACATCATAGTAAAACTTCTAAAAAAAATCTTAAAAGTAGCCAAAGGAAAAAATTTGTATTACTTTCTAAGGAGCAACAGTAAAACTGAGACCTGCCTTCTCCACAGAAATAGTAGAAGATAGAAGACAATGAAATGACATCTTAAAATCTTGAAAGACTATCATTGCCAACCTACAGTATTATATAGTTAGTGAATACACACTTCAGAAACCAAGATGAAATAAATACTTTTCCAACAAACAAAAGCCCTGAGAACGTATCACCAGCATATCTGAATTAGAAGAAATACTAAAGGAAATTCTTTAGGCAGAAGGAAGATGAGTCTAGAAGCAAAGAAATAAAGAAAGGAATGAAGACCGCCAGGAAAAGTAAGATGGAAGTAAATATAAAAACAAAGAATTTGACTATGCAAAACAATGATTGTAGTGTTTTTGCCTGATTTCACATACATGTAAAATACTTGCACAACATGAAACCAATCATTCAAAAGGCAAGAAGAAGAGAAATTGCATTAAAGTTGTCAAATTTTCAAACATTATCAGGTAAGTGGTAAAAGTAAATGGACAGCCCAGTGTCACCAGCTACTAGAGGAAGACTCCTAATATGAAAGGCAGATGACGGTAACAAACAAAGAGAAACTGTCTTAGAAGAAACAGAGACTACACAGATCTATACTTAGAAAGATAAAACAGTATATCCATGTAACGAGAAAAGAAGTGAAAAAGGAACATTTAGAAAACAAAATATAAAGTGCTTTTGAAAATTAAAATGACAGCAGAAATTAAAACTTCAACAAAAGGATTTAAAGATAAAATTAAGTAAATCTTTCTAAAGGTAGAATAAAAGTAAAAACATATGAAATATAGGAAAGAAAAGATGAGAAAAGATTAGGATTAGTCCAAAAGATCCAACATCAGAATAATAAGATTTTTAGAAAAAAAAATAGAAGAGATGAAACAGAAGGAAGGAAATTATTTTTTTAAAAATTTTTCAAGAAAATTTCCTCAAATTGAAAGGCAGGAGTTTCCAGATTAAAAGTAGTAACAAAAGGATTGGAAGAAAACTCACTATAAGGCATATCAATAAAATTCAGATCAGCAGGAGCAAAGAAAAGATTAAATAATTTCCATAAAGATTTTTTTTAAAGTTCAGATTCAAAGGATCAAGAATCAATATGACATCAGATTTTTCAATAGCAACACTAGAAGCTCCAAAATTAGGGGGCAGTTCTTTCAAATATTCTGCAGAAACCTGACTTCCATCTTAGACATCTAAACCTGACCAAACAAGAAAACATTTGTGATAACAAAACAAAATTATGAGCAGACATGTAAGTTTCCAAAGGATGTTCTCAACTAAAATACAGGAGAAAACCATGAAAGAAGACATGAGATCCAGGACGCAGGGGATCCATCCCAGAAGCAAGGTAAAGACAACCTTCCCAAGGGCAGGAAAGGGGAGTCACAGGATGGCAGTTGTGCACTGAGCCTTGTAAGTACACAGTCCAGATCAGAAGAAAGGGGCCCCAGGATGATGTGCTTTCAGCTCTCCACCTCCCCGCAAAAAAGGGCATAGACAGATTACCAAAGATTTTCATGTTTTTGAGATGAGATTTATACTTCTGGCAGACAGTTTGAGAATGAGTTACTAATCATTTTTGCTAAATTACATAGAAACCTAAGGAAAGATAAAAGAAGGGAAGAGAGAAAGAGTGAGACAGAGAAAGCCAATTACTAACTCCAGGAAAACCCAAGCTTGTAAAATATAGAAAATGTTACCATACCTTGCCATACTTCACAGCAGTGAATAATATTTCTATCGTACCAATAGTGTAATTGGTAACTAACTACTGATGTCATCAAAATGATCATGTAACAATAAGAGAGGATGAAGAGGGGTTGTGGGAGGTGGTTTTAAAGCACTAAATTCTTACCTTCCATAGTAAGAAGCCAGTAAATATAACCTAAAACTGAAAAAAAAATCAAGAAATAAGATTGCACACAAGTTATTTAGAAATATAGCAGTAAACAGCAGAAGAAACAGCTTAAAGTTGGAAAAGGTTGCCTCTGGAGACTAGAAATCAAAGAAGGAAGGGGTGGAGCAGGAGATAGCCGTTTTTCATTATGAGATTTGTAAAATATTTGACTCTTTAAACAACATACATGTAGAGCTTTGATAAAATACTATTAAATTTTAAAAGAGAGGGTGACATGAAGCTTTGTGAGCCCCAAAATAAAAGTAGAGTGAGTCATTGGTCTGACACTAAACTTGAAATGCTTGGATTCTAAAGCTAAAACCTTGATTTTCTATTCCCTTCTTCTTAGGGGATTGATTAATTTATAGTGAGGGAAAAAAAAAAAACCTCTGTGAACTACTAATTACTAGCAATTAAAGTCCCTTTTCCTTATGTCCAGCTGCAAATCATTGTTGCCTAACAACTAGGACTGCCAAGCTCATTCTAAGGAGGTGTATAGCTTATAACGTACCTTATAAAAGCCAAGGTGAAAATCTACACTTCTTGTTCCAGTTTCCTTGTGTGACTAAACAAAAAGAATGAATAGCAATGTGACTCTGGAAAGCTGCGTGTGTACCAGGTGCAAGGACAGATCACACTTCATGTTAGTGAATACACCAAGGATTTCATTGCTAAACGACTTCACTCTGTTGAAAAGCATTACTGCCACCAGAGGACCTTTATTAGCAGAAGCAACTACGAACGAATGAAAATGCAACATAAAGAAACACAGGCATTTCCAAAAAGCACTGGAAGATCAATGGCTCTTTTAGATTTATCCAAAGAACAGCTCCTCCTCCCCACTTCAGATCCAGCCGGCACTGGTATGCTGCTTTCTTTATCACACCAGTTTTCCAGATAGATATTAACAAAGGAGCCTCTCCATTGTTGCTTCCTTCTGCCTATAAGCATTTTTAAGCTAATATTGAGCTTAGAATGACATCCGGTTAGCATGGCACTGCAGCCATAATTCTCAACTCTGGTTTGGGGGAACTAAAGTATAATAATGGAATTCTACTGGGCATCCTCTAAATTCCCTCATTACCTACTTGTGTAAATACTGATTCTTGCCCGATGACAATAAATGGTGAAATTTACAATGGGGATTTCTTTGTCCCCCTGGTTAAGTGAGCCCACCGAATATCAGATTCTCTGTCCCCAGTTAGTGAGTTCAGCCACATCTGATTTTACCAACTCCCAGCTGCCAACGACAGAATATGCCTCCCATTTTGAAACACGTCTCCCACAGAGGGAATAGGAATGGCTATAGACCAAGCAGTTACACATCATGTGTTGTGAAAAGAAATCAATGTGATCTGGGTTTTGAGAAGTTCTCGCTGTGGAATGTTTCTGAAAATAATTATGCAGTCACAGCATCCAGTTAGCCATTCCTGAAAACTTGCTTTCTATTGTGCTGGCCACTTTGGTATGCTTTCTAATTCTCAGATGGTTCCCATTCATACAACTCAAAAATGTAAGTACTAATTGCCTTGTTCTGGACTCTCTTAGTAGGTGTAAACTTTCCATCTGAGGCATGAGGGCCTAGTCCCATGATTCTTGTTAATGTTAATAAATAAAGCGCTATAGTAAAATGTTGGCCAGGGTAAAATAACTCTCAAAACATATGGACTCAAGATGATCATTCACACACAGGCAACAAAGAACTGAATCCAAGAACCTAAATGTTTAGTTTTCTTCCTAGCTCAGACTGGTTTTCTGCCTCATATATCTGCAAATAGGTGAAAAGAATGTATCCCTTGACCCTTCTATTCATCAGTTTCTAGTTGGGAAAATTGTGTTGCACTTTTCCTGTGTAGAGAGATATTGTCAAGGTGGGCATTTTTCACCCATCAACACCTGATGCTAGTATATTTACTGGGCATGATCCATGGAGTTCAAATCTTTGGGGACAGACAGGATCTACACATGAAACAGTTAATTAACAATGATAAGGAGAGTTCCCTATATGACAAATAAATAAATGAAGCAAATAAAATAACGCTATAGGAATTGGGGGACGGGAGGTACACTAGGCAGGGGTTATAGATGGGAGGAAGTGACAATAAATTGAGATTTTAAGAAAGTTTGAGATTGAACAAAATGGAGAGGCAGCATAGTTCTATAATTTTTAAGAGTATGAACTCTGGAACAAACCGCC
Organism: Tursiops truncatus; assembly: GCF_011762595.2. NCBI lineage: Eukaryota > Metazoa > Chordata > Mammalia > Artiodactyla > Delphinidae > Tursiops > Tursiops truncatus. The sequence goes on along the minus strand of NC_047040.1, from coordinate 79,044,096 downwards.
TGGCTTCAAATCCCAGCTCTGCCACTTAGTAGCCTTGAACAGGTTGCTTATCATTGCTGAGCTCTAATTTCCGCACTTGTAAAAGTGGGATTAAATAGTATCTGTCGTATTAAGAGGGTGGTGAGATTAAATTTAGTTAAAACATGTAAAGCTCTTAGAACAAAGTGTAGCACAAAGCAAGTCCATAAATATAGTTGCTGTTATGATGATTACTATGATTATTATAAATGAGAGAAGAGTGGAGAAGACATTCCTGGCAAGGAAAATATCCCAACACATCAAACTAATAAATTATTAAATCACATTTAATCACATGATTATGCTGATAAGAAAAGCTCATGGCACACCAGCATCAGGAACTGTTTCCATTTGTCCCTGATACTAGTGAACTGGCAGTTTGGAAAGGTAAGTATTCATATGGTGAGACTTCACTTAAGTTACAAATTACCCATAGCTGCATTGGAAATTTTCACTATTTGCCCAAAACATAAAGAGTGGAAGCATATGTCATTAATCTAAAAAGAGACAGTTCACATATTTGTTTAATGACTTCAGCTCCGTCAAACATGAAGACCCAGGTGCACTGGATGCAGGCATTAGTACAACACTAAAAAACAAGAAGATAAGGTGCCAAACAGTCCACATGATTTAGAACCCATTCCTCCAGTCACTATGAATGCAAATGTCTCATTTACATAAAATCCACTCGTACTGATGCTAATCGGGAGCAAAGGAGAGGGTATCACTTCTCTTATCTAGAATCAGAAACAGGAAATTAGAATTCAAATTATTCCCATTGGAAATGATGATAGGATCTTTCAAATTGTTATGTTGATCAGCTTTAATATTTGGATATTAATACAAGAAATATTCATTGAATAAAGAGCACTTATTGAGTGTTAACCTGACCCAAAAATTGTCCTAAATGTTTTTTATACATTTTTTCATATAAATTTTTACAATAATCCTAACAAGAAGGTTCCATTACTATCCCCTCTTTTACTGATAAAGAACTGAGGCTTAAAGAGAATGAGCAAATGTCTAGTATCCTACAGTGTGTCTATCTGATTTTAAAGCCAGTGACGCCTACTTAATATTAATTAAGGGGTTTAATCTAGCTCCATGGACTCCCACCTCTATCCCCTCCTTCCCACTTCCATTCCTAGAAACAAAGTATCCAAAGAGAGGCTCCTTCTCCTTTAAGTCAGGCAGAAAGTGATGCAAGGAAGACATATGGAAGGAATAAGAATGGAACAAGTGAAAAAGCCATTGAATTTGTCCACCTGAGTACAAAGGAGAAAACCCAATACTCATATTGTCATTACATGCCATTATGCCAACAGTAGCAACAGTCTAAGCCTAACTAGGAAGTACATTGACTAAATGGTTGTCTTTAGCAAATATTGAAGACAATTTGAGAAATCTAATGCACAGAAATAAATTTTGTGTGTTTATAGCCAGATGCATCTGATAATCTCTCATGGTACGAGAGTTCTTAAAATGTTTTATTTCAGGCAATCTGTAGGAGTAAGACACAGGAGCCAAGTGAATCAGCATAGAAACTTGCTGTTGATTCTTTGATTTTTGAAAGCAATAGTTGTTTTCATCTTGAGAAGATTGTTTTGGAATCTTACATGGGCTTCCGTGCCATTCAGCTGGCAGCTGCTTCTCCCCAGTGCTTCTCCCAAACATCAGTGGGTCTCAGCTCCACCAAGGACTCCCACGCCCTTGGGCCTCTCCCTGGGTCCTCAGACCCGCACTACTGTGCAGGCTCCCCACAAGTTATCCTTTTAATACTGCATCTCTTAATTCCAAGCACCACCCACATTACAAGATTCACGGGAAATTCACTTTACAAACAAGTTGTGGGTAATTGAAATCAAGACCAACATAAGGAAACAACTTTAGAACCTTTATTTAAATATGGTTATTTCCAGAATTCATGGGAAAAGTAAAAAAACAAAGCAACAAAACACAGAAGTTAAACCCTTCTCAGATGAATCCCATGGAGACACATCCATATTAGTCCCTGTCTTTCTTTTTCTTCCCTCTTCTGAGACAGCTTCTTTCTTCAAACCTTTAAATCACAGATCTACACCCACCCTTTTAGGAGAAACCTACTGCCAGACCACAAGAGTTTCTTTTACTTTATGATCAAGCCATAAGGGACCCGCAGCAGTAAAGTCCCAAACCTACATTCAGCCACAACTAACACCATGGTGGATGGTGAAGTGAAGTGAAGGAGTTTCAATCCTCCAAGTCTGCTGCCACCCAAACACAGGTTACCCTCTCATGCTTCCTGGTTCTCCAGCAGAGAAGCACTGTATCAACATACACACAGCAATTCTCAGCAAACGTTATCAGAGAATTTTCAGAAAATTACAATATCAATCCATATTAAGGAAAATAAATATTTCCTTAAATACAACACACACTGAATTTATTCTCAGACTGTATGATTCCCCATGGACTCATCCTCATGCCCAGAGGCCAAGTGCAAGAAAAGCAGTCTTTTCACACCACTAAGCCAGTTGCCCCTAATTACCATCTTCTGATGACACCAAGGTCTGGTCAACAGTTCAGAAAGATCCCTTTTCTTTCCCTCAAGCTTGACCAAATGCCTTGACATGGCATCTCTCATATTGATCTCCATAACCAGAAGGATCACATGAGGATTCACCGCTGTCTTGTTTACAGGAACTGTTCTGTGGTCAACAGCAATGTTCTACCATTTACACTCAAAAAAAAAAAAAAAGTTATTTAATACAAACAGAAATCAAATAAAGTTTCTTTACATACTTTCATTCTAAAATCGCAGCATTTGAAGAGAAAGCTCATGCATTGGTTCCATAGGTTTTGTACAACAGGTAATTGTGGTTAGTTCCACTGTTCTAGATAACACCTATTTAGTTCAATAATTTTGTGTGTGTGTTTATTAGACAGGACTGTGCTACCCATAGTAGGCCTTTCATGAGTTTCTCTATACTAGAGAAACCTGAGTCTTAAGAATGTCATAAATACTCATTTTCCTTATAGTCCACAGTCCTCTGCTCCTTGATCTCTTTCCTCTTTTCTATTTTTCTGACTTCCCTTATTCCCTTTCCCCATCTCTCCCCTCTTTCTGTGACTATATTCCCCCCGGCACACACACGATATTTGAAAACTAAGAGTTGGAAACAAATCTGAAGCATCTCAATTACAATAAACTAAAATTGAGTACCCGTGCCTTCTGCAGGTCTTTGACAGTCAATGAATGTAAAGCAATGAACAAAGCACTGAGTTGGCTGTTGCTTATAGAGCCCTAAATTGATTTAATATCTGAGAAACATTTTCAAAAATCCCTGGATGGGAAGAATAATGAAAGCCTGCCAGAGAAACTAAAAAGGAGTTCCAGGACTTCCCTGGTGGTGCAGTGGTTAAGAATCCACCTGCCAATGCAGGAGACACGGGTTCAAGCCCTGGTCTGGGAAGATCCCACATGCCGCGGACCAACTAAGCCCATGTGCCACAACTACTGAGCCTGCGCTCTAGAACCCACGAGCCACAACTACTGACCCCACGCGCCTGAGCCCATGTGCTTGTAACTACTGAGCTCATGTGCTGCAACTACTGAAGCCTGCATGCCTAGAGCCTGTGCTCTGCAACAGGATGAAGCCTCCGCAATGAGAAGCCCACGCACTGCAACGAAGAGTAGCCCCAACTCGCCGCAACTAGAGAAAACTCATGTTCAGCAATGAAGACCCAAAGCACCCAAAAAAAAAAAAAAAAGTAGTTCCATTATTAGGTGGTTCTTAACAGAAGTGCAGAGGGAGTAATTTGAAAGATGTGCACAATCTCAGTGGTAACCTGACAGGACAGAAATTATGCAAACCAAGAGTCAGGAAACTAAGGGCCATGGACCAGACTAAAGTCACTGCCTATTTTTGTTAATAAGGTTTTATTGGAACAGAGTCACACCCATTCAATTATATAATGTCTGTGGCTTCTTTTGCTCTGCAGCAGCCAAGTTGAGTAGTTGTGACAGACACTCTGTGGTCCATAAAGCCTAAAATATTTACTATCTGGCTCTTTACAGAAAAACTAATGTAATATTTAGAAAATTTGTGTCTCATACATTAATTAATACAAACAGAAATAGATTGTATCTTATATCATCCCTGTAATTGGAAATTGCCACTACTGTTGTGATTGTTATAACATGTTGGGTCTACGTCCTTCTCAGTAATTAAAAAGAGTGATGGGAGCCTGAACCAAGATGGCAGAGTAGAAGGATGTGCTTTCATTCCCTCTTCTGAGAACACTAGAATCACAACTAGCTGTTGGACAATCATCAACAGGAAGACACTGGAACTCACCAAAAAAGATACCTCACATCCAAAGACAAATGAGAAGCCACAATGAGTTGGTAGGAGGGGTGCAATCACAGCAAAATCAAATCCCATAACTGCTGGGTGGGTGACTCACACTGGAGAACACTTATACCACAGAAGTCCGCCCACTGGAGTGAAGGTTCTAAGCCCCACGTCAGGCTTCCCAACCTGGGGGTCCGACAAGGGGAGGAGGAATTCCTAGAGAATCAGACTTTGAAGGCTAGTGGGATTTGATTGCAGGACTTTGATAGGACTGGGGGAAATAGAGACTCCACTCTTGGAGGGTACACAAAAAGTAGTGTGCACGTCGGGACCGGGGGAAGAAGCAGTGAACCCAGGGGAGACTGAACCAGACCTACCTGCTAGTGTTGGGGGGTCTCCTGCAGAGGCAGGGGGTGGCTGTGTCTCACCGTGGGGACAAGGACACTGGCAGCAGAAGTTCTGGAAAGCACTCTTTGGCATGAGCCCTCCCAGAGTCTGCCATTAGCCCCAACAAAGGGCCTGTAGGCTCCAGTGTTGGGTTGCCTCAGGCCAAACAACCAACAGGGAGGGAACCCAGCCCCAGCCATCAATGGTCAAGCAAAATAAATTTTACTGAGCTCTGCCCACCACAGCAACACCCAGCTCTACGCACCACCAGTCCCTCCCATCAGGAAACCTGCACAAGCCTCTTAGATAGCCTCATCCACCAGAGGACAGACAGCAGAAGCAAGAAGAACTACAATTCTGCAGCCTGGGGAAGGAAAACTACATTCACAGAAAGATAAACATGATGAAAAGGCAGAAGGCTATGTACCAGATGAAGGAACAATATAAAACCTCAAAAAAACAACTAAATGAAGTGGAGATAGGTAACCTTCCAGAAAAAGAATTCACAATAATGATAGTGAAGTTGATCCAGGACCACAGAAAAATGGAGGCAAAGATCGAGAAGATGCAAGAAATGTTTAACAAAGACCTAGAAGAATTAAAGAACAAACAAACAGAGATGAACAATACAGTGACTGAAATGAAAAAAACACTAGAAGGAATCAATGGCAGAATAACTGAGGCAGAAGAATGGATAAGTGGCCTGGAAGACAGAATGGTGGAATTATCTGCTGAGGAACAGGATAAAGAAAAAAGAATGAAAAGAAATGAAGACAGCCTAAGAGACCTCTTGGACAACATTAAACGCAACAACATTCGCACTATAGGGGTCCCAGAAGGAGAAGAGAGAGAGAAAGGACCCAGGAAAATATTTGAAGAGTTAATAGTTGAAAACGTCCCTAACATGGGAAAGGAAATAGCCACTCAAGTCAAGGAAGCACAGTAGGTCCCATTCAGGATAAACCCAAGGAGAAACACACCAAGACACATAGTAATCAAAATGGCAAAACGTAAAGACAAAGAAAAAAAAAATTTTTTTTTCTTGTGGTACGCAGTCTTCTCACTGTCGTGGCCTCTCCATTTGTGGAGCACAGGCTCCGGACACGCAGGCTCAGCGGCCATGGCTCATGGGCCCTGCCACTCCACAGCACATGGTATCTTCCCGGACCAGGGCACGAACCCATGTCCCCTGCATCAGCAGGCGGACTCTCAACCACTGCACCACCAGGGAAGCCCAAGAAAAATTATTGAAAGCAGCAAGGGAAAAATGACAAAGAACATACAAGGGAACTCCCATAAGGTTAAGAGCTGATTTCTCAGCAGAAACCCTACAAGCCAGAAGGGAGTGTCATGATATACTTCAAGTGATGAAAGGGAAGAACCTATAACCAAGATTACTCTACCCAGCAAGGATCTCGTTCAGATTCAATGGAGAAATCAAAAGCTTTACAGACAAGCAAAAGCTAAGAGAATTCAGCACCACCAAACCAGCTCTACAACAAATGCTAAAGGAAGTTCTCTAAGTGGGAAACACAAGAGAAGAAAAGAACCTACAAAAACAAACCCACAACAATTAAGAGAAAGATCACAGGAAGATACATATCAATAATTACCTTAAACGTGAATGGATTAAAGGCTCCAACCAAAAGACACAGGCTTGCTGAATGGATACAAAAAGAAGACCCATATATATGCTGTCTACAAGAGACCCACTTCAGACCTAGGGACACATACAGACTGAAAGTAAGGGGATGGAAAAAGATATTCCATGCAAATGGAAATCAAAAGAAAGCTGGAGTAGCAATGCTCATATCAGATAAAATAGACTTTAAAATAAAGAATGTTACAAGAGACAAGGAAGGACACTACATAATGATCAAGGGATCAATCCAAGAAGAAGATATAACAATTATAAATATATATGCACCCAACATAGGAGCACCTCAATACATAAGGCAACTGCTAACAGCTATAAAAGAGAGAATCAACAGTAACACAATAATAGTGGGGGACTTTAACACCTCACTTACACCAATGGATAGATCATCCAAAATGAAAATAAATAAGGAAACAGAAGCTTTAAATGACACAACAGACCACACAGATTTAACTGATATTTATAGGACATTCCATCTAAAAACAGCAGATTATACTTTCTTCTCAAGTGAGCATGGAACATTCTCCAGGATAGATCACATCTTGGGTCACAAATCAAGCCTTAGTAAATTTAAGAAAATTGAAATCATATCAAGCATCTCTTCTGACCACGCTATGAGACTAGAAATGAATTACAGGGGAAAAAATGTAAAAACCACAAACACATGGAGGCTAAACACTACGTTACTAAATAACAAAGAGATCACTGAAGAAATCAAAGAGGAAATCAAAAAATACCTAGAGACAAATGATAATGAAAACACGATGATCCAAAACCTATGGGATGAAGCAAAAACAGTTCTAAGAGGGAAGTTTATAGCTATACAAGCCGACCTCAAGAAACAAGAAAAATCTCAAATAAATAATCTAACCATAACACCTAAAGGAACTAGAGAAAGAAGAACAAACAAAACCCAAAGTTAGCAGAAGGAAAGAAATCATAAATATCGGAGCAGAAATAAATGAAATAGAAGCAAAGAAAACAAGAGCAAAGATCAATAAAATTAAAATCTGGTTCTTTGAGAAGATAAACAAAATTGATAAACCATTAGCCAAACTCATCAAGAAAAAGAGGAAGAGGACTTAAATCAATAAAATTGGAAATGAAGAAGGAGCAGTTACAAGAGACACGGCAGAAATACAAAGCATCCTAAGAGACTACTACAAGCAACTCTATGCCAATAAAATGGACAACATGGAAGAAATGGACAAATTCTTAGAAAGGTAGAATCTTCCAAGACTGAACCAGGAAGAAATAGAAAATATGAATAGACCAATCACAAGTAATGAAATTGAAACTGTGATTAAAGATCTTCCAAGAAACAAAAGTCCAGGACCAAATGGCTTCACAGGCAAATTCTATCAAACATTTAGAGAAAAGCTAACACCCATCCGTCTCAAACTCTTCCAAAAAACTGCAGAGGAAGGAATACTCCCAAACTCATTCTATGAGGCCACCATCACCCTGATATGAAAACCAGACAAACATACTACAAAGAAAGAAAAGTACAGACCAATATCACTAATGAATATAGATGCAAAAATCCTCAACAAAATACTAGCAAACAGAAGCCAACAACATATTAAAAGGATCATACACCATGATCAAGTGGGATTTCTCCCAGGAATGCAAGGATTCTTCAATATACGCAAATCAATCAATGTGATACATCATATTAACAAACTGAAGAATAAAAACCATAAGGTCATCTCAATAGATGCAGATAAAGCTTTTGACAAAATTCAACACCCATTTATGATAAAAACTCTCCAGAAAGTGGGCATAGAGGGAATGTTTCTCAACATAATAAAGGCCATATACAACAAACCCACAGCAAACATCATTCTCAATGGTGAAAAACTGAAAGCATTTCCTCTAAGATCAGGAACAAGAGAAGGATGTCCATTCTCACCACTATTGTTCAACATAGTATTGGAAGTCCTAGCCTCATCAATCAGAGAAGAAAAAGAAATAAAAGGAACACAAATTGGAAAAGAAGAAGTAAAACTGTCACTGTTTGCAGATGACATGATACTATACATACACAATCTGAAAGATGCAACCAGAAAACTAGAGCTAATCAATGAATTTGGTAAAGCTGCAGGATACAAAATTAATGCACAGAAATCTCTTGCATTCCTATACACTAATGATGAAATACCTGAAAGGGAAATTAAGGAAACACTCCCATTTACCACTGCAACAAAAAGAATAAAATATCTAGGAATAAACCTACCTAGGGAGACAAAAGACCTGTATGCAGAAAACTATAAGACACTGATGAAAGAAATTAAAGATGATACCTACAATTGGACAGATATACCATGTTCTTGGATTGAAAGAATCAATATTGTGAAAATGACCCAAAGCAATCTACAGATTCAATGCAATCCCTATCAAATTACCAATGGCATTTTTTATGGAACTAGAACAAAAAATCTTAAAATTTGTATGGAGATACAAAAGACCCCGAATAGCCAAAGCAGTCTTGAGGGAAAAAAACAGAGCTGGAGGAATCAGACTCCCTGACTTCAGACTATACAACAAAGCTACAGTAATCAAGGCAATATGATACCGGCACAAAAACAGAAACATAGATCAAAAGAACAAGATAGAAAGCCCAGAGGTAAACTTACACACCTACGGTCAACTAATCTATGACAAAGGAGGCAAGGATATACAATGGAGAAAAGACAGCCTCTTCAATAAGTGGTGCTGGGAAAACTGGACAGCTACATGTAAAAGAATGAAATTAGAACACTCCCTAACACCATACACAAAAATGAACTCAAAATGGATTACAGACCTAAATGTAAGACCAGACACTATAAAACTCTTAGAGGAAAACATAGGAAGAACACTCTTTGACATAAATCACAGCAAGATCTCTTTTGATCCACCTCCTAGAGTAATGGAAATAAAAACAAAAACAAACAAATGGGACCTAATGAAACTTCAAAGCTTTTGCACAGCAAAGGAAACCATAAACAAGACAAAAAGACAACCCTCAGAATGGGATAAAATATTTGCAAACGAATCAATGGACAAAGGATTAATCTCCAAAATATATAAACAGCTCATGCAGCTTGCTATTAAAAAAACAAACAACCTAATCCCAAAATGGGCAGAAGACCTAAATAGACATTTCTCCAAAGAAGACATACAGATGGCCAAGAAGCACATGAAAAGCTGCTCAACATCACTAATTATTAGAGAAATGCAGATCAAAAGTACAATGAGGTATCACCTCACATCAATTAGAATGGGCTTCATCAGAAAACCTACAAACAACAAATGCTGGAGAGGGTGTAGAGAAAAGGGAACCCTCTTCCATGGTTGGTGGGAATGTAAACTGATACAGTCACTATGGAGAACAGTATGGACGTTCCTTAAAAAACTAAGAATAGAATTACCATATGATCCGGCAATCCCACTACTGGGCATGTACCCAGAGAAAACCACAATTCCAAAAGACACATGCACCCCAATGTTCATTGCAGCACTATTTACAATAGCCAGGTTGGAAGCAACCTAAATGCCCATCGACAGATGAATGGATAAAGATGTGGTACATATATACAATGGAATATTACTCAGCCATAGAAAGGAACGAATTTGGGTCATTTGTTGAGACGTGGATGGATCTAGAGACTGTCATACAGAGTGAAGTAAGTCAGAAAGAGAAAAACAAATATCGTATATTAACACATATATGTGGAACCTAGAAAAATGGTACAGATGAACCGGTTTGCAGGGGAGAAATTGAGACACAGATGTAGAGAACAAACGTATGGACACCAAGGAGGGAAAGCGGCGGGGTGGGGTGGTGGTGGTGATGGTGGTGGTGTGATGAATTGGGCGATTGGGATTGACATGTATACACTGATGTGTATAAAATGGGTGACTAATAAGAACCTGCTGTACAAAAGAAAAAGAAAAGTGATCAAAAAAAATAAATTAAATTAAATTAAAAAAAAAAAAAGACTCTGTGCTCCCAAATGCAGGGGACACCAGTTTGATCACTGGTCGGGGAAGATCCTGCATGCCATGTGGCATGGCCAAAAAAAAAAAATACAAAACAAAATTCATTATGCTAAAGGAGAAGTAGCAGGAGATGAAATTGGGAAAGTGGCAGTGGCTGTATCTTGTCTTGGGGATGGGGAACCATTAAAAGGAAATGAAAGGAAACAGTAACTGTGTTTGGTGCCTTACATTTTATCTCATTAATCTTCAAAGTAACTCAGAGGCTTATTGCCTTTTTTTACAGATAAGAAAATAATTAAAGTAATAAAGCATTGAACTATATATACAGCCCCATTTAGGACTAGGCACTTTGCATGCCTTATCTGTAATTCTTATAGCAATCCTTTTACAAGGTAGATATGGCTTACATCATACAGAAGAAAAAACTGGGTCTTAAAGAGGCTATGGGTCCTTCTCAAGGCCACAAAGCTAAGTGGTGAAACCTGGTTCAGGAGGAAGCCCACTTTCTTTGCACCCTACTACCCTGAGATGCTCAAACACCTCAGTCAACATGCAGTTTAGAAGGTCATGGTATTGGTCATAGAGGGTGGATTGGAGCTGTGCAAGGGCAGTAGGGGTAGTGAGGGGAGGACAAACCTGAGGGCTGTTTAGGAGGTGTAGGGTGGAACGCAGTGTTGGATGTGACTGGGTGTGGAAAGTGAGGAAAAGAGTAGATTTGAGAATATCAGGATGGATTAGAAGGTGGTTCCATTCACAAAGGAAGGTTCTAGGGGGAAAGAGCAGTTTCAGAGGGTAAAGTTGATGCCTGAGTTATATGAGGTTTTTAAATTCATGTTTTCTTTTTAGGGGAGGCATAAGTTGCAGGATAAATTAAAATACTCAACTCTCAGTTTAATGAAACAAGTGAATTAAAAACAAACAGTGATGTTCAGTCTTTTTCACAAGTGGGAAATGTGAAAATTGGCATTTGACTTAGTCATTGCCAAATCTATCAGCAAAACCTTGTGCAGACTTCTTAAAGACCTTTTCAGTGCCGCTTCTAATTGCTGTAAGACATGATGTTCCAACGACCTGAAGGCATTAATGCCGTACTTAAGTACCATATTAATAGAGCAGGATTCATTAGAGCCAGATTTCATTAGTTCAAACTCTGATTCTACAATTAATAGAAACTGTGCCTCAGTTTCCTTGTCTATAAAAGAGGGATAAGAATGGTACCTACCTCACAGGTAAAGAGGTCTAGAATAGTGCTGGGCCATATGTGCTTAATTAGCACTCCATAAACATTAGCTATAATTACTGCTATTTGAAAGTGAGCTTTACTCTATCCTGAAACATGTGTTGTGTATCCCAGGATAACAGTAACTTAACTTTTCCCTATAATTCTGGAATTGATTGTGTGTTCCACATGATGGTTTCAGGTTAAGCATGGGTATGTGCTAGAATTAACCCATTAGTCAATCAGCAAGTATGTATAGCGTTTCCACCCCATGTGGAGCATGAAAATTGTGAGGATACAAAGTAACCATGAGATATAGTCAGGCCCCTGATAGAACTACTAGCACTGATACCTGGCGGAATGGATCTATCTACCCATGACACAAGCAAACAGAAATGAGACAGTGATTATCCTCTGACATTCTTCCAGGCAAAAGGGGATGGAGAAGTCAGAACATCTTTAATATGGAATGAGTCATGAAAGTCCCATTGTAATCAGTGTGTGCTACTCAATTTACCATTTGTAAAAATTCAGAGGGGAAGAGAGAGCTCAATGAAGCCTGCAGTGGTCACATAAGAAAGGCTTCACAGATGAGGAGAAATATGAGTTGATGCTAGTAGGTAGAGAGAGCAGGAGAGATCCTGCAAAACAAAGAATCACAAATGCAGTCTGCTGGGCAGTGGATAGACCGCACTGACTGTGGTTATGGGGTGCAGTGGTCAGATGCCATATGTGAGATGTGGACTTGGCCTCAAATTTTTTTTAGTAATTTCTAATTTATTTTGCCAATACTAACTACAGAAGATGAAAAATAGAACTATTTTTACACCTTAAAATATATGTTTATTCATTATATCTGTCCAATGAGCTGTTATGCAAAGCACTGTCCTGCTTGTTTCAAAAAGAAAAAATATCCTTTGGAGAGGCTCGAAAAACAGTTCACACAGTTCTAAGCCTACCAAATGTGTTTCTTATGGTTGGAGTTCTCCCCCTTGGAAGGCAATGACAGAAGCTGGACTTGGCCTCAAATTTAATGGCACAAATAATATAAGAGAATGAATGAAGGATGTAGAGGGGCTTAGTGTGGGCTTTTTATGGAAACTGCCAGCCTCTCAAGCTTTCAAATGGGAACATTAGTTTGATAGTATATGATGCATTTAAAACCTGTTCAGCTCATGGTTGGTTGTCATGTGCAATGCCACACGTGGTGACAGGAAAGGAGGTTGGGGCAGGTCACTTTAACTTAGAGTGGAACAATAAAATGGAATGTTAGACTCTCGACAATTTGTCAGATGGTTCAGAAGAGAATCACATAGAGTCAATGATGAAACTAAGCTGTGGTCAAGGTGTAAAGTGGGAAGTACATTAACATGGAAACAGGAAAGACTTTCCTGCAGCAACATATTCTCCCCTCCCACCTTTCCATAGCTGAGGACTGAAGCACAGAGAGGTTAATTAGCTTATTTTAGGTCATACAGCCAGTAAAGTGGTAGAATGAGACCACAAACCCAGGCATTCTGATTTCAGAACTATTTTCTTAATCATAGATACAAACATACATACACACTTACATACATGCATACACACATACAGATAGTGGATGAATGCCTGGGCAGACAGACATAGCCTGACATGATACCTGGAAAATTAAAAGGAAGCAATACTGTAGCTAGACTTTTAGACCTTAATATGTGAGAAGCACTTCAGAGGCCACCTAGTACAGCAGTTTTCAAACTGGACTAAAGCCTTTCCATGGAGCAGACTTGAGAAGTGTCATGTAGGTTAGGGAGGCAGGGAATAGGCAAGCCAGCAGGCCTCAGAGCCCCTCTGTCCCTGCAACCACCTGCACAGCTCCCCATTTGTCTGTTTTATGAACCGGGATTCTAAGCAAGATATTTTTATGGAAAGAATTATGCTGTTACAAATAATCTGAGGATCACTGTTATCTATCCCAATGCTCTCTCAAAAATGAGAAAACTGAGGCCCAACTTCATCTGGATCACAAGAAAGGCTATGGCAAAATTGAACCAAGCACTCACTCTCCTAACTCACTGGTGGAAAATATGGAACGCCTAAAGGTGACTTTCAACTTTCCCATCAGGAGCTGTTGTTGAGGAAACTGACTCCATTTTTTTTTCATTTTTAATATTTTTTATTAAGGTATAGTTGATATATATTAGTTTCAGGTATACAACATAGGGATTCAAAATTTTTAGAGATTATACTCCATTTATAGTTATTATAAAATATTAGCTATGTTTCCTGTGCAGTGCTATCCTTATAGCTCATTTATTTTCTATATAGCAGTTTTTACCTCTTAATACCCCACCCCTACCTTGCCCCTACCCACTTACATCTCCCCACTGGTAACCACTAGTTTGTTCTCTATATCTGTGGGTCAGTTTCCGTTTTGTTATATTCATTCCTTTGTTTTATTTTTTAGATTCTACATATAAGTGATATCATACAGTATTTGTCTTTGACTTATTTCACTAAGCATAATTCCGTCTAGGTCCATCCATGTTGTTGCAAATAGCAAAATTTCATTCTTTTTCACAGCTGAGTAGTATTCCATTGTATATATGTACCACATCTTCTTTATTCATCTGTCAATGGACACTTAGTATGCCTCCATATCTTGGCTATTGTAAATATGCTGCTATGAACATTGTGGTGCATGTTTCTTTTCAAATTAGTGTTTTTGTTTTCTTTGGATATATACCCAGAAATGGAACTGCTGGATCATATAATAGTTCTATTTTTAGTTTTTTGAGGAGCCTCCATATTGTTTTCCATAGTGGCTACACCAACTTATGTGCCCACCAACAGTGTATGAGGATTCCCTTTTTTCCACATCCTCACCAACATTTGTTATTTGTGGTCTTTTTGATGACAGAATTCTCACAGGTATGAGATGGTAACTCATTGTAATTTTGATTTGCATTTCTCTGATGATTAGTGATGTTGAGTATCTTTTTATGTGCCTTTTGGCCATCTGTATGTCTTTCTTTGGAAAAATGTCTATTCTGCCCATTTTTAATCATGTTGTCTTTTTGATATTGAGTTATATGAGCTGTTTATATATTTTGGATATTAATCCCTTATTGGTCATACCATTTGCAAATATTTTCTCCCATTCAGAAGGTTGTCTTTTCGTTTTGTTAATTTTTTTTTTTTTTTTGCTTTGCAAAAGCTTTTAAGTTTAATTAGGTTCAGTTATTTATTTTTGCCTTTGTTTCCTTTACCTTAGGACTGACACCTATTTTTTTAGAGGGAGCAGGAAGGATGAAGGATTTGCCATGTTATGACAAATGAACAATCCTTCAATATTAAGGTAAAAGTGACGTGGAAAAAAAATTGCAAGGGAATCCTAGTCTGTTACCTGCTACCTTCCCATTGATTAGGAATTTGTCCTGTGATCTACTTGAGTATCGTACTCGAATAAGAGAATCCTCCACTAGTGCTATGTCTGATACTGTGGGCCAGGACTGCTGAACAAAGAAAGACTTCTTCAGCAATCCTCACCCTATGTCAGCTTGTTCTCTTAGGCATCGAAGAAGGACCAGTTTGCTGGCAGAGAGTTCCTAGTAAGTACAGATATTGTGCTGCAAGGAGCACATAAAGGCACAGTTCTCTTGCCTGCTGCTTGGATAACTCAAAATGGAAGGTGTACTGTGGTTAATCAACTTACAGGCTCAGAACCCTGAGATGCTATCCCAGTCCTATCAAGAGGGACTCTAGGGCTTCCCTGGTGGTACAGAGAATCTGCCTGCCAATGCAGGGGACACGGGTTCGAGCCCTGGTCTGGGAAGATCCCACATGCCGCGAAGCAACTAGGCCCGTGAGCCACAACTACTGAGCCTGCGCGTCTGGAGCCTGTGCTCCACAACCAGAGAGGCTGCGATAGTGAGAGGCCCGCACACCGCGATGAAGAGTGGCCCCCGCTTGCCGCAACTAGAGAAAGCCCTCACACAGAAACGAAGACCCAACACAGCCAAAAAATAAATTATTAAAAAAAAAAAAAAAAAGAGGGACTCTATCTCACAGGAACAGTCTCAAAAGATTAAGCAAACACACAGATACTTGAATACACACACACACACACACACACACAGCACAATGCCCATTTATTAACTCACAATAAGAAATTCTGCTCTTAAGCAGACTAAATTGTTCACATCTACAAAGTATCATTTTCCTTCCCAATAAGCAAGATAGGCACATAGCAGGTGATCAATATGTATCTATTTAATTTAATTAATTTAACTATCAAATTATAAGTAGAATGTGGAGTCATCAACTTACAGTCAGGGACACATCTCTCAAGGAAACTGAATGGTCATAGAGTCGGCACATTCATTCCCTGTAAATGAATGGTTTATGCAGGATGCCAAGTTATCTGAAGGTTGCTGGGAAACTGCAGAATTAGAAGTGAGGGACAAGGTATCTCAAGAAATGACTCTCAAGAAAGGAAGATTAAGACCTGTTCATGTAATACTGGGTGAGTCCTGTGAAGGAAAACATAATGCTTGAGTGCACTAGAGATACTTCTTCTCCTTGATGAGGTTGGATGGGCCCTGCCTACACTGACCCTAGTTCTCCTTCTGTAACTCCATGGCTGGCCAGATGCATTCTGATGCACTCAGACTTTTTCCCCCTCGGATCATAGCTGTCTCACCAGCCCGAATATGGTTCTAACTCTCTTTTCATATTGACCCAAGTCTGCTCAGATCCATAAGGTACTAAACTTAAATACTAAGCTTTCAAAAGCAGTACCATTTTCCTCATTTTTTGGTTATTTTTGATAGAGAAAGGAAAGCGGGGGAGATGAAACATATTATAGCCTCTGGGTAGCCACAATCCAGATTATATAAAAAGAACTCTGTAAGTTTAGAATTCCATATAGAATTTTTATGCCTGCCAAAGTAAGATGAAGCACGTTTTATGAGAGAATCATTAATATCTGTCACATATAGACTACTACTGCTTAATTATAAATCAATTCCATTTTTGAGCTCTTTGCACTATTTTGGAAGTGTTTTTAAATCCTTACCAAGCTAATGAGATTTAAAGTGTTTATTTTATTGGTATATTAAACCTATAATAAATGTTGTGAGAACAAATGTATTTTGTTACACCAATATCACCAATATTCTGTGTATTAACAAAAAATAGGTCACGTCTTAATAATTTCATGTCACATGCTCCTTCCACTAAAACTCAATCATCCGTCCTTGTGTCTTAAACCTACTGCTCATCCTAAGTACAGCATGTGCCCAAATAGAGGCATCTTACATCATGTTCTCTATTTTAACAAACTTCTATTAGCACATGTGAGGTGTATCTATTCTGAATCTAAAGCCTTTCCACCAAGAATACGTACGTTTCTCTTGTTCTGTAATAGGCAGAAATATAACCAAAATGTCACAAAGGCAATAGAGAGCCCAGCAGACAGACAAAGAAACAAAAATCCCCTCGTGGATGCATCAGGGTCGAGGCCAGTGAAACTCTATCTGAATTTGCCAGCTCTGGGATTTCTCCAAAAACAAATGAAAAGCCTATATAGAGCATGCATTCCAGGGATTATGAACTCATTTTGGTTTATGCTCTTTAAAAAGGTCTACAGCTGTATTCAAAATACATCCAGCTAATCTCTAGGCCTGGGGACGGACATGAAGCCAGGAGCCCCAGCTGGGACATACAGGCAGGAATCAATTTAAACCCTTTTGGCAGGACATGGGGTGGTTTGCTATAATGAATGTTAAGGAGGGATACCAGACCATGGAGAATTGGGTGTTTTTCTTTCCTGAGTATTAAAGAGATGATAAATTGATGTATAAAAGTATGTAGGAGACTCTCAGAAAAGCTATTGTTCAAGCTGGGTAGGTGCTATGTCAGTGTGACAATGAAGACTTAATAAAAATAAATCAGGGTTTAAGGGTTAGGGAAGTCCTGACTGTGCTATTGAGAGGAGAAAGATCACCTAGGACTTCAAGCTAGGACTTAACAGAAAAGAGAGGGCATTCATTTGTAGACACTTCAACATCAGTGAAGCAACAAAGCTCCCAAAGTTCTTAGAATTCTACATGTTTCTTAGTAACTACTTCCAAGGGAGCTAATAATCGTATTCAAGAACCATAATTCAAAAGTAAAAATGATAGAGGAGGGGATATTTAAAGCTTGAAATCAGTTTTGTAAGTACCAAGTGAAGTGATCTATAAATATAGTTATAATCCAAAATGTGCCTGTTCAGGTTATGAGAATTCACATTTATGAAGCGTTTTATATAATACTTCTTCCTTTGGCTTCTGAGGCATTTCTTCCCATTAACAGGGGCCAGTTTGGATTTCCTTCACCTCCTGAGCCACATGTAGTCACCCTTGCATATGTAGTTAGCTTGTACTGCAGCAAACTCTCCCCTCAGGAAACTTTGGTTTTGCTAATTTATAGCAGCAGAAATAATCTCAGGCCATTTATGATGTCAACATGTTTAGTGAATGTGACATAATTTGCCTTGTTTTCATTGCTTTCCTTTGTCTTTGAATTGTGTTTATTATTGTTAAAAGTTTACTTGTTTTGTGGTAAAGTTTGAGTCATAGTATTATCTTGTAATAGTAATACTTATATATAACCTTCTGAGCACTAACAATGTGTGAGGTACTTATGCCAAGCACTGTGCACATGTTAATTGGTTAATCCTCGCACAACCTAAGAGGTAGGTATTAGGTATTATTATTATTCCTTTATCTGACGCGTAATCTGAAGCACAAATTCATTATCTTATTCAAGATTATAGAGTTAGTAAGTGGCAGAACTGGGATGCTTTGTGTTTGAGTGTAGTCTTAAGTATACTATGATAAGGGGTAAAAATTGCCTAACAAGAGCAAAGGAACAGCTATTTTCTAATTAATGAAGGGAAAAAACCTTGACAGGGTCCATTATGACAACTTATTTTAACAACTATTAAAATAATTGTGCCCAATTTAATGGAATATTGTGTTGTTTTAGTCTAAGTAAATGTTCATGTGAGGGCTCAAAAACATATGACCTAACAAAACATGTACAAGGATCTGAATGCTGAACATTATAAAATGTTGATTTAAAAGAAAATCAAAGAAAATCTAGAGAAATGTACCATACATTGGAAAACTCAACATAGTAAAGATAGCAGTTCTCCCCAAAATGACCTATAGATTTAGGAGAATTTCTATCAAAACCCCAGCCAGGTTTTTTATAGACGTAAAACAGCTTATTCTAAAATTTATATGGAAAGACCAAAAGAAATTAAAATAGCTAAAACAATTTTGAAAAAAGTGAATAAAATGAGTGGAGTCACTCTACCCAATACTAAGGCACACTACTAGATGCAGTAATTCAGACAGTCGGTACTAGTGGAGGGAAAGACATATAGATCAATGGAACATAAGAGAGAACCAGAATGACCCATATAAATATGCCCAATTGATTTTTGACAAAGGTGCAAAAGCAGTTCGGTGGAGAAAGGATAGCATTTTCAGCAAATGGTACTAGAGCAATTGGACATCCTGAGAGAGAGAGAGGGAGAAAGTGAGAGAGGAGGAGGAGAGAAGAGAAAAAGGAGGATGAGGAGGAAAAGGAAGGAAGGAAGGAAGGGAGGGAAGGAGGGAGGAAGGGAGGAAGGAAGGAAGGAAGGAAGGAAGGAAGGAAGGAAGGAAGGAAGGGAGGAAGGAAGGAAGGGAGGAAGGGAGGGAGGGAGGGAGGAAGGGAAGAAGCTATACCTAAACTTCATAACTTATGAAGAAAAATTAACTTATGTGAAAAATTAACACAAAATGGATCATGAACTTAACTGTAAAATGTAAAACTATAAAACTTTAAGAAAAAAAAAAAACATGAGAAAATCTTCAGGATTTAGAGTTAGGCAGAGTTCTCAGACTTGACATCAAAAATGCAATCCATGGGCTTCCCTGGTGGCGCAGTGGTTGAGAGTCCGCCTGCCGATGCAGGGGACACGGGTTCGTGCCCCGGTCCGGGAAGATCCCACATGCCGCGGAGCGGTTGGGCCCGTGAGCCATGGCCGCTGGGCCTGCGCGTACGGAGCCTGTGCTCCGCAACGAGAGAGGCCACAACAGTGAGAGGCCCACATACAGCAAAAAAAAAAAAAAAAAAAAAAAATGCAATCCATAAAAGGAAAAATTGATAAATTGGCTCTAAAATTTAAAATGTTTCTTCTGCAAAAGACCCTGTGAAGAGGATAAGAATACAAGCTAAGAATACGACCAAGAGAAAATATTTGCAAACTACAAATACCTATCAGACAAAGGATCAGTATCTAAAATACAGAAAGAACTCTCAAACTCAACAATTAAAAAAAAAAAGATCCAATTAGAAAATGAGCAAAAGACATCAACATACATTTCATTGAAGATATACAAATGATAAATATGTTAACTTCATTAGCAACCAGGAATATGCAAATTAAAACCAAAAGGAGATATTAGTATACACCCATCAGAATAGCTAAAATAAAAAATGACTGATAACATCAAATGTTACCAAGGGTACAGAGAAATTGGATCACTCTGCATTGCTTGTGGGAATGTAAAACGATACAGCCACTCTGGAAAAATGTCTGGCAGTTTCCTACAAAATGAAAAACTACACGTGCACTTACCATATGACCCAACAATTGCACTATTGGACATTCATCCCATAGAAATGAAAACCTATGTTCACACAAGCACCTATACATGAATGTTCCTAACAGCTTTATTCATAATAGACAAAAACAGGAAATAATCCAAATGTCCTTCAAAGGGTGAATGGTTAAACCAACTGTAACACATCCTACCATGGAATAGTACCTAGTAGTAAAAAGGAACAAACAATTGATGCATGGGACAATTTGGAATGGATCTCATGGAAATTAGGCTGAGTGGGGAAAAAAGCCAATTCTCAAATACACAGTGAGTTATTCCATTTATAAAACACTTTGGAAATAACCAAATTATAGAAATGGAAAACAGATTCATGGTTGTCAGGAGTTAGGGGTGGTAGAGACAGGGTGATATGTGGTGACTAGGAGATAATATGAGGGAGCCTAATGGTCATGGAGCACTCTTGAACCTGGATTGTGGTGGTTGTTACACAGATATACACGTGATAAAATTAAATACAACTACACATACATATGAATACAAGTGTCTGGATTGTACCAATGTCAAGTTCCTCGTTTCGGTATTATATTTAAGCTGTGCAAAAGGTTACCATCAGGGAAAACTGGGTGAAGGGTAAGCAGGACCTCCCTGTACATTTTTGGGCAACTTCCTGTCAATCTGTAATTATTTCAAACCAAAAATTTAAAACAAAATATGAAATTTTCCCCATTTAAATTTTTGGCAATCACATTTTTGAATTACAATGATTTACCCCTTTAAGGTTTTCCTTTCAGGAGTAAATTATACTTGCAAAACAGGGGAAGACTGTTCAGATAAAAAGCTGTCCTTTTTCTTTGAGCAGAATATTCCCTAGAGGGATTTGGGATAAGATGTAAAATATATTTTGTGCTGGGTTCCCCTCTCTGAAGCACCCATATCAACGCCCAACATTTTGATGCCAGGAAAACCAAGTTCTATCAGCATCAAGAATAACCTTGAGGGAGAACAAGTCACTGAAAAACAACACTCAGACTGAGAAATTTAAAAATGCATTATGGTTTTCATTAAGAAACAAAAACAGATCTTATTAACTTAATTAATTCAAAATATCACTGTGTTACAAATTAAAGATTCACCGTCTGCAAAACTTCACCTATAAGCTACATGGCACTATACTGCTATATCCATATAGGTATAGATACAAAGATAGATAGGGAGATACACATACAGAATACAGATAGATCTAGATCTGGATCTGGATGTGTACTTACCTGGTGTAATAAAACATAGTTTGGTTCTTTTTTTTTTAATACAACTGATTTTTTTAAATTTATTTTATTCTTTTAATTTATTTTTGGCTGTGTTGGGTCTGTTTTTTTTAACATCTTTATCGGAGTATAATTGCTTTACAATGGTGTGTTAGTTTCTGCTTTATAACAAAGTGAATCAGCTATATGTATACATATATCGCCATATCTCCTCCCTCTTGTGTCTCCCTCCCACCCTCCCTATCCCACCCCTCTAGGTGGGCACAAAGCACTGAGCTGATCTCCCTTTCTATGCAGCTGCTTCCCACTAGCTATCTATTTTAAATTTGGTAGTGTATATATGTCCATGCCACTCTCTCACTGCGTCCCAGCTTACCCTTCCCCCTCCCCATGTCCTCAAGTCCATTCTCTACGTCTGCATCTTTATTCCTGTCCTGCCCCTAGGTTCTTCAGAACCATTTTTTTTCTTAGATTCCATACATATGTGTTAGCATACAGTATTTGTTTTTCTCTTTCTGACTTACTTCACTCTGTATGACAGACTCTAGGTCCATCCACCTCACTACAAATAACTCAATTTCGTTTCTTTTTATGGCTCAGTAATATTCCACTGTATATATATGCGACATCTTCTTTATCCATTCATCTGTCAATGGACACTTAGGTTGCTTCCATGTCCTGGCTATTGTAAATAAAGCTGCAATGAACATTGTGGTACTTGAATCTTTTTGAATGATGGTTTTCTCAGGGTATATGCCCAGTAGTGGGATTGCTGGGTCATTTGGTAGTTTGCTTTTAGTTTTTTAAGGAACCTCCATACTGTTCTCCATAGTGGCTGTATCAATTTACATTCCAACAGTGCAAGAGGGTTCCCTTTTCTCCACACCCTTTCCAGCATTTATTGTTTGTAGATTTTTTGATGGTGGCCATTCTGACTGGTGTGAGGTGATAATTTTGTAATTTTGATTTGCATTTCTCTAATGATTAGTGATGTTGAGCATCGTTTCATGTGTTTGTTGGTAATCTGTACATCTTCTTTGGAGAAATGTCTATTTAGGTCTTCTGCCCATTTTTGGATTGGGTTGTTTGTTTTTCTGATATTAAGCTGCATGAGTTACTTGTAAATTTTGGAGATTAATCCTTTGTCAGTTGCTTCATCTGCAAATACTTTCTCCCATTCTGAGGATTGTCTTTTCGTCTTGTTTAAGTTGTCCTTTGCTGTGCAAAAGCTTTGAAGTTTCATTAGGTCCCATTTGTTTATGTTTGTTTTTATTTCCATTTCTCTTGGAGGTGGGTCAAAAAGGATCTTGCTGTGATTTATGTCATAGAGTGTTCTGCCTATGTCTTCCTCTAAGAGTTTCATAGTGTCTGGCCTTACATTTAGGTCTTTAATACATTTTGAGTTTATTTTTGTGTATGGTGTTAGGGAGTGTTCTAATTTCATTCTTTTCTATGTAGCTGTCCAGTTTTCCCAGCACCACTTACTGAAGAGGCTGTCTTTTCTCCATGGTATATTCTTGCCTCCTTTATCATAAATAAGGTGACTATAGGTGCATGGGTTTATCTCTGGGCTTTATATATCCTGTTCCATTGATCCATATTCCTGTTTGTGTGCCAGTACCATACTGTCTTACTGTATCTTTGTAGTATAGTCTGAAGTCCGGGAGCCTGATTCCTCCAGCTCCAGTTTTTCTTTCTCATATTGCTTTGGCTATTCGGGGTCTTTTGTGTTTCCATACAAATTGTGCAATTTCTTGTTCTAGTTCTGTGAAAAATGCCAGTGGTAGTTTGATAGGGATTGCATTGAATCTGTAGATTGCTTTGGGTAGTATAGTCATTTTCACAATTTTGATTCTTCCAATCCCAAAACATGGTATATCTCTCCATCTGTTTGTATCATCTTTAATTTCTTTCATCAGTGTCTTACAGTTTTCTGCATACAGGTCTTTTGTCTCCTTAGGTAGGTTTATTCCTAGGTATTTTATTCTTTCTGATGCAATGGTAAATCAGAGTGTTTCCTTAATTTCTCTTTCAGATTTTTCATCATTAGTGTATTTTAGTGAACATGTGTCTGGATTGTGCAACCAAACCTTTATGGTACGTAAGTATAGCTTCCTGGAGGATGGTTTCAACAATCATAATAATTCGAAAATAACACATTGAAATCAGAGGCCATCTAGCTATCCTGTAAAATGACAAAGATGTCTGCTTAAATACTGCCTAAAAACAGCTTGTGCCTGGAGCTTGCTAAGGAAGCAGGTGACAGTTAAATTATTCTCGCTTATGCACCTTTCACTCCGGTGCTCAATTCAACATAGCCTGTGCTGGTTTGTCATGTCCAGCATTTATTGTGCTTCTTTGTCATAAAATCCAAAGCTCCCTACCATATGGTGTCATTTTTGAAATGTTAATCTGAGTGGAGCTTGTGATGCCAGTTAGGTTCCCAGCTGGTCTCTGTATAGGCTATTTCACAGACATTAGCCCTGTTTTGAATTAAACTAAATTAGAGAATAAAATGAGATATTGTCATGCAAAGTCAGGCAATATTATTTGACATCTGCACCATCTCTGAGAGCTTTATTGAGTGGTTATTTTAAAATTTAAGCTAAGAAGGAAAGAACATACAAACAATAAGTTAGGGCCAGATAACAGTGTAGCAGATAATTAATAATAATATTTAATAATAACAAAAATAATAATAATAAATGATTATGATGTTACATGAAGAAAGACCTCTATCCACAGCTCCCCTCCCTTTGGGCCAAGGACTAGGAAGGAAAATAACTTTGTCTAAGACATTTCAGACGCGAATCTTCAGTTCTGCCTGGCTAAAAAAAACAGCCATTAAGACAGATATGGGTCAGAAATGAGCCTGGTTTTTCCCCTTCCTATCATTTCAAAGGGCACTATTTGAAAGCAGAGAGATGAATAAAAGGAATTAATCCTACTTTGCATAATAACTTAACATACTAAGTCCACTGTAAGAGAGGAACCTTGCTAATAACTACACGGGGTTGAGGGTGACTAAACTTCCTCATTCTCCTATGACTTTATACTGTCCTTTCCCTGAGAATCATGGTAGGGGTGTGTGTGTGTGTGTGTGTGTAAGGGTGCATTCACGTGCACCAGTATATGTTCATGTGCACATACAAATAAACAGTTAGTTGCTGGAAAATCGGAAACAAAAATTCATCTCTGTAACTTACACTGGGGGTAGACCTTAAAAAGGACAGACTTGGAACACCAAAACTCCTCCCCACCATCCTTCACTTGCAGCTTTCCTGCAGGACTTGGGAAATCAAAAGTTGTTAGAAACTCTCCTGCTATAGCAGCAGAGCCTAATTCCATCCCAAATCCCCAAATACAGGGAACGGTTTTACTGCAAAGCAGAAGTGGGTCCAGCATGCACAGCCCCTGTGGTCAGGGAGGTTTCCTACAGGGTGAGGGGAAATTTGCCCAGTGGTTTAAAAAGTGGTTCCCACAGAGAGAGGTAGATCTGAAGTCAGGTGGACAAGGGCAGGAATTTGGGTGTGCCCCTGAGAGGACCACTTGTGAAGCCTTTAACTTCCCCTTTGAATGTTTTCTTTGGACAGTATCAATGCCTCTCTGTGTGAATGCCCTTTAATGGGGCCCCAACCCTTCAGTGATACCTAGCTCACCCATCAGCTGGGTGTTCTGGTGGTGCAATGAGAAATAATGGCAGGAGGTGAGAGGAGTCTCACATTTATTTAGTCCTCCCTTTAGTCCTACACAGTCAAGACACACACAGCCATATACACACAGCCATACATACACAACCACACACAGACACCCACACAACCAAGACAAAGGAAAAGGGCAAAGGCCTGAGCCAACTACCTCTAATCCATTTTATTAGGAAAGCAAAGCTGTTTCAAACACCCTCAGGATATGCCCCCTTTAAGGTCTCATTGGCCAAAACTTCTCCACTTAGTATCCTGAGTGTCAAAGAAATTAGGAGTGAATATTTAGCTTTTCCAGTCTCCATAGTAGAAAACCTAGGAGGAAAAGGGTTGGTAATTGGCATGTAGAGAGCAGTTCTGTGGTGTCTGCCTTTCCCTGGGTCTGGGCTATAACCAGTTATCATTAACTTGTCCACTAGCAAGCGAAGGGGAAGATGACACACGAGATGGTTTAGAGACCCATGGCCTGGGTTCCATAAGCAGCTTTGTGAAGTAAGATGAAAAGAACCCCTTCCTCCTCTCAATGTCCCTTCTAGGCATTCTAGGGGTTCATCCTCCTGTCTCAAGCTCATACCCAATTCCAAAAACCCGTGTTCTGGGTTTCACAGCTCCACAGGATATACCTATAGAACTACATGAATACAGGTTTCCCAGCATGACCTGGTGTGGACTCTGGGCTGCTGAGGAAACTGACCAACCAAGAGTTAGACTTCTGGGGTGGTAGTCTGGGAGACTGGAAGAAAGACAAGAACAGTGATCTTTGCCCTGGAAAGTCCTAAAATACTGGCAATGACCTCATCTTTCATCCTAACTCTCACTGCACTTCCATATCAGGTTAGTAAGTTCTCCTGAAGGTTATATAATCTATGACTCAGTTAATAGGGGCACTGTGTGCCCAGGAGGACTTCTAATGGAAAATGCATCCATAAGGAAATGCAATCCAAAAGCATCAAGGAGCACAGACCATGCATTATGATAACCTTAGTTCATTCAGTAAATCAGCAAAAGTGTGTGTCATAGGAAATTAAAAATAGCCTTTTTTGCCCATTTTAAGTAATATTCCTTAATGACCTTAAATGAAACAGAAAATTAAAAATCTGTGAAATGAAAAGGGCAAATTGAAACACTTATTTATATGTGGTATGAAGGCAGCAAGAAGTTAATACTTATTTCTGTATTTAGTGCACTGATGGAAAAAATGAGTTGTTTACAAGTTCTTTACAATATTACAATGTGAATGCTATTTTTAAGGTTACTTTTCATTCAAAGGAAGAATCCAAGAGATAAATAAGAAAGGTAATATATAGAAAAGAAATGACTCAGTGTGTGGGCCAGGTCAGAACTTGGTATATATGTAAGATGCCTAACTTCTTCCAGATTTGATTATTACAATGATGCCTTACTCAGGGATAGTAGTCTTAGATACCAGCCCATAAATGAAGGGAGAGCTTTTTGCTACACATAGTTCGACAAAAGAAATTTGATTTGGATGTCACAATTCCTAAAAAGTCCATGGGTTTGCACTTAAAACCTATCAGAATGAACTTACCTATATCAAAACTGACCCACTGAAATGTAAACATTAAGAGATCATCACACTGTGGAACCCTCTTGCACAGTTGGTGGGAAGGTAAATTGATACAGCCACTATGGAGAACAGTATGGAGGGTCCTTAAAAAACCAAAAATAGAACTACCATATGACCCAGCAATCCCACTACTGGGCATATACCCTGAGAAAACCACAATTCAAAGAGTCATGTACCACAATGTTCACTGCAGCTCTATTTACAATAGCCAGGACATGGAAGCAACCTAAGTGTCCATCTACAGAAGAGTGGATAAAGAAGATGTGGCACATACATACAATGGAATATTACTCAGCCATTAAAAGAAATGAAATTGAGTTATTTGTAGTGAGGTGGATGGACCTAGAGTCTGTCATACAGAGTGAAGTAAGTCAGAAAGAGAAAAACAAGTACTGTATGCTAACACATATGTATGGAATCTAAGAAAAAAAAAATGGTTCTGAAGAACCTAGGGGCAGGACAGGAATAAAGATGCAGACGTAGAGAATGGACTTGAGGACATGGGGAGGGGGAAGGGTAAGCTGGGACGCAGTGAGAGAGTGGCATGGACATATATACAGTACCAAATGTAAAACAGATAGCTACTGGGAAGCAGCCGCATAGCACAGGGAGATCAGCTTGGTGCTTTGTGACCACCTAGAGGGGTGGGATAGGGAGGGTGGGAGGGAGACACAAGAGGGAAGAGATATGGGGATATATATACATGTATAGCTGATTCACTTTGTTATAAAGCAGAAACTAACACACCATTGTAAAGCAATTATACTCCAATAAAGATGTTAAAAAAAAAAAAAGAGATCTTTTGGCTAAGAGGCCAGTTGGTATTGTAAATGTTTTCATATATTTGTACACTCCTGTGCATAGTAGCATTATTCACAATAGCCAAAAGGTAGAAGCAACCAAGTGTCTATCACAGATGAATGGATAAACAAAATGTGTACAAAAATCTCTTTGAGTCCCTGCTTTCAATTCTTTGGGGTATTTATGCAGAAGTGGAATTGATGGATGATATGGCAATTCAATATTTAATTTTTTGAGGAACTGCCATACTGTTTTCCACAGTGGCTGCACCATTTTACATTTCTACCAACAATACACAATGGTTTCAATTTTTCCACAATTTTTTTTCATAATGGGTGTGAAGTGACATCTCATTGACACCACAGGAGACACTGTGGTGAAACAGAAAGGCATTAGACTGGAATTTGGGCATTAATATCCAGTCCTTAACTTACTTTGAATCCAACTCCCTCTCTCCGCCTGGACTTCAGTTTTTTCATCTGTAAATAAAAAGATTTGATTGCACCCTAGTCCAATCAAATAGGCTGGACAGGCTTTATTTAGGACTAGCTCCAATTGGTTGGCTCTAACAGTGGTGCACTGTATGAGGAGGATTATGCATCTAGGTCTGGGCTCAGGGCTAAACAGCATCCTGTTTGAATAGCAATGTCTGCTGTGGAAGGGGCAGCACCATGCTGTTAAGATGCCAGCCCTGGAATGGATAATCACTACAGTCCCTTTTAGTTTTCAGATACTGTGACTAACCTACCTTATTTTTCAGACCATTTGCCTTTTTTGTTGCCCTAAAGTGTCTCTGAGTTTTCCATGTCCCCTTATAATGGAAGAGACTAAAATTGGATAAAGATCTCTTGAAAAACTTATCAGATCTAATATGTCATAATTCCTAAATTCTACATTCCTTCTTACACACCGTATTTGCTTCTTTAATTACAGAGTTGAAGTGCCAACCCATGAAACATGGGACAGAGGATACTAATAATAACTAATTTCCAACTATAGGGAAATATGCAAAATTAAGTAACTCAGCAAAGCATATTGCATTAGTTTTCCAGGGCTACTATAACAAATTACCACAAACTGGCTAAAACAACAGAAATTTATTCTCCTACTGTCCTGGAGGTTAGAAGTCAGAAATCAAGGTGGTTTTGGTGGGGTCATGTTCTTTCTAAGGGCTCTGGAAAGAGTCCTTCCTTGCCTCTTCCTTGCTCTGGTAGTTGTTGGCAATCCTTGACATTCATTGGCTTGCAGATGTATCACTCCAATCTCTGCCTCCATAGTCACACTGCCTTCTTCCCTGTGTGACTGTGTCTCTAAATCTCTCTCTTTCTAAGAAAACCAGTCATTGGATTTAGAGCCCATCCTAACCCAGTATGACCTCATCTTAAATTGATTACTTCTTCAAAGACCCTATTTCCAAATAAGGTCACATTCACATGTTCTGGGGGTCAGGACTTCAACATATCTTTCTGAAGGTCACAATTCAACTCACAACTTATAGCAACTTCTACATTTGCCAAAAATAATAAAATTATTAAATTGTGATAAATGTTCATCTTCTATTTTGCATATCTTGATAATAAATATCTATAGTTATTTACCTAGACTGGTATCCATAGTTTATTGTTGAATAAAAATACCAGACTATAGTATAGTAGGATCTTATTTACAGGATGTTATAGAAAACGTCTACATGTATATACCTGGACCAATAGACATTTGGCTAAAGCAAATATCATTTTTTTTGTGTGTGTGGTATGCGGGCCTCTCAGTGTTGTGGCCTCTCCCGCTGCGAAGCACAGGCTCCGGACGCGCAGGCTCAGCAGCCATGGCTCACGGGCCCAGGCGCTCCGCGGCATGTGGGATCCTCCCGGACCGGGGCACGAACCCGTGTCCCCTGCATCTGCAGGCGGACTCTCAACCACTGCGCCACCAGGGAAGCCCAGCAAATATCATTTTTATAAGAAAAATAAAGCTTTAAATTTATAAGCTGGCCATAACTAATAATAATAATAACACCAACAATAAAAACTTTACATTGTTTACAATGCTTTATACTTTTCAAAACAATAACAGCAAAAGTAAGAATAAGAACATCATTTTAAAAGACATGGTTTTTTTTTAATATTTAAAACAAATAAAGATGTTTTAGTTTCTGTGTTTAGTCCTTATCCTCCTAAAATTTTTGGTTAATCAGTAATCAAAGATGAAGAGTCTTACCTTCTTCCTCATAAAGGAAGAAATCCCTTCAGTGAAGTCCAAAGTAACTTTATTCAAATAGGTCACTTTGTGTCTCTTAATATTATGTAAAAGACTGTCCCTATTATGTGATCACTAACTAGGTTGTGGTAAAAACAAAGATGACGTCAGGTATTCAGCCTTAAATGAACCTACAGAAGTGAAATCAGAAAAGCAGTGCAAAGAAGGAGCCAAGCCAAACATGAGCCTGGGGGCTGATTGGAGACCCAAGTATGCACTGTTCAGCTAATCTGCAGGGACATCCTTGGCTGAGAACTAAAATCTGTCAGTGGGGCACGCAGCTTCACTACTTCCACCTGTCTTTTAGTGTATCATTATTGCAAATTAAATAATTCAGTTGAAAGCTAAAACATTTGCTGCTCTAGCTGTAGAACCTCTTGACTCTAATATGTGACATACTAAATTGAGTCCTCTTTCACTGAAAGTCAGAATATCATGGAGTTCAAGCCTGAGTCTCTCAGACTCCTCTGCCCCATGTTAAGAAGGATGAGTGTATAGAATCTGACATAGTTGACTTTTTAACTACTAAGGAAGGAAGTTCCTTTAAGCCTAAGAAAGCAAAACCATCTGGTATCACACAGCTGTGGAAATACTGTGTATCTAATTATTCATGAAGGTACCTATAATTTGGTCTTGGTATATCCCAGAAGAATTTGAAAAAGCAGAGTTTCATCGTGATTTCAGATCAATAGCTTCTAAATCATTATTCTGGTTCAAGATATTTCTCATCAGAATGAAAAATGTTTTCATTAAAGAAATACAGAAATGTCATACTGGTTTATGCAGAGGCATGACAGAGGGCATGCGTATGTAGTGCTGTAGAAAAAGTAATACTGTCAGTCGTTCCACAACCTTGGCCTTTTAATTCCATCAATCAGAACAAATGAAAGAAATATATTTAACAACAAATGGGGCATCTAAACACCCAACTAATGAATATTTACTGTCTTACACCCTCTACAGGTTGATTACTAAGAAAGAATAATTCACCCTTTTAAAATAAAATCATAAAAATATAGAATGTTACAGTTTAACACTTGAGAGAGATTTTCTGCTTCCTGTAAAGGCAGATTAGAGTTTTGTTTTTGGTTTTCTTTGTTTTTTGCCAGACAAATATTCCTTCTGAGAATAAATGGAAAACTAAAAAGATATTTTTAAAAATATAAATATTTGAAGCATCAGAGAGTTTCAAAAACAGTGAGATTTTGAAAAAGCGGACACCATAGAGGAAAGGAACACAGAGAAAATGAGCTCAACAGTCAGTGTGTTGCTTTTACCCTGAAGGTGTTTGCCAATTTACCAGTGCTGGCTTAAAGTCTTAAAAGCCAAGTAGAAGGCTGTGTCTGAAAGGATGAGAAGCTAAATAGAACTTCCAAACATCTTGAGAAGCCGAGGAAGACACAAACTGGAGTTCAGAGCACACTAAGGAAAAGGAATCTCGATAAATCACCAAGACTTTCAGTCAGGACCCCTGAAAGACTTTTGTGAATCCCTGCAAATAGGGGTGAATCAGACAGACAGTATTCAATCAGCCTCACAAGTCCTGGAACCCAGCTTTGAATCAGCTCAATTCCTGGCTAGATTAAGGTGGCACCCCCTACCTTAACTGCCTGTTTAAAACACAAGAAACTCCTTTCTGAAAAATAAAAATCATTCAAAACCAATTTTTTCATATATGATATCTGGCATTAAACCCTAAATTACCAGGAAACAAAAGCACTTGATCAAAATCAAGAGAATAACAAACAGTATAAACAGATCCAAAGAAAGTTTATGGGCATTATTAGACATGACTTTTTAAAACTATGAGTAATACCTTCAAGACATGAGATGGCAAGTTGGAGAATTTCAGCAGAGAAATGAAAATTATTTTTAAAAAGTCTAATAGCATTTGGTGAGTCTAACAGCAGATTAAATAAAGCTGATGAGAAGACTCATGAACTGTAAGGTAGGTCAGGACAAGTATACAGACTAATACATGGAGAAACAAATAGAAAATACAGAAAAGAGCACAAGAGACATGTGGTACACACACATGTGTAATGGGAGCCCAGGAAGGAAAAGCGAAGAATAAGTAGAGAAGCAACATTTAATGAAATGATTTTCCAAAACTGATGAAAGAAACCAAGCCACAGATTTGAGATGTTCTATTGCACAACCCCCAATAGGATAGATACAGATAAAAGAACACCTAGGTACATCATTGTACAACTGCTGAAAACCAAAGACAAAAAAAAAATTATTAAGCAGCCAGAGAAAAAAAAGACAATGCTTCATTCAAAGAAGCAAATAAACTGACAGATGATGCCACAAAAGAAACAATGAAATCCAAACAAGTTGGAGTGACATTTTCATTGTGTGGGAATAACCCTACTACTTATTTAGTCCCACTCTGTCTCATTCATACCTAATGAAAAAATCATATCCAGAGGGGCTAATTATCTAGCCCAAGCACAGCCAAACCAGAACTTCAGGTTGCTCACCACTCTCCTAGTTTACATGCATTCTTCCCCATTATCCCAGTCATACAACCACTAAAAGAAAATAAAAAACATTCTACTCCAACAAAGAAGTCCTATTTTCTGTATACATTCCTTTCCAAATATGTATTTGGGCATCCTTCTGAAGAAAATCCCTTTACATAACCCAACTGATAAATTACAATCAAGCATATTAACTCAGCTAAAAATATACAGATTCCATTTTCACTCTCTGCAAATATTTCTTGCTGGGAAAGTGCCCACTAAAAAAAAATACCCTAGTCCTGGCTATTGTAAATAGTGTTGCAGTGAATATTGGGGTGCATGTGTCTTTTTGAATTATGGTTTTCTCAGGGTATATGCCCAGTAGTGGGATTGCTGAGTCATTTGGTAGTTTACTTTTAGTTTTTTAAGGAACCTCCATACTGTTCTCCAAAGTGGCTGTATCAATTTACATTCCCACCAAGAGTGCAAGAGGGTTCCCTTTTCTCCACACCCTCTCCAGCATTAATTGTTTGTAGATTTTTTGATGATGGCCATTCTGACTAGTGGGAGGTGATACCTCACTGCACTTTTGATTTGCATTTCTCTAATAATTAGTGACGCTGAGCATCTTTTCATGTCCATCAACAGATGAATGGATAAAGAAGATGTGGTACATATATACAATGGAATATTACTCAGCCATAAAAAGGAACAAAATTGGGTCATTTGTAGAGACATGGATGGACCTACAGTCTGTCATACAGAGCAAAGTAAGTCAGAAAGAGAAAAACAAATATCGTATATTAAGACATATATACGGAATCTAGAAAAATGGTACAGAATAGCCTATTTGCAAAGCAGAAATAGAGACACAGACGTAGAGAACAAACACATGGACGCCAAGGTGCGAAAAGGGGGGTGGGATGAATTGGGAGATTGGGATTGACATATATACACTACTATGTATAAAACAGGTAACTAATGAGAACCTGCTGTATAGCACAGGGTACTCTACTCATTGCTCTGTGGTGACCTAAATGGAAAGGAAATGCAAAAAAGAGGGGATATATGTATACATATAGCTGATTCCTTTGCTGTACAGCAGAAACTAACACAACGTTGTAAAGCAACTATACCCCAATTTTAAAAAAAGTACTCTAACCTATAAGCTTTATTGATTTATTTTAATTGCTACATTCCCAACTCATCTGGAAATTGGGTATGGGAAGCATCATTATTCTGTGTGTTATCCTTTATTCGTATGAATACTTTTCATTCCAATATCTCAAACAGGACACACCTGCATTTTCAGACAGCCTCAACAGACCCATTTTATTAAGAAAAAGTTTTGCATATACAACAAAGATCTTTTGCTGCATAGGAACCTCCACTTTCCTAAGTCACCTATTCCACAGCTCCAGCAGTAGATATTTATAAACGTCATTCTCCTTAATGCCACATCAGAAAATGTGGCCTTTCAACATGCACATTTGTGCAATTCAGAACAATGGGGGGTCTCCTTAAACGACTTTCCCTGAATACTTTCAGGGATACAAATTGCTCTGCATGATGACGGAGACTGGTAATACTTCTCATTTTTCTAAAACATTATTTCCCTTTTTTCCATAACTGAAATAGTTAAAGTGCCTCTAGCAAATAAAATGGAGGCTGCTCACATTTAGAAATATAAAGGTGATAAAGCCTACTACAGGAGTTTTCTGTCAGGTTTACAAGAAAGAATCAGAGACTGGAAAGCCTCAGGATTTAACTCGGGGAATGTGAGAGCATCTTGTGTCACTGACTTAGCAGTGCCCTCTGATTTTCTCATGAAATGCTGCCTAGCCCTCAGGGCACCAAATGAATCAGGAAAAGCATATTCATTTTGCTGCTACTAAATTCAGAATTTTGTATCTCTGACTAATGTTTTAAAGCTAGTCATTACCTAAAAACAGTCTCATTATTTTTATTAATTGCAGCTCAAAGTTTGCCCTTTAAGTAAGGTTCATGAGTGGGCAAAGTCTATTTTTGCCATTTTAATCCTGTACCTTTCACAGTAGCATCTGTTTTAACATTATGTTGCTGTGCTAAATATCTCAGTAACCACCCATGTGTGTGCCAGATGGAGGTGACTGCTCTAACTCTATGTGGTACCTGTCAGCAATCCAACAAACTAAAGGAGTTAAATTACTCCATCTGCTCTTCCAAATTGCCCGGAGACTGCCCCTCAAATGTTAATGTTTTTGTTTATTAATAAATAATAAAAGGATACTTTGTCAATTATGTGCCTTGACTGATTCATAATTTGTGCTAACAAATATCTGTCAATAATGAGTGCATGAGCCAAGAAGCATTTATTAAATACCCACCGTATGTTTTTATTGTACTAGTTACTTTAAGATACTGGAGAAAATAACTATACCATTAAGGAGGAGAACATACCCAGAGGATAATTCATGGTTCAATCAGCATTATGCATCATGGGTAATATAATAATGTAAATTAGATGATACTGACAATTAAAGAAGAAAACATACAAAGAAAATAAAATTTTTAAAAATAGGAAAACAAAGACATCAAAAGAAGAAGTGAACATAATGTTCACTTGTTTATTTGGGAGTGCAGGCGGGGAATCCACATTTATTTAATCAACAAATACTATTAAACGTGGACTACATGTTTCAAGCTATGCTAAAGGCAATAGTGGAGAAAAGAAGAATAGAACACAGATCCCTCCTTCCAAGAGTTTTCATGCTAGTAGCTGTAATAAGACACAATCACAAGGTGGTGAAGGAAGACCCTGAGCTCACCACCTCCCACGGACACACCAAATCTATAACAATATACAGAGCAATTCCTCCCAAAGAAGACCTGAAGGCTGATTGAACAGTTGCTGCACATAGAAGAACCACTTAGAAACAGGTAGGAAAGACAGACACAGCATCTATGGGAACCCCATCCCCAACACAGCGACCTGCAGTAGGGAGGGATGTTGCAGAGGAGCCCAGGTGTAGACTCTCCTGCCCTAGGACACAGTCCAAAAAAAAAAAAAGTTTAAATAGCACCTGGGTGGGAAATCCATTTACTAACCCTAGAGTTTCTGCCAGACAGTGAGGGAACGGCTAGAGCCTTCTCCGAGGTCAAAGGCTCTGGTGAGCACCATTGTCTGCGTTCCCCCAGGACTTCCCCTCAGCCTGTGCCCATTCCACCTCTAGCCATGCCACCAACACAGCCTTGGGTACAGCACTCCCAAGGGACAGCCCCCAGCCCACACCCACTCAAGCACCAGCTTTCCCACCAAAGTGGTCTCAGGGCAGTGCTCCTCAGGCACTGCATCCAACCCACCCACTCCCTCTAGCCAGCCTGCCAAAGCCTCCAAGCACAAGCAGCCTACACAGGGGATGCTCCCATAGGAGGCCACTCCTTAAAATCCAGCGGAGGTAGCTGTTTCACCTAATTCTCCTAAAAACCAAAAACAAAACTCAAACAAATTGAGGAGACAGAGGGATATGTTCCAAATGAAAGAAAATAAAACTCCAGAAAAAAACCCTAATGAAATGGAATAAGTAATTCACATGGAAGAAAATTCAAAGAAGCAGTCATAAGGATGCTCACCAAACTCAAGAGAAGAATGGAGGAACTCATGCATTGTAGCCTCAAAATGATATGTTCAAGTACTAACCCCCAGTACCTGTGAACATAACCTTATTTAGAAATAGGGTCTTTGGAGATGTAATTAAAGATCGTGAGATGAGACTATCCTGGATTTAGAGTGGGCCCTAAATCCAATGACTAGTGTCCCTTATAAGAGAAAGAAGAGGGGGATCTGAGACACAGAGACACAAAGAGGAGAAGATATGAAGATGGAGGTGGGGATTGGAGCGATATGCCACAAACAAAGGAATGCCAAAGATTACCAGGTAGCAAGCCACCAGAAACTAGGAGAAAGACATGGAACACCTTCTTCCACAGAGCCTCCCAAAGAAACCAACCCTGCCAATACCTTGATTTCAAAATCTGTCTTCCAGAACTGTGAGAGAACAAATTTCTGTTTTTTTAAGCAAAAAAAAAAAAAAAGAATGGAGGAACTCAGTGAGAACTTGAACAAAGACTTAGAAAATATAAGAAAGAACCATCAGAACTGAAGGATACAATAACTGAAATTTTAAATTCTCTAGAGGGAATCAATAGCAAATTAGATGATACAGAAGAATGGATAAGCAATTAGTGGAAATCATCCAAGCAGAACAACAAAACCAGACAAAGATGCCACACGAAAAAAGAAAATTACAGGCCAATATCCCTGATGAACATAGATGCAAAAAACCTCCACAAAATATTAGCAAACCAAATTCAACAATGCATTAAAAGGATCATACAACATGATCAAGTGGGATTCATTCCAGGGATGCAAGGATGGTTTAAAATTCCTAAATTAATCAATGTGATACACCACATTAACAGAACAAAAGATAAAATCTTATGACCATCTCAACAGATGCAGAGAAGTATTTGACAACATCCAACATCCATTCAACATCCATTCAACATCCATTCAAAGTATTCAACATCCATTTATGATTAAAAACTCTCAACAAAGAGAAACTTCTTTCCTCTCAACCAAAGCAGGTATAGAAGAACATACCTCAACATCTTAAAGACCATATTTGACAAACCCACATCTAACATCATAGTCAATGATAAAAAGCTGATCAAGATCAAGACAAGGATGCCCATTCTCACCACTTTTATTCAACATGGTATTGGAAGTTCTAGCCACAGCAATCAGACAAAAAAAAAAAAAAAAGGTATCCAAATTGGAAAGGAAAAAGTAAAACTGTCACTATTTGCAGATGACTTTTTATTTTTCACTATTCTCTTACTCTTATTTTTATTTACTTTTTTTGTCTTTTTTTTTAACATCTTTGTTGGAGTTTAATTGCTTTACCATGTTGTGTTAGTTCCTGCTATATAACAAAGTGAATCAACTATATTTATACATATATCCCCATATCCCCTCCTGCTTGCATCTCCCTCCCACCATCCCTATCCCACCCTTCTAGGTGGTCACAAAGCACCAAGCTTACCTCCCTGTGCTACGCAGCTGCTTCCCACTAGCTATCTATTTTACATTTGGTAGTGTATATATGTCAATGCTACTCTCTCACTTCATCCCAGCTCACCCTTCCCGCTTCCCATGCAGATGACATTTTTTATATAGAAAAACCCAGAGAGTCCACCAAAAAAAATAAAAAATTCTTAGAATAAATGAATTCAATAACATTTCAGGATATAAAATTAATATACAGAAATCTGTTGCATTTCTACACACTAATAAGAATCTATCAGAAAGAGAAATGAAGTAAATAATCCCATTTACAACTTCATCAAAAAAAAATAAAATACCTAGGAATATATCTAACCAAAGGGGTGAAAGACCTATACTCTGAAAACCATATGATATTAAAGAAAGAAACTGAAAAGACACAAATAAATGGAAATATATATTGTGCTCACGGGTTGGAAGACTCAGTATCATTAAAATAACCATACTACCCAAAGCAATCTCAGATTCAATGTAATCCCTATCAAAATACCAGTAGCATTTTTCACAGAACTAGAACAAATGATTCTAAAATTATTATTAAAAAAAGACCCTAAATAGTCAAAGCCATCTTTGAAAAGAAAAACAAAGCTGAAGGTATCATGAACCTTGATTTCAAACTATATTACAAAGTTGTAATCCAAACAGTATGATGTTGGCACAAAAATAGACACATAGATAAATGAAACAGAGGAGAAAGTTCAGAAATAAATCCATGCTCATATGGTCAATTAATCTACAACAAAGGAGGCAAGAATATACATAGGAAAAAGACAATCTCTTCATGTTGTGTTGAGAAAACTGGATAGCTATATGCAAAAAATAAATAAATAAAACTGGACCACTTTCTTACACCATACACAAAAATAAACTCAAAATGGATTAAAGACTTACATGTAAGATCTGAAGGCATAAAATGCCTAGAAGAAAACATAGGCATATGCTCTTCAACATCAGTCTTAGCAATACTTTTTTGGATATGTCTCTTCAGGCAAGGGAAACAAAAGCAAAAATGAACAAATGGGACTAAATCAAATTAGCAAGCAAAGGAAACTAAACAAAACAAAAAGGCAACATACTGAATGGGAGAAGATATTTGCAAATGATAACTCTGATAAGGGATTGATGTCCAAAATATATAAAGAACCATACAAGTCAATATGAAAAAAAACCTGATTAAAAAATGGGCAGAAGACATGAATAGATTTTCCAAAGATGACATACAGATGGCCAACAGGCACATGAAAAGATGTTCAACATCACTAATCATCAGGGAAATGCAAATCAAAACCACAATGAGATTCCACCTCACAGCTGTCAGAATGGCTATTGTCCAAAAGTCTACAATAACAAATATTGGTAAGTATGTGGAGAAAAGGGAACCCTAGTACACTGTTTGTGGTAATGTAAATTGGTACAGCCACTATGGAAAACAGTATGGAGTTTCCTCAAAAAACTAAAAGTAAAACTACCATACAATCCAGCAATTGCACTTCTGGGTATTTATCTGAAGAAAACAAAAACATTAATTCAAAAAGATATAGGTACACCTATGTTGAGTGCAACATTATTAACAATAGCCAAGATATGAAAGCAACCTAAGTGTCCATCAGTGGAAAAATGGATAAAAAAGATGTGTGTGTACAGATATAGAGAGAGATATTATAGATACAGATATATAGATATAAATATCTATAATATAGATATCTATATATATAGATATATACACAATGGAATATTATTCAGCCATAAAAATAATGAAATCTTGGGGCTTCCCTGGTGGCGCAGTGGTTGAGAGTCCGCCTGCCAATGCAGGGGACACGGGTTCGTGCCGCGGTCCAGGAAGATCCCTCATGCCACGGAGCGGCTGGGCCTGTGAGCCATGGCCGCTGAGCCTGCGCGTCTGGAGCCTGTGCTCCGCAACGGGAGAGGCCACAACAGTGAGAGGCCCGCATACCACAAAATAAAATAAAATAAAATAATGAAATCTTGCCTTTTGTGCAACATGGATGGACCTGGAGGGTATTATGCTAAGTGAAATAAGTCAGACAGAGAAATCAAATACTGTATGATTTCACTTATATATGGACTCTAAAACAAACAAAACAAAATAGAAACAAACTCACAGATACACAGAACAAACTGGTAGTTGCCAGAGGGGAGCAGGGTGGGGAGACAGAAGCAATAGATGAAGGGGATTAAGAGATACAAACTTCTACCTATAAAATAAAAAAGTCTCAGTTATATAATTTACACAGATGGAATACAGTCAATAATATTGTGACAACTTTGTATGGTGATTAATGGTTACTGGTCTTATTGAGGTATTCACTTCATAATGCATAAAAATATTGAATCACTATGTTGTACACCTGAAACCAATATAATATGGTGTGTTAATTATAACAATAAAAAAGACACGATCACAAATATCTAATAAAACAGGCATTAAAAACTGCCTACTTAAAGCTGATGTCAAATGTTACCTTAAAAAGTTTAAGGAAAGCTATGAAATAATGTTGCAATAGCAAGACTGGTTCCTTTGGCTAAACGTGATATGCTATTTCCAGTAAAAAACAATCTACTATTCTTTTTTTTTTTTGGAATTTTATTTTATTTATTTTTTTATACAGCAGATTCTTATTAGTCATCAATTTTATACACATCACTGTATACACATCAACCCCAATCACCCAATTCTTCACACCACCACCACCACCACCACCACCACCACCACCACCACCACCCTGCGGCTTTCCCCCCTTGGTGTCCATACGTTTGTTCTCTAAATCTGTGTCTCAATTTCTGCCCTGCAAACCGGTTCATCTGTACCATTTTTCTAGGTTCCACATATATGCGTTAATATATGATTTTTGTTTTTCTCTTTCTGACTTACTTTACTCTGTATGACAGTCACTAGATCCATCCACATCTCAACAAATGATCCAATACCGTTCCTTTTTATGGCTGAGTAATATTCCACTGTATATATGTACCACATCTTCTTTATCCATTCATCTGTCGATGGGCATTTAGGTTGCTTCCATGACCTGGCTATCGTAAAGAGTGCTGCAATGAACAATGGGTTGCATGTGTTCTTTTAAATTATGGTTTCCTCTGGGTATATGCCCAGTAGTGGGATTGCCGGATCATATGGTAATTCTATTTTTAGTTTTTTAAGGAACCTCCATACTGTTCTCCATAATGGCTGTATCAATTTACATTCCCACCAACAGTGCAAGAAGGTTCCCTTTGCTCCACACCCTCTCCAGCATTTTTTGTTTGTAGATTTTCTGATGATGCCCATTCTAACTGGTGTGAGGTGATACCTCACTGTAGTTTTGATTTGCATTTCTCTAATAATTAGTGATGCTGAGCATCTTTTCGTGTGCTTCTTGGCCATCTGTATGTCTTCTTTGGAGAAATGTCTATTTAGGTCTTCTGCCCATTTTTGGATTGGGTTGTTTGTTTTTTTAATATCAAGCTGCATGAGCTGTTTATATATTTTGGAGATTAATCCTTTGTCCGTTGATTCATTTGCAAATTTTTTAGCCCATTCTGAGGGTTGTCTTTTTGTCTTGTTTATGGTTTCCTTTGCTGTACAAAAGCTTTGAAGTTTCATTAGGTCCCATTTGTTTATTTTTGTTTTTATTTCCATTACTCTAGGAGGTGGATCAAAAAAGATCTTGCTGTGATTTATGTCAAAGAGTGTTCTTCCTATGTTTTCCTCTAAGAGTTCTACAGTGTCCGGTCTTACATTTAGGTCTCGAATCCATTTTGAGTTTATTTTTGGGTATGGTGTTAGGGAGTGTTCTAATTTCATTCTTTTACATGTAGCTGTCCAGTTTTCCCAGCACCACTTATTGAAGAGGCTGTCTTTTCTCCATTGTATATCCTTGCCTCCTTTGTCATAGATTAGTTGACCACAGGTGCGTGGGTTTATCTCTGGGCTTTCTATCTTGTTCCATTGATCTATGTTTCTGTTTTTGTGCCAGTACCATATTGTCTTGATTACTGTAGCTTTGTAATATAGTCCGAAGTCAGGGAGTCTGATTCCTCCAGCTCTGTTTTTTTCCCTCAAGGCTGCTTTGGCTATTCGGGGTCTTTTGTGTCTCCATACAAATTTTAAGATTTTTTTGTTCTAGTTCCATAAAAAATTCCATTGGTAATTTGATAGGGATTGCATTGAATCTGTATAATCTACTATTCTTTCTGACCATCTTCTCCAACATTTGACCAAGCCTCCTAGTATTCTCTATGTTGTGCTAGCCTGACCATTTGTTTAATGATGATTAAATGCAGTGATGGCAGCTCAGAAATTGTTCTGATAAAGGTTTCTTTGATATGATAGAAGTGAACAAAAGCCTTTTTTTAGACATTGTAGCTGACAATCCACTGATAGCCAATAACTGACATAAAGGTGTGTATACTGCAGCAGAAGTCTGAGATGGAAGAAAGCCACTTGAAGCCATTGTAAGAAAAGTAAACATAAACCAGATGTCTACTGAAGTCTAGATGCCTTTTGAGATCTAAATACGAACATTCAAACTCTTATTTTATGCCCTGTGGAGATACAAAACCCTCTCAAAATCTTCAGAGAATTTCTTAGGAATTTTACATTCTCTTGGTTGTCACCTCTAGTTTAAGCTCCTAAAATTTTTGAATTGGTTCTGTTAGAGAACACCTCACCATCCTGTTCATGCATCCTGTTCAATTTCATGCTACATTGATCTAAATGTGGAACTGTTTTCCTTAATTTCCCAAAATCCAATCATTTCCATGGGTGTATATATTTATTTATTTATTTATTTATTTATTTATTTATTTATTTATTTACATATATATACACACATATATATATACACACACACATATATGTATGTGTGTGTATATATATATATATATATATACACACACACACACATATACATATATGGAAAAGACTTGACTGCAAATTTTGGATGTGGGGGAATTTGGCCACAAGACAAACAAACCAAGATTCAAGTTTAGATATTCCTGCTCCAAAAGTCACTTGGCCATTTGCACAACTAGAATTTCAATCTCCTGCTACATTATATTCAACTCTCCTCTTACTCCCTCTTCTCTTCCCTCTTGTTCCTCACTCCACCCCCCTCCCCATTTCCCATTTACTTCAAATTCAGGGTAGTCTGTCATCTTGGCTTTTG
Organism: Tursiops truncatus; assembly: GCF_011762595.2. Classification (NCBI taxonomy): domain Eukaryota; kingdom Metazoa; phylum Chordata; class Mammalia; order Artiodactyla; family Delphinidae; genus Tursiops; species Tursiops truncatus. The sequence continues at coordinate 79,001,495 of NC_047040.1, read as the reverse complement.
CCAATCCATGAATTTAGAATTTATTTCTTTACCCCGAAGTGGCTTATCAAGGTATTTTCCTAAACAAAGTCTATTCCCTCAAGAGAAATTCTAGTTTCAACCATTAAAGTTATAAAATGTTTTACTCTAATACAATAATAATTCCTAAAGATGGCAAGGTAGTGGAGTAAGTGGTAAATGCATTCTTTTTTTTCCAAGTTTTAGTATTAATTTACACTGCCTCCAAAAATTTAGTAACATGTGTTAATAATAATAATAATGTTCATACCTTTGTCCTGAAATCCCACTCCATAGAACTGTGCCCACTTCATAGTAAATACTCAATACATGATATTATCATTAGTTACTATTCTAAGGAAATTAAATTTATATTTGTTGAATGCACAAAATGTTCTTTACAGCATCACATATTATAAAACAATTTGGAAACAATGTGTCTGAAAATTGGTGAAACGTTAAAAAAAATACTAACGTTTGCTAGGATATAATGCAGCCATTAAACATTTCCATGTTGCTACTGGACTATATCTCTATCATCTCGTGAAATTTTTTGCAAAAAAAAATTATCAGAAAACAATGTTACATTTAAACTGTGATTAATTATGCAACAAATATGTACATGGATAAAAATTTAAAGGAAACATGAACAGAATAAAAATATCACAGTAGTGATAAAAATAAAATAAATCACAGTAGTGTCTATGGGTGTTTTCAAATTCTTTTTTGTTATTTCCCTTGTTGCAATGCCTTTTGTACAATAAATAAAAATCATAATACTTTACTATAACCCAACAAGTTCTTCCTCCAAAATGATTCTGCAAGTCAATGTAAAATTTTGATGAAGATTTTGGTTAACTTTCCATGAACAGTGTCTTTCCTTGAAAGGTAATTGAGAAGCCTGGTCCATGCAGAGATGGACATGCCACAGTCCTTAAGCAGCCCAGGAGAACAGAAAGGCAGGCTTCGAAAGCAGATAGATCAGAATAGGGCACATGCTTTTTAATTTATAAAATGATGATAATAATACCTACTCCACAGTGCTGGGTTTGGACTGAATAGACATTGTCTTTTTTAATGGCTGATACAAAGGGCAATACTGGGCACAAAGTAAGCAAACTTGAATATGGTTTGCTTTACAATTTACAGCTTCCTAGAAATGCTCTCTGATTGTCTGTTTGCATTTAGATGAAACTGTAATCTTTATCCTACATGGTAGTGAAGACCTCAGCTATAAGGCCTGGTGGAGGGTTTGAAAGGCTCCTTCCTGGATTACTGGTGAAATGGAAGGCTTGCCTCTCTTGAGCCCTTACTCCAGGGCTGTTGTCCCCACAATAGGTTGTGCTCACCCTAGGTGGTACAGAAATATTAGGATTTCTACTTCCAATTATTTATATCTTATTCCTATAAAACTTATTTTGTGTTTAATAATTTACATATTATTTTAATAATTAGTTCTTCAAAATAACATGTAAGATAATAAATATGTATACTAAGGACATCTGTTCAATTTTTATTGACAGGTGTTTGAACAAATAGTTTAGAGAACACTATTCTGAAAGTAAATTAGAATTATCACCAAATTTAATTTCTACAAAAGAAGATACATGTAACAATATATCATAGGGTACCCTAACCATCATCTCAGCTCTACCATCTTGTAGTTGTTTAGTTCTGCCCTCTCACACCCACTCCATACGTATAATGACTTCCCCACCAGCACTCTGCCAAGTATCCAGGCCCTCTCCCTATCCCTAGATTTGGGCTTATGCACATCCTAGACCCTTAAGAGACATAGACACAGAGGATAATTAAAGGGAGGTGAGGAGCTCACCCAAAGTTTTGTGGTGTGGATGGGTGTCATTCCTATCAAGCAAATACTAGGGGGAAATGAAACAAAATGCTCTCCAATTTTGATGGTAGAACCTATTGGCAAAAGCTCAAGAGTCAATGGGAAAATCCCATTTCAATGAAATCTGAGTGACAGACAAGTGAGGACACAACTTTCATGAATACCTGGTCTTCCAGGTTCACTCACCCAGCAATTCCAGGACCTTCTCCTTTCTCCCCAGGATCAGCTTACAGGCTTCTTTTAAAGAAGGGTTTCTCCCTTCTCCCCATACTTGCTCTTCTTCCTTATATTTAAGTCTTTAAGCCATTTTGAGTTTATTTTGTGTAGGTTGTGAGGGAGTGTTCTAACTTCATTGATTGGCATGTGGCTGTCCAGCTTTCCCAGCACCACTTGCTGAAGAGACTGTCTTTTCTCCATTGTACATTCTTGCCTGCTTTGTTGAAGATTAATTGACTGTAGGTTTGTGGGTTTATTTCTGGGCTCTCTGTTCTGTTCCACTGATCCATATGTCTGTTTTGGTGCCAATACCATGCTGTTTTGATAACTAGAGCTTTGTAGTACAGTCTGAAGTCTAGAAAGGTTATGCCTCTTGCTGTGTTCATTTCCCTCAGGACTGCTTTATAAATTCCATATAAATGTTAAAATTGTTCTAGTTCTGTGAAAAATGTCATGGGTAATTTGATAGGGTTTCCATTAAATCTGTAGATTGCTTTGGGTAGTATGGCCAATTTAACAATATTAATTCTTCCAATCCAAGAGCATGGAATGTCTTTCTTTTTTTTTTGAATCATCTTCAATTTCCCTTATCAATGTTTTGTAGTTCTCAGTATATAGGTCTTTCACCTCTTTGGTCAGGTTTATTCCCAAGTATTTTTTTTTGGATGCAATTTTAAAAGGGATTTTTTTTTTTTTTTTTTACTTCCCGTTTCTGATATTTCATTGTCAGTGTAAAGAAATGCAACAGATTTCTGTATGTTAATCTTGTAACCTACACACCTTGCTGAATTTGTTTATCAGTTCTAACAGTTTTTGTGTGGAGTCTTTATGACTTTCTATGTATAATATCATGTCACCTGCATATATTGACAATTTTACCACTTCCCTTCCAATTTGGATACCTTTTATTTATTTTTCTTGTTTGACTGCTGTGGCTAGAACTTCCAATACTATGTTGAACAGAAGTAGTGAGAGTGGGCATCCTAGTTTTGCTCCAGATTTTAGTGAGAAGGCTTTCAGCTTCATTTTTTTTAATTTGAGAAAACTGGAAGCCCACAGATTCAGTAAGATCAATGAATACCAAGCATTTTTTAAAAATGAAAAATTTAGCATGGCACATTAAAATTAAATTGCTTAAAAGTGGTTATGAAGACAAAATCTTAAAATCAGCCAGAGAAAAAGATGCATTGCATAGAAGAACAAATATAAGAATGACATCAGATTTCTCATCAAAAACAGTGCAAAATCAAAGACAGTGAAGAAACACCTCAAAGTAATGAAAGAAATTGACTGTCAACCTAAAATTCTATACCCAGTGAAAATATATTTCAAAAATAATGCAAAAAAATTTTTTTCAAACATAAAAAGATGAAAAAAATTCATTGCCAGCAGACCTACATAGATGACACCAGATAGAAATCTTGAGCTAAGCAAAGAAATGAAGAATAGTAGAAATGATGACAATATTGGTAAATATAAGACACTGGTTTTTTTTTTATTTCTTTAAAAGATAGTTGCCACAAATACTGAAGCCCACATGGCTAGAGCCCATGCTCTGCAACAAGAGAAGCCATGGCAATGAGAAGCCTGTGCACTGCAACAAAGAATAGCTCCCGCTTGCTGCAACAACTAGAGAAAAGCCCACGCGCAGCAACAAAGACCCAACACGGCCAAAAAAAAAAAACAGTTGACAGCTTAAGAAAAAAATAATAACCATGTACTATGGGGTTTATATATATGAAGATGTAAAATAACAAATAGCACAAAGCCTGGGAGGAAGACAATGGAAGTATACTATTAAAGGATCTTTTACTGTACATGAAGTGTTATAATACTTGAAATTAGGCTTTGATATATTAAACCCTTAACCTCAGTGCAACCACACACACACACACTATGCCTAATAAGAGGACAAGAGATTTTTTTAATGGAATCATAAAAAAAAATCACAAAGAAGGCAGAAAAAGAGAAGAAAAAATAGAGGGACAAATACAAAACAAATAACAAGATAATGGATTTAAAACCAACCAATTCACTAATCATATTAGATGTAAATAGTCTAAGCACTGCAATTAAAAGGCAGAGATTGTCAGATTGCGTTAAAAAATAAACAAGACCCAACTGTATGCTGTCTACAAGAAATGTACTTTAAATATAGACACCAATAGGTTAGAAGTAAAGTGATGGATAAAGATAGACCTCACTAACACTAATCAAAAGAAAGCTGAAGTTTCTATATTAATATCAAAGTAAATTTCAGAGCAAATACTATAACTAGGGATAAAAGGGTCATTTCATAATGATAAAAATGTAAACTCATTATGAAGAATCCCAAAGGTTTAAGCACCAAATAATGGATCTTCAAAATGCGTGAGGCAAAAACTGATAAAACTGCAAGAAGAAATAGGTAAATCCACAATTTTGGTTAGAGATTTTACCATCCCCTCACATTCTTTTCTAGGGCATACAGAACATGTACCAAGATAGACTACTTTCTAGGCCATAAAGCAAGTCTCAAAAATTTTAAAGGTTTTAAATCTTACAAAGTATTTTCTCTGACCACAGTAGAATTCAATTCAAAATAAATAAGAGGATATGTATGGGAAATCTCTACATATTTGGAAACTTCGATATAAACCACAGGTCAAAGAAAAAAATCAAGATGCAATTTAGAAAGCATTTGAAGCTAAATGAAAATACAACATATTAACATTCATGGGATACAGCTAAGGCAATATTTGAAGGGATATCTATAGTTCAAAATGCCTATATTAGGAAAAAAATATTCTCAAATCAATGACCTCAACTTTTACCTTAGAAACTAGAAAAAAAATTAAACACAAATTGATCAGAAAAAAAGAAATAGTAAAGACAGAAATCAATGAAATCAAAACAGGAGAAGAGAAGATCTATGAAGTCAAAAGTTTATTATTTGAGAACATCAATACAATTGATAAACCACCAGCCACACTGATCAGAAAAAAAGAAAAAAATTATTAATATCGAGTGAGAAAGGGGATATCACTATAAATTCTACATATATTAAAAAGAAAACAAGGGAATATTATCAGTAACTTTAGGCCAAAAATTGTGACAAACTTAGATTAAACGGGCATATTCCTTGAAAGTTTTAAACTCCCAAAACTTACTCAAAAAGCAGAAGATAACATAAGTCATCATTTATCCATTGAATAAACTGAATTCATAGTAAAACATCATTTCATAAAAAAAACCATAGCCCACAGTTCACTGAACAATGCTACCAAACATTTAAGGAAGAAATAGTACCAATTCTATACAAACTCTTCTAAAAAATTAAAGAGGGAATACTTTCTAGTTAATTCTATGAGGCCAATTATACCCTGATAACAAAACCAGACAAAGACTTTACAATAAAACTACAGTCCAATATCCCTCATAGACATGGATGTATAAGTTCCCAAGAAATATATTAAAAGGATAATATATCATTACCAAGTGGGGCTTATCCCCAGGATGCAAAGTTGGTTTAACATTCAAAAGTTAATTAATATGATTAACCATACCAACCAACTAAAAAAGGAAAACCATATGATCATCTCAATAGATGCATAAAAAGCATTTGACAAAAGCCAACATCCATTCCTGATTAAAAACAATAAACAAAAAACTCTCAGCAAACTGGGAATAGAAGGAAACTTCCTCAACCTAGTAAAGGGTTATCTATGAAAACACCTACAGCTAAAATCCTAGTAAAGATTACCACAAAGAATATCCATTTCCATTCAGCATTGTAGTGAAGGTTCCAGAGAGCACTGTAAGGCAAAAGCACATACCTACACACACACATACACACACACAAACAAATAAAATAAATGGCATACATAAAGAAATGGCATCCAAATTGGAAAGGAAGTAGTATTTTTTTTACAGATAACATGATTAACTATCTACTACAAAATTTACTAAAAAGCTACTAGAACTATCAATGAGTTTAGCAAGATTGAAAGACATAACATCAGTGGATAAAAATAAATTGCATTTCTGTATACTATAGGAAATAATCAGAAGTTAAATTTTAGGGACTTCCCTGGTGGTCCAGCGGTGAAGACACCACGCTCCCAATGAAGGGGGCCTGGCTTCGATCCCTGGTCAGGGACCTAATCCTGCATGCATGCCACAACTAAGCAGTCCGCATGCTGCAACTAAGTGTCTGCATGCCGCAACTAAGAAGTCCACATGCCTCAACTAAAAAAAAAGACTACACATGCCTCAACTAAAAATCTTGTATGCCACAATGAAGATCCCATGTGCTGCAACTAAGACTCAACACAGCCAAATAAATAAATAAGTTAAAATTATAAAAATACCCTTTACAATAGCACAAGACTAGAAACTATTTAAGGATAATTTTGAAGAGATTTGTAAGACTGGTACACTAAAAACTACAAAATGATACTGTTCAGTTTTTGCTAGATTTCACTCATTCACACACAGTTTCTTGCTTATAGTATCTATAGCCACATGGAAAACAGGAAAGATTGTCATGGGGTCTCCAATAGACCATTCTGACATAACCAGCCGGCACCCTCTGTGATGAACTGAACAAACCTACTCCATAAATAGTTTCACTTAGCACTAAGAAATAATACTGGTACCAAATGGCTTCACAGGTGAATTCTATCAAACCTTTAGAGAAGAGCTAACACCTATCCTTCTCAAACTCTTCCAAAAAATTGCAGAGGGTGGAACACACCCAAACTCATTCTACAAGGCCACAATCATCCTGATACCAAAACCAAAGATATCACAAAAAAAGAAAATTACAGGCCAGTATCACTGATGAACATAGATGCAAAAATCCTCAACAAAATACTACCAAACTGAATCCAACAACACATTAAAAGGATCATACACCATGATCAAGTGGGATTTATCCCAGGGATGCAAGGATTCTTCAGTATATGCAAATCAATCAATGTGATACACCATATTAACAAACTGAAGAGTAAAAACCATATGCTCGGGCTTCCCTGGTGGCGCAGTGGTTGAGAGTCTGCCTGCCAATGCAGGGGACACGGGTTTGTGCCACGGTCCAGGAAGATCCCACATGCCGCGGAGCGGCTGGGCCCGTGAGCCATGGCCACTGAGCCTGCACGTCCAGAGCCTGTGCTCCGCAACGGGAGAGGCCACAACAGTGAGAGGCCTGTGTACCGCAAACAAAATAATAATAATAAACATATTATCATCTCAACAGATGCAGAAAAAGCTTTTGACAAAATTCAACAGCCATTTATGATAAAAACTCTCCAGAAAGTGGGCATAGAGGGAACCTAACTCAACATAATAAAGGCCACATATGATAAACCCACAGCAAACATTATTCTCAATGGTGAAAAACTGAAAGCATTTTCTCTCAGATCAGGAACAAGACAAGGGTGTCCACTCTCACCACTATTACTCAACAAAGTTTTGGAAGTCCTAGCCACGGCAATCAGAGAATAAAAAGAAATAAAAGGAATAAAAATTGGAAAAGAAGAATTAAAACTGTCACTGTCTGCAGATGACATTATACTATACATAGAAAATCCTAAAGATGCCATCAGAAAACTACTAGAGCTAATCAATGAATTTGGTAAAGGCAGGATACAAAATTAACACGCAGAAATCTCTTGCATCTCATACACTAACAATGAAAGATCAAAAAGAGAAATTAAGGAAACACTCCCATACACCATTGCAACAAAAAGAATAAAATATCTGGGAATAAACATACCTAGGGAAGCAAAAGACCTGTATGCAAAAAACTATAAGATACTGATGAAAGAAATCAAAGACGACACAAACAGATCGAGAGGTATACCATGTTCTTGGATGGGAGAATCAATATTGTGAAAATGATCATACTACCCAAAGCAATCTACAGATTCAATGCAATCCCTATCAAACTACCAATGGCATTTTTCACAGAATTAGAACAAAAACTTTCACAATTTGTATGGAAACACAAAATGCCCCGAATAGCCAAAGCAATCGTGAGAAAGAAAAACAGAACTGGAGGAATCAGGTTCCCTGACCTCAGACTATATTACAAAGCTACAGTAATCAAGACAGTATGGTACTGGCACAAAAACAGAAATAGAGATCAATGGAACAGGATAGAAAGCCCAGAGATAAACCCATGCACATATGGTGACCTTATCTTTGATAAAGGAGGCAATAATATACAATGGAGAAAAGACAGCCTCTTCAATAAGTGGTGCTGGGAAAACTGGACAGCTACATGTAAAAGAATGAAATTAGAACACTCCCTAACACCATACACAAAGATAAACTCAGAATGGATTAAAGACCTAAATGTAAGGCCAGACACTATAAAACTCTTAGAGGAAAACATATGCAGAACACTCTATGACATAAATCACAGCAAGATCCTTTTTGACCCACCTCCTGGAGAAATGGAAATGAAAACAAAAATAAACAAATGGGAACTTAAAACTTAAAAAGCTTTTGCACAGCAAAAGAAACCATAAACAAGACGAAAAGACAACCCAGCAAATGGGAGAAAATATTTGAAAACAAAGCAATGGACAAAGGATTAGTCTTCAAAATATACAAGCAGCTCATGCAGCTCAATATCAAAAAGACAAAAAACCCAATCCAAAAATGGGCGGAAGACCTAAATAGACATTTCTCCAAAGAAGATATACAGATTGCCAACAAACACATGAAAAGATGCTCAGCACCACTAATCATTAGAGAAATGCAAATCAAAACCACAGGGCTTCCCTGGTGGCGCAGTGGTTGAGAGTCCACCTGCCGATGCAGGGGACATGGGTTCGTGCCCCAGTCCGGAAAGATCCCACATGCCGTGGAGCAGCTGGGCCTGTGAGCCATGGCCGCTGAGCCTACGCGCCTGGAGCCTGTGCTCTGCAATGGGAGAGGCCACAACAGTGAGAGGTCCGTGCACCACAAAAAAAAAAAAAAAAACCACGATGTGGTATCACCTCACACCGGTCAGAATGGCCATCATCAAAAAATCTAGAAACAATAAATGCTGGAGAGGGTGTGGAGAAAAGGGAACCCTCTTACACTGTTGGCAGGAATGTAAACTGATATAGCCACTATGGAAAATTGTATGGAGGTTCCTTAAAAAATTAAAAATAGAAGTACCATATGACCCAGCAATAATACTGGGCATATACCCAGAGAGAACCATAATTTAAAAAGACACATGCACCCCAATGTTCACAGCAGGACTATTTACAATAGCCACGTCATGGAAGCAACCTAAATGCCCATCGACAGATGAATGGATAAAGAAGATGTGGTACATATATACAATGGAATATTACTCAGCCATAAAAAGGAAAGAAATTGGGTCATTTGTAGAGATGTGGATGGATGTAGAGACTGTCGTACAGAGTGAAGTCAGAAAGAGAAAAACAAATATTGTATATTAACGTATATATGTGGAATCTAGAAAAATGGTATAGATGACCTTATTTGCAAAGCAGAAATAGAGAGGCAGACATAGAGAACAAATGTATGAATACCAAGGGGGAAAGGGGTTGGCTGGGAGGAATTGGGAGTTTGGGATTGACACATATACACTATTGATACTATGTATAAAATAGACAACTGAGGGGAACATACGTATAGCACAGGGAACTCTACTTAATGCACTGTGGTGTCCTAAATGGAGGGAAATCCAAAAGGGAGGGGATATATGTATATGTATGGCTGATTCATTCTGCTGTGCAGCAGAAGCTTACACAACATTGTAAAGCAACTCTACTCCAGTAAAAATTAATTTTTTTAAAAAAGAGGAAGAGACAAGAGACACCAGACCCCTCTCTCTCCCTCTCTTCCTCTCCCACCCCCACCCCCACTACCTCCCACCGTCGCTGCACACGCACAGAAGGCCATATGAGGACGCAGTGAGAAGGCAGCTGCCCGCAAGACAGGAAGAGAGGTCTCACCAGACACCAACCCTGATGGTGCCCTGATTTTGGATTTCCAAACTCCAGAATTGTGAGGAAATAAATTTCTGTTGTTTAAGCCTTTCATAAAAATAATAATAATAATACTGTTGGGCATCAGAGGCAGCAACATCATATCCTCGATTTTTGAGGAAGGCCCTTCTCGGGGTTTTGCAGATTTCCTGTTTCTAAGGTAAACTAATTTGCCAACCATTAAGTGGAGAGGACAGGAATATTGTATTTGTTTTCCAAACATGGGGTTAAGGAAGGAATATTTGAACTACACAGCTCTTTCCAAATTCTCTTTTGTTTATTTAAAAGAAGATCTATTGGGAAGAGAACATTTATATAATTTTGGGCTTTTCTCATAACTGTGCCACAGTTCCAATCCTTTAGGCTGCAGGCCTGGAGTCATTGTTAACTGCTCCCTCAAGATTGGCTTCATGCACATTTTTCTCAGATGTATTTTCATCAGCTGCATTCACTGATGAAATTCACAGACATAAAGTGGAAAAATATTTAAGGGAAACATTTCAAATGCATTATTAACAAGTAATGACCAGAGGTTTTTCTCAATAAATTATCATAAAGCTTTCTGAGGCAGATTGAAAAGCCACATGTGAATGGCTTTACGTATTTCCAACTATGGATATTTTGTAATCAATTATAATAGCATTATATACCTCATTTCTGCCATAATACATTCAATTACATATTTAACATTTCCTGCTGACCTTTCCAAATACAGGAAAGCAAATCCTACCTACCTGATTGGTATGTTTGTCTAATGCTTATGTTATTCTCATTATCTTTAATTCAAGTGGGCATTCGCTTTCTTTGGTTATATTGCTGGATAACCAGTTATGTACCTGATTTGTAGACACATTTAAACTCCAATGCCTCAGGGGGTTGATTCATACATATCTGTTGTCATTCTACTTTATTTTAACAATTTATCTCTCCCAACAGTCTCATAAAGTAGGTTGGTATAACTATCCCCTTTTATAGGAACCCAGAGATATTACCACTACGTTCCTGGGTGAATTTGCGTCCGTCAGTCGGAAGGGTATTAGCCCATAAGGTTCTAATCTATTACATAACCCAGACCTACCCCACTTCCCAGAAGAGGCACAACTTTGCAGAAATGTTATCGCAAAGAGTTAAAAAGGTAGATAGCACTTTGAAAAGTACTTTATAATACAGGTCATTAATAATCAGTAATTCTAAGTAATTCTAATAGTACCAAGCATAAGAGACCTTCTCCAAATATATTGTTCTTCCATAATTAACTTGTGGGATCATGGAAAAGGAGACATTTAAAGAACATAAACTACTTCGTGTAAGGTTTGGATTTTTAGGAGTGTTTTGTTTTGTTTGGCATAAGCAATGGACTTGAAGGGAGAAGTATAACCTGAAGTGCAAAATGTGCATCTGTGTTTAATTAAGATCATTTTGAAGAGTGCCTATTAAGCAATGTGATTTTAAGGCTCAATCATTGCAATATGACCAAAAGCTGAGTGAAGAGTAAATTGATCAGCTTGTAGTTTTGTCTAAGGATTCTAATTTTTGTTCTCACTAAATTGTTTTTCGTCTAAACGGGCTGGTGGTATCAATTTTATTTAATACATACTTATCCTAAGAAATAAAATTTTCTAAAGCTACAGGTGCTCAGAAATCCATCTCAGTTTCATCTACTAAAATTAGCAAAGTCGACCAACTCCATGCAAAAAGTACCTAAAATGTTTTCAGTCTTAGAAGATTCTCTCTGTTGTATTAATTCTGCCTCCATTTTTTTTCCCTGAGTAAAACAAAACCTTTGACTGTCTTTCTATAGGTCCAATCCACCTTAAATCAGGTTCTAAAGATACTACAGGGAGAGCAAAGAGACCCAGAGGCCTTTACCTGGTCTCTACCTGGCCCCAATGCAACCATATGAACACAATCTCCCCAGGAGCCCAAGCCAATTTCACCACTGCCCAACAGTGAAAATTTTGGTCCAAACCATCAGAGCAAAATATTCTCTCACAAAGTACCTCAAGGTCTTTAATATTCATCCACAACAGGAATAGCTGCAGTCAAGTCTAATGTTTAAACTCTAGCCTAGAACATGCCTATATACATCAACTTTGTAGAACCAAAGGTTGACCCAAAGAAGTTTCGGTTAGTTCAAAGAGCAGTCAATCTTTTGGGGACAACTAGCCCAAAATATATCTACAAAACCTAAGTATATTTTATGTAAATAGAAATATGTCTATAAAATTTATGAAATAAAATAACTTGAAGCTTGCCATTTATTTACCTACCAAAGAGCAAGAAATTCTACTGAGAGAGACAATGAGAGAGATCTTACAGCAGAAATTTTCTGGCCCTAAGGTTAAGAATCTTTTCTCAATTTTTGTTGAAAAATATATAGTGAGAAAAATACACATAGTATACATTTTGATGAATTTTCACAAGCCAAATATGTCTTTTACTAGCTCAAGAAAAAGAAAATGCTCAGACCCCAGAAGTCCCTCTCATGCATACTACCATCATGTCTATTAATTTAAATTTTTTAAAATGCTATGAGGTAGACACTATCACCCTTCCCATGTCCAGATAATGAAACTGAGATAAAGAGAACATGTTACTTGCTCAATGCCATATTACCAGCAAATTGGGATTTGAATCCAGGCAGTCTGACCTCAGAGCTCATCTTTTTTACAGCTACACCATGATTTTCTAGCTGATGTATCCATTGAAAGCTGATACAAAAATCTTAAATCTATTTTTTTAAAAACGACTACAGAAGTTTCTGTTAAAATGAACCAATTCCTCCCTTATGCTCAAGTTGCTTCCTTAGTGCCTATGCCACCCCAACACAGAAAAAACATCACCTCTTAGAGAGAGTTGATAACTGTGGAAATTGAAAAACTCAGTACACTTGTTTGCCTAAGTTACCACTAGACAATCAACTAGACACTGTGAGAAATTAGACTATCAATAATTATTGTGACCAGGGGGAAGGGTGGAAAAGGGGGATAGATTATTGGGAGTTTGGGATTGACATGTACACACTGCTGTATTTAAAATAAAATGCCTCTCCATGAAAAAAAAAAAGTTACTGTGTCTACCAGCTATCACCGCCTTAGGGTAGGGGTCAGATGAACAGAAGGGGCACTGAAGGTTCCAGACTCTATGTCATCCAGGCACAGCAGTCAGTACCTGGTAACACTTGTAATATACACACACCAGCCCCACAGAGGGATTACCTGCTGGGGGAGAAGTGGGGTTCATAAAGTGCTTTGAGCAATGGTAATGTCATTGAACTTCCTGGGGTAGGAAACTGAAGGTCAAGCTTCTTTTGGATGTACTGATGTCATTGTTTTAAAAGCACACTTCATTATTTCCCAGATATACCTTATAATGTTAAAAGTCTATATCGATGGAAATAAATGAGAAATTCATCTATCTCTTTACTAAGGAGAGAATCCACCTGGAAGTCTTGGTTCTGAGCTCCAAAAGATCTACCATTCTTTCCCTCAGCAAAGACTCGTTGAGTACCTACTATGCGCCAAGTACTGTTCTGATGTTAGAGATGGAATGGTAAATAAACGGACAACATATATTCCATCGAACTATTACCCTGCTAGTTCTGTGGCAAACTATCAACACGTCTACTCTCAAAACCAATTTTTAGCTTCTTTAAATGACGCTTCTCAATCTTCTTTGGTGAAAAATGATTCTGTGCCTCATCTATAATTTTGTTATTGAATGTAGGCAGAGATGAGGGTTGAGAAAAAGAGGTTGACAACTTATAAGTGGTATAAATGTGTGAGAAATATTTGTATAGTAAGTTATGAAGAGGACTATACAATGAGAAGTCCCACCATAATTCCACACCCAGAGTTCATTGCTTAAAATGCTAATGAACTTTTAGGAAGGGACAGAGCAGTGGTAGTGATGACCAAGATCCAAACAGCCAGAACCCTGAGCTGGATACACAAGTTCTGGTAAACTGAGCTTCCTGGTACGAAATGTACAACTTGGAAAGTTCTCATTCATTTGTGAAACAAAACAACACTTTTACTTACTAATGATCACATGGCCTGATATACTAATGGCTATATTAAACACAAAGTCTCTCAATCAAATAAACCATTAGTTGAAGAGTTAAATACATTAATAAAAACACAATTAAGAAATGTGCTAATTTTTCTTCTTACTAAAGACATTATTCTGTCATTGCTCCTAGACAGGTACTTTCAATAATAAATTAGACATAAATATATTCATTTAGGGGACATTTTTTGCTGCCATAATCACCTCACTTAACATTTTGTTTATGTATGATTAGAAATGCTAAAATAAAATGTCAAGTATGTTTTGGAAATTAGAATGTAAAATAGGCAGCTGGTGACATTAGTCTTAATGTGGCAGAATGGCCTTTTCCTCTCATTCCCTTCTTGCCTTACCTCCTCACTCCTTCCTAGATGGGAGTGAAGATAACTGAGGTAAAAAGAAAACTCGATTAAAAAAATTTTAGCGTAATAATTGTATCCATTGAGAGAAACAAGATCACGCTGTGGTGATAAATGTGCCCAAGATCTGAGAGTCTCAGAGCTACAAAGGTTTATTCCCTGCTCATGCTATGTGACCACAGGCGTTTGGAGGAGGCTCTGCTCCATGTCATCTTCTGGCATGCAGGCTAAAAATGCAGTGCCTTCTGGAATGAGTTGCAGAGAAACAAAGAGTGGTTGAAGCTCCTGCTTTAACTTTAGCAGAAGTTTCTGCTAAAGTTAAATACCTTAATTTCAAATTGTATTGGATGAAGAAAGTTACACAGCCAATTAATGGGGGCAGGGGAGTGTAATTCTTCCCTAGGAGAGAGGAAAGCAGATATTGGTTAAAAAAATTTTTTTTGGTTTTAAATTACAATCCTGCACAATAATGCACCAAAGCTTTCTATAAAAGGTAGCTGTCGTGGTCCGAGCACGGGTTGGAAAAGAATTTCCAGACACAAGGCAGAATGTAAGGAAGACATAGTTTATTAAAGAGAAGGGTCGCTGCAAGAACAGCAGGTAGCTAGGAAAAGTCGACAATGAGCATGGGTTGCTTGTCTGTTTTTATAGCCAGGGAACCTGCAGGCCATCTGCTGACTGGGCAGAGTATGTATAGTTTCAGTGCGCTGAGCAGGAGTAAAACAGGGCAAATGTCTTTCCTTATATGCGATGGGAAAAGGACAGGGCATGCTGCTTGGGAGGGCTCTGGCACATTGCAATAGTCACACTGTGACAGAATGACAGGAGTTCTGTAACTCTTTGTTCTGGCAATATTGGCCCTTTGAGTTTATCTTGTTCTTTGTTCTTGGAGCACACCACAGTAGCTTACTTAAGCAAAATTAAGTTTCCATGTCTTTTAGGGGGTCCATTATGATGAACCTAAAGGACCTATGGCAATGAACGATAATAGAAGGATTTGGAAATCTCCCTTTGAAACTGAGTCCTAGAAAAGAGCAAGGCACTTGAAAAAGTATCAAAGGCCACTGGGGAGGGAAAAGAGATAGATACCCGTGAAGAAAGGATGCCAAGATGCCCAACTCTTTCAGACTGCCAATTTTGGCTGAAATGCTTCCTTCTTCCCTCAACTGAATTTTTATAGCTGGGCATATGATCTCCCACAATGAAGATAACTCCCATCCTCCGTGCAGCTGGTGTGGCCATATGACTGAATTCTGGCCAAAGGGCAGTAAACAGAGATAAAACGTGGTAGTTCCAGGATACTCCTTCAAGAGAAAGTAGACCATGGCCTTTGCCCTGTTCTCTACCCCATCCTTTGTACTGCTGCCTTTCAGCAATGTTGCCACTTGGATTCTGAACATGAGTTACAACCCTGGAGTGGTGAGACTGAGAGGTGGAAGAAGCCTAGTGACGCAGAACACTCTTGCTATTTGTTACAAACCCTCCGTACTGTCTGTTACTGTATACCTCAATGTGATTTATAAATATTTAAATTAAGAAAAGAAGATTTTAAAAATTGCCAAGGAAGCATCGTTAAAGGAGGTTGGATTAAAGTGGGTCTTAACAGTGTGGTACTGGCACAAAAACACAAATATATATCCATGGAACAGGACAGAAAGCCCAGAGATAAACCCACGCACATATGGTGACCTTATTTTTGATAAAGGAGGCAAGAGTATACAATGGGAAAAAAAGACAGGCTCTTCAATAAGTGATGCTGGGAAAACTGGACAGCTACACGGAAAAGAATGAAATTAGAACACTCCTTAACAACATACACAAAAATAAACCCAAAATGGATTAAAGATCTAAATGTAAGGCCAGACACTATAAAACTCTTAGAGGAAAACATACGCAGAACACTCTATGACATAAATCACAGCAAGATCCTTTTTGACCTAACTCCTAGAGAAATGGAAATGAAAACAAAAATTAAAAAATGGGACCTAATGAAACTTAAAAGCTTTTGCACAGCAAAGGAAACCATAAACAAGAGGAAAAGACAACCCTCAGAATGGGATAAAATATTTGCAAACGAAGCAACTGACAAAGGATTAATCTCCAAAATTTACAAGCAGCTCATGCAGCTCAATATCAAAAAAACAAACAACCCAATCCAAAAATGGGCGGAAGACCTAAATAGACATTTCTCCAAAGAAGATATACAGATTGCCAACAAACACATGAAAGAATGCTCAACATCACTAATCATTAGAGAAATGCAAATCACAACTACAATGAGATATCACCTCACACCAGTCAGAATGACCATCATCAAAAATTCTACAAACAACAAATGCTGGAGAGGGTGTGGAAAAAAGGGAACTCTCTTACACTGTTGGTGGGAATGTAAACTGATACAGCCACTATGGAGAACAGTATGGAGGGTCCTTGGAAAACTAAAAACAGAACTACCATACGACCCAGCAATCCCACTACTGGGCATATACCCTGAGAAAACCGTAATTCAAAAAGAGTCATATACCACAATGTTCATTGCAGCTCTATTTACAATAGCCAGGACATGGAAGCAACCTAAGTATCATCGACAGATGAATGGATAAAGAAGATGTGGTACATATATACAATGGAATATTACTCAGCCATAAAAAGAAACGAAATTGAGTTATTTGTAGTGAGGTGGATGGACCTAGTGTCTGTCATACAGAGTTAAGTCAGTCAGAAAGAGAAAAACAAATACCATATGCTAACACATATATATGGAATCTAAAAATAAAAAAAAAAGGTCATGAAGAACATAGGGGCAGGACGGGAATAAAGACACAGACCTACTAGAGAATGGACCTGAGGACACGGGGAGGGGGAAGGGTCAGCTGGGACGAAGTGAGAGAGTGGCATGGACATATATACACTACCAAATGTAAAACAGATAGCTAGTGGGAAGCAGCCACATAGCACAGGGAGATCAGCTTGGTGCTTTGTGACCACCACCTAGAGGGGTGGGATAGGGAGGGTGGGAGGGAGGGAGAAGCAAGAATGAAGAGATATGGGGACATATGTATATGTATAGCTGACTCACTCTGTTATAAAGCAGAAACTAACACACCATTGTAAAGCAATTATACTCCAATAAAGATGTTAAATAAATAAATAAAGTCTTAAAGAATCCAGAGAGTTCAGATAAGCAGAGTCAAAGAGAAGAAAGATGGGAAGGAAAGGAAACTGAATTTGTCAAGCATCTCCTAACAATCACTTGCAATTTCTGCGCACTTTCTCTATACCAGGACTTGCACTAAGCACATTATTTTATTCATTTCTTACAAAAACCCAGAAATGCCAGTATTATTATTGCCATTTTTAGATAAAGAATCTGATTTTTTTTTTAAGTGTTTAAAAATTTGCTCAGAGTTATACAGCTAGTAACTGGTGAACCCAGGTTTCTCTGCTATAGAAGCTCTTCTCTTTACATAAGGTAAAAATAAACATAGGCACTCTGGAAGAAATGTACCTATGGTTTTTGAAAAGGCAATCTGCTGGAACCAAATTCATTTTTTTTTTCATGACAAAATCATGTGTTTTATTCTATTTAAGCCACTTTTTTTAATGTTGATCACAACCTACTAAACAGATTATTTAACATATTGATGGGCCACAATTTGAAAAATTATTAATAGATTAAAATGTATTTGGTTTCACTACATACTTTGAAATTACTCTTCAGAATGACTATGCTAATTTACAAGGCACATCAGGTTCTTTTTTCTCTACATCCTATTCAGCACTTGAATTTTTTTTTTTTTTTGGCCAGTCTGATGAATGTAAAGCAGTGTGTCACTGTTGTTTTAATTTTTCTTTCTCTGGTTACTAATAAACTCAGTTTCTCTTCATGTGTATATTTACTACTTGACTTCCTCAGAAAGTGAGTTTGCCTGTTTTTCTATTGGGTTGCTCGATTTTTTTTTTTTTTTTTTTATGGCTGCGTTGGTCTTCGTTGTTGTGAGCGGGCTTCGTCTACTTGTGGCAAGCGGGAGCTACACTTGTTGTGGAGCACGGGCTCCAGGCGTGCAGGCATCAGTAGTTGCAGCATGTGGGCTCAGTAGTTGTGGCTCGTGGGCTCTAGAGCGCAGGCTCAGTAGTTGTGGCACACAGGCTTAGCTGCCCTGCAGCATGTGGGATCTTCCCAGACCAGGGATCAAACCCGTGTCCCCTGCATTGGCAGGTAGATTCTTAACCACTGTGCCACCAGGAAAGTCCCTGGGTTGCTAGATTTTTTTTTCTTGCTGACTTACTATTCAGTTTCTTGTACAACTTAGATCTTAATTCTTTATTGATTTGTTGCATATATGCTGCAAATACTTTTTCCCAATCTGTTAATCATTTGTTAACTTTGTCTGTGATGTCATTTATTGAACAGAAATCCATTAGTCATTTTCTTTATGGTGTTTATTTAAGAAATGCTTTCTTGGGCTTCCCTGGTGGTGCAGTGGTTAAGAATCTGCCTGCCAAGGCAGGGGACACGGGTTCGAGGCCTGGTCCGGGAAGATCCCACACGCCAAGGAGTCCATGCACCACAACCACTGAGCCTGTGCTCTAGAGCCCGCAAGCCACAACTACTGAGCCCATATGCCACAACTACTGAAGCCCGCGTGCCTAGACCCCATGTTCCGCAACAAGAGAAGCCACTGCAATGAGAAGCCCACGCACGACAACAAAGAAGAGCCCCCACTCGCTGCAACTAGAGAAAGCCTGTGTGCAGCAACAAAGACCAATGCAGCCAAAAATAAAATAAATAGATAAATTTAAAAAAAAAAAGAAATGCTTTCTTCACTCCAGGTCATCGTGATTTGCCTTTCAATTTTTTCTTTTTCATTATCTTTATTGGAGTATAACTGCTTTACAATGTTGTGTTAGTTTCTGCTGTATAACATAGTGAATCAACTATATGCATACATATAACCCCATATACCCTCCCTCTTGCATTTCCCTCCCACCCTCCTTACCCCGCTCCTTTAGGTGGTGGCAAAGCACAAAGCTGATCTCCCTATGCCATGCAGCTGCTTCCCACTAGCTATCTATTTGACATTAGGTAGTGTATATATGTCAATGTTACCGTCTCACATGATGCCAACCTACCCTTCAACCTCTCTGTGCCCTCAAGTCCATTCTCTACATCTGTGTCTTTATTCCAGTCCCGCCCCCAGGTTCATCAGGACCATTTTTTTTTTAGATTCTACATATATGTGTTAGCATACGGTATTTGACTTACTTCACTCTGTATGAAAGACTCTAGGTCCATCCACCTCACTACAAATAAATCAATTTCGTTTCTTTTTATGACTGAGTAATATTCCATTGTATATTTGTGCCACATCTTCTTTAACCATTCACCTGTTGATGGACACTTAGGTTGCTTCCAGGTCCTGGCTATTGTAAATAGTGCTGCAATGAACACTGTGGTACATGACTCTTTTTGAATTATGGTTTTCTCAGGGTATATGCCCAGAAGTGGGACTGCTGAGTCATATGGTAGTTCTATTTTTAGTTTTTTAAGGAACCTCCATACTGTTCTCCACAATGGCTGTATCAATTTACATTCACACCAACAGTGCAAGAGGGTTCCTTTTTCACCACACCCTCTCCAGTATTTACTGTTTGTATATTTTTTGATAGTGGCCATTCTGACCACAGTGAGGTGATACCTCATTGTAGTTTTCATTTGCATTTCTATAAGGATTATTGATGTGGAGCATCTTTTCCTGTGTTTGTTGGCAATCTGTATATCTTCTTTGGAGAAATGTCGATTTAGCTCTTCTGCCCATTTTTGGATTGGGTTGTTTGTTTTATTGATATTGAGCTCCATAAGCTGCTCATATATTTTGGAGATTAATCCTTTGTCAGTTGCTTCGTTTGCAAATATTTTCTCCCATTCTGAGGGTTATCTTTTCATCTTCTTTATGGTTTCCTTTGCTTTGCAAAAGCTTTTAAGTTTCATTAGGTCCCATTTGTTTATTTTTGTTTTTATTTCCATTTCTCTAGGAGGTGGGTCAAAAAGGATCTTGCTGTGATTTATATCTTAGAGTGTTGTGCCTAGGTTTTCCTCTAAGGGTTTTATAGTGTCTGGCCTTACATTTAGGCCTTTAATCCATTTTGAGCTTATTTATGTGTATGGTGTTAGGAAGTGTTCTAATTTCATTCTTTTCCATGTAGCTGTCCAGTTTTCCCAGCACCACTTACTGAAGAGGCTGTCTTTTCTCCATGGCATATTCTTGCCTCCTTTATCATAAATAAGGTGACCATAGGTGCATGGGTTTATCTCTGGGCTTTATATCCTGTTCCATTGATCTACATTTCTGTTTTTCTGCCAGTACCATACTGTCTTGATTATGCAACTTTGTAGTGTAGTCTGAAGTCTAGGAGCCTGAAAAACAGAGCCTCCAGCTCTGTTTTTCTTTCTCAAGATTGCTGTGGCTATTCAGGGTCTTTTGTGTTTCCATTCAAATTGTGCAATTTTTTGTTCTAGTTCTGTGAAAAATGCCATTGGTAGTTTGATAGGGATTGCATTGAATCTGTAGATTGCTTTAGGTAGTATAGTCATTTTCACAATGTTGATTCTTCCAATCCAAGAACATGGTATATCTCTCCACCTGTCTGTATCATCTTTAATTTCTGTCATCAGTGTCTTACAGTTTTTGGCATACAGGTCTTTTGTCTCCTTAGGTAGGTTTATTCCTAGGTACTTTATTTTTTTTTGTTGCAGGGTAAAAGGGAGTGTTTCCTTAATTTCTCTTTCAGATTTTTTATCATTGGTGTATAGGAATTCAAGGGATTTCTGTGCATTAATTTTGTATCCTGATACTCTACCAAATTAATTGATTAGCTCTAATAGTTTTCTGGTATCATCTTTAGGATTCTCTATGTATAGTATCATGTCATCTGCAAAGAGTGATAACTTTACTTATTCTTCTCTGATTTGGATTCCTTTTATTTCTTTTTCTTCTCTTATTGCTGTGGCTAAAACTTCCAAAACTATGTTGAATAGTAGTGGTGAAAGTGGGCAACCTTGTCTTCTTCCTAATCTTAGAGGAAATGGTTTCAGTTTTTCACCACTGAGAACAATGTTGGCTGTGGGTTTGTCATATACAGCCTTTATTATGTTGAGGTATGTTCCCTCTATGTCTACTTCCTGGAGAGTTTTTATCATAAATGGGTGGGGAATTTTGTCAGAAGCTTTTTCTGTATCTACTGAGATTATCATACGGTTTTACTCATTCAATTTGTTAATATGGTGTATCACATTGACTGATTTGCGTATATTGAAGAATCCTTGCATTCCTGGGATAGATCCCACTTGATCACAGTGTATGATCCTTTTAATATGCTGTTGGATTCTGTTTGCTAGTATTTCGTTGAGGATTTTTGCCTCTGTGTTCATCAGATATTGGCCTGTAGTTTTCTTTTTTTGTGACACCTTTGTCTGGTTTTGGTATCAGGGTGATGGTGGCCTCATAGAATGAGTTTGGGAGTGTTCCTCCCTCTTCTATATTTTGTAAGAGTTTGAGAAGGATAGGTGTTCGCTCTTTAAATGTTTGATCGAATTTGCCTGTGAAGCCATCTGGTCCTGGGCTTTTGTTTGTTGCAAGATTTTTAATCACAGTCTCAATTTCAGTGCTTGTGATTGGTCTGTTTATATTTTCTATTTCTTCCTAGTTCAGCCTCAGAAGGTTGTGCTTTTCTAAGAATTTGTCCATTTCTTCCAGTTTGTCCACTTCACTGGCATAGAGTTGCTTGTAGTAATCTCTCATGATCTTTTGTGTTTCTGCAGTGTCAGTTGTTACTTCTCCTTTTACATTTCTAATTCTGTTGATTTGAGTCTTCTCCATTTTTTTCTTGATGAATCTGGCCAATGGTTTATCAATTTTGTTTATCTTCTCAAAGAACCAGTTTTTAGTTTTATTGGTCTTGGCTATTGTTTCCTTCATTTCTTTTTCATTTATATCTGATCTGATCTTTATGATTTCTTTCCTTCTGCTAACTTTGAGGGGTTTTTGTTCTTCTTTCTCTAATTGCTTTAAGTGTAAGGTTAGGTTGTTTATTTGAGATGTTTCTTGTTTCTTGAGGTAGGGTTGTATTGCTATAAACTTCCCTCTTAGAACCGCTTTTGCTGCATCCCATAGGTTTTGGGTTGTCGTGTTTTCATAGTCATTTGCTTCTCAATATTTTTTTATTTCCTCTTTGATTTCTTCAGTGTTCTCTTGGTCATTTAGTAGCGTATTGTTTACCATCCATGTGCTTGTATTTTTTACAGTTTTTTTTCTTGTAATTGATACCTAGTCTCATAGCATTATGGTCGGAAAAGATACTTGATATGATTTCAATTTTCTTAAATTTACCAAGTCTTGATATGTGACCCAAGATATGATCTATCCTGGAAAATGTTCCATGAGCACCTGAGGAGAAAGTGTATTTTGTTTTTTTTGGATGGAATGTCCTGTAAATATCAAGTCTATCTTGTTTACTGTGTCATTTAAAGCTTGTGTTTCCTTATTTATTTTCATTTTAGATGATCCGTCCATTGGTGAAAGTGGGGTGTTAAAGTCCACTACTATTACTGTGTTACTGTCAATTTCCCCTTTTATGGCTGTTAGCATTTGCCTTATGTATTGAGGTGCTCCTATGTTGGGTGAATATTTACAACTGTTATATCTTCTTCTTGGATTGATCCCTTGATCATTATGTCCCTTGTAGTAGTCTTTATTTTAAAGTCTATTTTGTCTGATATGAGAATTGCTACTCCAGCTTTCTTTTGATTTCCATTTGCATGGAATATCTTTTTCCATCCCCTTACTTTCAATCTGTATGTTTCCCTAGGTCTGGAGTGGGTCTCTTATAGACAGCATATATATGTGTCTTGTTTTTGTATCCATTCAACCAGTTTATGTCTTTTGGTTGGAGCATTTAATCCATTTACGTTTAAGGTAGTTATTGATATGTATGTTCCTATTACTATTTTCTTAATTGTTTTGCGTTTGTTTTTGTAGGTCTTTTCCATCTCTTGTGTTTCCTGCCTAGAGAAGTTCATTTAGCCTTTGTTGTAAAGCTGGTCTGGTGGTGCTGAATTCTCTTAACTTTTGCTTATCTGTAAAGGTTTTAATTTCTCCATCGAATCTGAATGAGATCCTTGCTGGTAAAGTAATCTTGGTTGTAGGTTTTTCTCTTTCGTCACTTTAAATATGTCCTGACACTCCCTTCTGACTTGCAGAGCTTCTGCTGAAAGGTCAGCTGTTAACCTTATGGAGATTCCTTTATGTGATTTGTTGCTTTTCCCTTGCTGCTTTTAATATTTTTTCTTTTTATTTAATTTTTGATAGTTTGGTTACTATGTGTCTTGGCGTGTTTCCCTTTGGATTTATCCTGTATGGGACTCTCTGTGCTTCCTGAACTTGACTATTTCCTTTCCCACATTAGGGAAGTTTTCAACTATAATCTCTTCAAGTATTTTCTCAGACCCTTTCTTTTTCTCTTTTTCTTCTGGGACCCCTATAATTCAAATGTTGGTGCATTCAATGTTGTCCCAGAGGTCTCTGAGACTGTCCTCAATTCTTTTCATTCTTGTTTCTTTATTCTGCTCCCTGGTAGTTATTTCCACCATTTTATCTTCCAGCTCACTTATCTGTTCTTCTGCCTCAGTTATTCTGTTATTGATTCCTTTTAGAGTATTTTTAATTTCGGTAATTGTGTTTTTCATCACTATTTGTTTACTCTTTAGTTCTACAAGACCCTTGTTAAATGTTTCTTGTATTTTCTCCATTTTGTTTCCTAGATTTTGGATCATCTTTACTATCATTACTCTGAATTCTTTTTCAGGTACCTTGCCTATTTTGTCTTCATTTGTTTGGTCGTGTAGGTTTTTACCTTTCTCCTTCGTCTGTAACATATTTTTTTGTCGTTTCCTTTTTTTTGATGGGTGGTGCTGTATTCCTGTCTTACTGGTTGTTTGGCCTGAGATGTCCAGCACTGCAGTTTGCAGGCAGTTGGATAGAGCTGGGTCTTGGTGCTGAGATGAGGCCCTCCAGGAGGCCTCACTCTGATTAATATTCCCTGGGGTCTGAGGTTCTCTATTAGTCCAGTGGTTTGTACTCAGAACTCCCACCACAGGAGCTCGGGCCTGACCTCCAGACTGGGAACCAAGATCCCACAAGGTTCGTGGCACAGTAAAACAAGAAAAAAGGAAGAACGAAAGAAAAAAAGGAGCAGTACAATATCAAAGAATAAAAAACAAAATAAAATTAGAATGATAAAAAATATATTAGGAAAAATAAAACTATAATTGAAACAACTGCCACAAGGTAAAATAAAACCACAACAGAAAAAAGAAAAAAAAATTAAAAACGGGTGGAGGGGGAACAAGCCAAAAGGAGAGATCACTAACAAAGTACAAAGAATAAAATAAAATTAGAAAAATGAAAGATTTATTAGGAAAAATAAAAATATAAAAGAATCAACAACAATGAATCAACAAGGTAAAACAGAACCCCAATCTAAAAGAAGAAAAAAGAAAAGAGAAAAAAAAAGCCTTGGCTATGGGGGCGGAGTTTAGGCAGGGGTGGAACTCAGGCAGGGGTGGGGTTTAGGTTGGGGTGGGACCTAGCTGGGTTGCGGGGGGGGGGGTGACATTTGAGCCTGGGGCGGGGCCTAGGCCAGGCAACATTCAAGTGTGGGGCAAGGCCTCTGTTTAGGTCCTGCATGGAAGGGGAGAGGTAGCAAATCCTGAGGGTGGAGTTCGGGAGTTTGGAGGTAGGGCCCTGAGTGAGAGTGCGTGGGTGTGGTTTAGGCCCAGCTCGTTGGAGGGGGATCTCCAAGTGTAGAGGTGGGGACCTGGGTGGGGGTGTAGGGGTGGGGCTTGGGCTCTGCACAGCAGGAGGGAGGCTCCAAGGGCAGAGGATTAGGCCCAGGAGCCAAACAGGCTTCCCAGTGCCTAAGTGGACAGGGAAAGCACTGGCCCCATTCCCTTCTGTTCCTTTGCACCCCTCCCCTACCATCTCCCCCAGGGTCTCCCCTGTCACCACTGGACCCCTAAACATGGGTGGGTCCCGCTGGGTGTAGGAACTCCTTCCCTCCCCCAGCCACCCCTCAGGGGTGCCGGTCCTGTAGGTCTAGCCTTTACTTTTGCTCCCCCTTCCCTCCCTCCCATTCCCTCAAGACCCGTGCAGCTGGAGAGGGCCTAGGTGGGCAGAGGATCAGGCCCAGGATCTCAACATGTTCCTGGGGGTCCAAGTGGGCAGGGGAAACCTGGCCACACTCCCTTTTGATCCTCTGCCCTCCCAATGGTTCCCCAATTTCTCCATTCGGGTGTGGGATCCCTTCCCCTCCCCCAGCCGCCCCTCAGGGGCACCAGTCCTGTCCCACCTCCACTTCTTCTCCCCCTTCACTCCCCCTGCGCCACATGTCCTACCCAATCGCTGGGGGGTTGTCCCGTCCCCTCAGGTGTCCGTGGTCCCCCACGAGTGCCTGGTAGGTGCCCTAGTTGTGAGGAGACGCGAATTCCGTGTCCTCCTAGTCCGCCATCTTAACTCAGCCTCCCCAAATTTATTTTAGGGAAACACTAAAACCTTCTCCCATGGATTGGTGAATCCTCTCTGAATCAAATCTAAATTTAACATTGACTCTAAAAGAACACAATTATAAGGATATATTTGCAACCAAAATAAAAATCTCATAATACTTTCCAAAGTCAAGTGAAAATATTTTTAGATTATGTGCATTTAAAAATTATTTATGCTACTATTCCTACTATTCCTCTCCATGAATGTAGAAAATTAAGCGCAATGTATCCTAAATAAAGCATGCCTTTAGATTTAGGAGGGTAATATGCTTACATTTCAAATATATATTTTATATCATACTCATTTGTACATATCAATTATCTTATTTAACTATGGATTAATATGCTTTGCAAACAGCCTATTACTCCAATGTACGTTCATTTAGCAACACAACATAAATGTTAAAACATTTGGGAAAACAAGCTAGGTCTATCTAATAGAATGCTTTGCTGTGGTTCCTAACTTTTGTTTTCTCATCAGTGGTAGAAATGACTGCTGAATTTGTAGTGTTCATGCTTCCATCTGAATGAGCAAATGTAATTCTGTGTAATATCCCAGATACAATATACATTATATGCTTCTTTAGAAAACAATAATTACAGAGTTTCTACCTATAAAAAGTAAACCTGCAATTGTCTGGCACTGAGAGGCTTCAGTGAATCAAACAGCTGATTGAAATTAGAAAATTTCCTCATTTTTCTACTTTAAAGCCATGCATGTCCAATGAAAGACTTCTACAGATACACCAGACTGCAGAGAACATTTATATTTTACCTGAATATGAACTTAGTGTCTACAACAATTTTTAAAACTAGAAGAAATTACTGGAAATGGCCCACAGTTGACAAAGGTTACAACATAAAACTATCTAATGCCAAGTCCTATTGTTGGGGAAATGGAATAGTGAGAGTAAATGCACCCCGATGTTCATTGCAGCATCATTTACAACAGCCAAGATATGGAAGCAACCTAAGTGCCCATCAATACATGAATGGATAAAGAACATGTGGTACATATATACAATAGAATACTACTCAGCCATAAAAAGAATGAAGTCGTGCCATTTGCAACAACATGGATGGACCTTGAGGGTAACATGCTAAGTGAAATAAGTCAGACAGAGAAAGACTAATACTGTATGATTTCACTTATACATGAAATCTAAAAAACAAAACAAATGAACAAACATAATGAAACAGAAACAGAGTCATAGATACAAAGAACAAACAGGTGGTTGCCAGAGAGGAGGAGGTTGGGCAGAGCAAAGAGTTAGGTGGGAGAGGTTAAGAGGTACAAACTTCCAGTCACAAAATAAATGAATCACAGGTATGAAATATACAGTGTGCAGAATATTGTCAATAGTTATGTAATATCTTTGTATAATGACAGATGGTAACTAGACTTAATATTGTGATCATCTGAAAAATTCAGAGATTTCAAATCACTATGTTGTATACCAGGAACTAACATACTGTTGTAGGTCAGTTATACTTCAAAAATGAACAAGCAAAGAAACTCATAGAATTTTGGTTACCAGTGACAGAGGGTGGTGGGAGGGGAATTGGATGAAAGTAGTCAAAATGTACAAACTTCTAGTTATATAATAAATAATACCGGGTGTAATGTACAAAATGACAAATATAATTAACACTGCTGTGTGTTATATATAAAAGTTAATAGAGTGAATCCTAAGAGCTCTCATCACAGGAAAAAAAATTTTTTCTCTTCTTTAGTTTTGTATCTATTATGAGATGATGGATGTTCACTAAACTTAAAGTGGTCATCATTTCATGATGTATGTAAGCCAAATCATTATGCTGCACACCTTAAACTTATACAGTGCCATATAACTCAATAAAACTGAAAGAAAAAAAAAGGCTTACTCTCTTTGCTTACACCTTTGAACCCCTGCTGACACTAAAGCAATAGTAGATGGGTTCCTTGCCAAAAGTCTACAAATAAACAGTCTTTTAAATTTGAAGGAAAAAAAAGTCTAAGTGATGTGAAGAACCTGCAGCAGAACCAAAGAATAGGTCCGCCATGGAGAAACAAGTCCAAAGCCACTAAGTATAAAAAGCAAAACAGATAAAGATGGGGGTAGGAGTAAGGAAAGCAAAATTTAAAACACAGCAAGCAGATACAGAGCCATTCTTCTAGCTTCTCTGAGGACTTTTTGTCCAAAATCACAGACAGATTGAAGCCTACCTCTCTGTCAAACTTCCAATGAATGCTCTCTCACACTGCTGGTGGGAGTGCAAATGGGTACAATATTTTTAGAAAATGACTGTTATTAAGAACCTTAGAACTGTTTAAAAAAAAAAAAAACTGTGATCCTTACTGGATCAATTCTAAAAAAATCTATCTTAAGGGAATATTTCTAAATAAGGGAAAAACAACATGCACAAAGATGTCGTTTAGGGATTGATTGTTTACAATAAACAAATAAAAGAATAACACACTATTAGCAGAACCATTAAATACATTACTCTTCCCAAAGGAATATAGCCATTTAAAGTGAAAAACTCTTGCAAAAAAATAAAAGGGAAAAAATGTTTATTTATGTTGAGTGAAAATGCAGTATGATCAAACTATGTCAAACAGGCTAAAACTCTACCTAGGTGAAAAGCAAAATGTGTGCACACTAATTTTTCTTTCAGTGGTGGGACACCTTCTACTTTTCTATATTTAATCATCTATGAAGAAGATATGTTACTTTTTGCAAGAAAACGTCTGATAAATTTTATTTTTATATAAACCAGAATATACTCCACAAAATGTTAAATGAGGATAAAGCCCAAAGAAGGCAGTAAAGAGAGAAAGAGATTATTTTCTTTCTCCTACCAGCTAAATATAGTACTGCAATGTTGATCCAGCCGTTGGGTTTTCCTACTTCTAATGAGGGGCCTGCCACAGCTCCCTGTATGAGGCTCGTCATCATTCAGGGCAGGCTAGCAGTCAAGGCGTAGTTGGCAGAGTGGATTAAACAAGGAGGCTGTGCATGCTCGTCAGTTTATCAGCAAATCCACAGTGACACGCATTTTCTTTTTTCCTCCACTCATGGATACTAAAACTTCGGGTGGGCAGGCTATGCAGTTTCAGGGTACACTAGCAAAGCTAGTGGGTCAGCCAAGAGCCAAGAGTGACATGAACAATTTCTTTGAATAATGATTAAGAAAGTTTATGTGGATGAATAGATGAAAGAAAAACTCAATTGTATCTTTTTCTAGTGAAAGAAGGCCAGCTTAGCCACAATCTGAACATCAAAGTCAGTGACTATTTTAAAAGGCTAAAAACACTAAGTGGTAGGGGATTAGTTTGGTTAAATTTTTTTTTTTAACAGAGAAGCTTAATTGTGGCAAATGGAAATCATAACCCTTTTTATTTATTCTACTCATCCTCCTTTCCTCATACCTTTTGAAAAGTCCTGTGAGGCCAAGTTATACCGTCAAAATATAGCCTCTCTCAGAGCATATCAGACTATAATTAGTTTCCTTTGGTTTGGGTCATTTCATCTGCTCAAAAATGCTAACTGTAAAACCAGGGTATAGATACCAGGTTGACTCTTTGTTTTTTGTTTGCTTCTGTATTGTTGACCCAGAAAGCCGTTATCTATGTCATTAAAAAGTATTATTCTGTAATTCAGAAGTTTCAGTGCTTTTCATTCGGTTAGAACCTCTGAGCATGGAGACAAATGACACAAAGGAAGAACTAATAGATATTCCCTATCAAGGAATGTTTCATTACCTCTTCATATACTGCCTGACAACACGAGTGCTCAAAAAAAATATTTGGTGAGTTGATGAAAGCTATCTTCTATTGTTCTAAAATCATTTCATAGGCAAGAACCACGACTTAAAAATCTTTTGTCTCTTCCAGCACACACTACCATCATGGGCTCCTAATAGGCAATCAATCAAAATTTTAGGTAAATAAACCCCCCAAAATTGATATTATGAGCAAACACATAAAACCTGCTAAGCAAGTTTTATGCAGGGTACCTAAGAATAAATTTGTCTTTTCGTCTCCACATTCCTCTGATGTCCAACTGCCTCTCATAGACAGATATCCAATCTTTCTCCCCCTTTTAAAATTTAATCATATACTGTTACTCCCCACTTATACCAGCTTAAATTGAATTTGAACAGGGATGTGAATGACTGAAAATTACGACTCGTAATGAGCCCCTCCTGCACCCCTCTTTGTG
Source organism: Tursiops truncatus (assembly GCF_011762595.2). NCBI lineage: Eukaryota > Metazoa > Chordata > Mammalia > Artiodactyla > Delphinidae > Tursiops > Tursiops truncatus. Next base: position 78,971,202 of record NC_047040.1, on the reverse strand, counting down.
CAACCTCACTTAGTGTAATAAACGCACCCTACCACCCCTGAAAGGAAATGCATTAGCCCCAAGACAACATCGAACCACCACGGACACAGCTGAAAAATCAATAATCACTTTGCACTGGTATTTGACTAGAAGCAAGGCAACTGCTTTTCAAAATCTGATTTTTTTGGAAAATATAATGGTAAAACAAAGCATATTATACAGCCATTTAAAGTATGTCTGACACCTCCCAAAGCAACTTTTCCTATAAGAGAGTAGTCATGCAATAAATATGGCCCCATATAAATACAGTATAGCATAACGCATTCGAGTAACTTACAGTCATTCAGAGCAGCAGATAATTTTCTCAAGGCTCTGTGAGAAAACTGACAAGCTAAATAACTCAGTCATCAAGGCTGTACTGAAGATCCTGGGCAAATATTACCCATTAATAGGAAACAGGATTGGGAATTAGGTTTGTCTAAGGAAACTTGGTTCTTTGCAAATTCTATTAGGCAGAACTTGCAAAGAAGGGAGGATATATAAAACAATCCAGTTGGACAGGAAGACTTGAATAAAACAACTTGGTGGAAAAATAAATGTGCCCAGGATATTGGCATTCCTTTTAGATTTGGGGAACAAAATTTGGGTACTGTCCAAATTACTGCAGGAAATTCAGCTTACATGAAAACTATAAACTGTCTGTCTTTGGTCCCATTTGTTTTCATCGGACCAGTGCTTTGTGCCTCAGTCTTATTCTGTTGGCCAACCATGCCCCTGCTCACACTCAGCTTCCCCGGGAAGGCGTTAAGTCCTGTCCATGCCCCTACATATTTGCCAGCCCTCCTCTTCGCTCTCAGACCTCATCTTCCAGTCCCCTCTCCCTCGTCCACCCCCACATTAACCCTCTCGGCCTTCCTGGCCACCTTGCTGCTCTTCGACCCAACCAGGCCCCCACCCGCCTCTGGGCCCCCATGCTTGCTATTCCCTCTGACGAGAACAGTAACAGTGTTCTTATTTCCGTGCGGCTTGCTCCTCAACCCCTGCTCAGATAGCTTCCTCCCTGTAGACCCACCCTAATACCCCTATTTAGTACCGCAGCATCAAACACACACACATACACACACACTCATTTGGATATAAGCCTCGTTAAGGCAAGTGTTTCTGGTGGTTTTGTTCACTACTGCCTTCCCAGCACCTAGAAAATTACTCGGAACATAGTAGGCTCTCATTAAATGTTTATTGAACGAATGAATGGAGGACTGGATGCTACTGTGAGGTTAATCGATTTACTTTAAATACCAACTGATAACATATGAAACAGTTTGCTTTCACATGGTTTTAGATAACAGTGCCAAGATAAAATGTAGATCAAACCTCTCGAACCATAATGGCAATTGTCAATGTTTCACTGATCAAAGGTTTTTTTGTTTTTGTTTGCAGGATCTCAGTTCCCTGACCAGGGATTGAACCCGGGCCACGGTAGTGAAAGCGCCAAGTCCTAACCACTGGACTGCCAGGGAATTTCCTGATCAAAGTTTTTTTAAAAATTGATGTCCACTTTATCCATTTGTCAAAATTATCGAGTGGTGGGCTGGAAGGGGGAAGAAGTATAGATGAAATAAGAGTGGCAGATGGTGACAGTGGTTGAAACTGCATGGTAGGTACACGGAAGCCCATTATACTATTTATGTTGTATAGGTTTGAAATGTTCCATATATTAAGATCTTTTAAAAACGTATATTGAAGATTAAGAGGTACAAACTAATACATGTAAAATAAATAAGCTACAAGGATTTATTGTACAGAACAAGGAATATAGCCAATATTTTATAATAACTATAAATGGAATATAACCTTTAAAAATTGTGAATCACTATGTTGTACACCTGAAATGTATATAACACTGTAAATCAGCTATACCACATTTAAAAAAAAATACCTATATTGAAGTTTCTTTCCAAATTGAACTGGGAAATAGGGAAAAAGAAGCTTATCAATTTTCATGGTAGCCTGTGGGCTATTTCTCTACGTTCACATTTTTAAAACTCTGAGCTTTCCCCAGGAAGTTTGCTTGGAAACACAGTCACTAGAAGTCAGAATTCCCCCAAGTAAACTTTGTTGGCTTTCCTATCTTGATTAAGGTCGTGGAGCTACCCAGGTATGAGGCCAAACTGTGCAGAACGCCATGTTTGGAAGGGAGAATGTGATCACAGCCTTTGGAGTCAGTAAATAGATGCTCATCCCAGTAGGGGTGAAAGCAGGTAAAGGCGCATTGTACACACCTGCACCAACCTCCCATGCTGCCTAGAAGGGGACAATAGGCCTGATTACAAACCCAGCTGTGGCAAGCCAGTCCTCCCTCCTCCTGACTCATCTCTCTAAAATACAGCCAATCTATGACTCCAGGAATAGCTAAAATCCTTTACAAATAATGATAGATTCTGGGGTTAAAAAAACTTTTTTGAATGCTAAAATAGTCCTGAAACAAATAAAAGTCAGTTCTGCATTTTTATATCTCTTTTTAGATGTCTACAATCCTCAAAATTCAAAAGACACATGATTTTATACAAAAATTATGTGTGTCTTACAGCATGGTGATCATTCAGCCTTGTTGATGTGCTTTTTTAATTTATTCAGCATATGGAATATTTTTTCAAGGGCTGGGGCAAGTTCTAGCCTCATGGTTAGAGAAAGACCTATATCTTCCAGAACAGCCTGGAAGAATATACTACTACCCTCATCTCCCTGAATATGACCAATTGCATTTGGAAGAGATATTAGAGTTTAATGATTCTACTCTGACCTCTAATCCATTTGCCTGCCACAGTTCACCAATTCATTGAAGCCCCAGCTTGAGTAAAAACAGAATACCATCCTTAGGTTCATTTAAGCCCCTGATTGCTGGGCCAGTTATTACCTAGCAGATAACTGACATGAAATTTTCAAAAGAAACTAAAGTAGAGGTTTTAAAGACTGGTGACTAGCAACAGTGTAATGAGTTTGGTTATGTCTGTTGTCCACCTTACATATTTGTTACAAACAGTTGCAGAAAAATAATTTTAAAATTCAAGAAGACATTATTTCAATAAAAAAGTTTTTGTCACCAGCTAATACCCATTAGGATGACTACTATACAAAAAAACAGAAAATAACAAGTTTTGGTGACAATACGGAGAAACTGGAACACATCTGCATTGTTGGTGAGAGTGTAAAGTGAAGGAGACACTATGGAAAACAGTATGGTGGTTCTTCAAAAAATTAAGAACAGAATTACCAAACAATTGCTGGATCATGTATTACATGCCGAAAAGAACTGAAAGCACAGTCTCAAAGACATATTTATACACTCATGTTCATAGCAGCATTATTCACAATAGCCAAAAGGTAGAAGCAACCCAAGTGTTCACCAACAGATGAATGGATAAATAAAATGTAGTATATACATGCAATGGAGTATTATTTGAACTTAAAAAGGAAGGAAATTCCAACACATGGTACAACACAAATGAATCTTGAGGACAGTATATTAAGTGAATTAGGCCAGTCACAATAACAATAATAATAATTTATGATTCTACTTATATGGGCTACATAGAGTAGTAAAATTTATAGAGAGAGAAAGTAGAATGCAACTGCCAGAGGCTGGGGGAGTGGGCAGTTGTTGTGTAGTGGGTGCAGAGTTTCTGTTTTAAAAGATGGAAAGAGTTCTGGAGACTTGTTGCACAACAATGTGAATACACTTAACTACTGAACTGTATGCTTTAAAATGGCTGAGATGGTCAATTTTATGTTGTATGCATTCTACCACAATTTTTTAAGTCTAGAAAAAAAAGGCTTTTGTCTATCTGGTGGAACAAAGCCTTTCTCCGCCTGTTCTCTGGGGTCTTGAAATCGTTACTGACACTGGATGTACAGGCAGCCGTGCTCTGACACTTACAGCATTCAGATGAATTGCTCCAAGGATCTAGTGTAAATCAACTGGAAGCACCAGAGCATGGCTGCAGATGGCAGAGGAGACATTGTGGCTGACAGAGCTTGATGAGAAGAGACTTTGAGGGACAGGGAGGTTGAGTCTGGCCATGTCCAATGCCATAAAAGGCACCACACTGAAAAAGTCCAAATCAGAGCTTTCAACTATCTTGGCAACTAATGCATACTATAGCAAGGTCCATCTATCGAATGCACCACCCAGGGCAGGAAAATATGAGTGCATGGACACAATTTTAGGCTAAACAAATGCAACAATAATTGTAATTGGATCACCCCTTCCTGCCGTTCACCCATCCCTCACGCTCCTTACCCATAGATTTACTGAACAGCAACTGAAAACCAACTACTGGATACAACTGTGTAGTTCTAGAGCCAGAAGAGCTTCTAGATATAATCTGTCTCAAGGCCACCCTGATCATTTGGTATTAGCTGTCTTGAATGTGATGCTGAGAAAGATTCTAAGGCTACATCTGGGCTCAGTGGGAAACCATGACTTGATGACTTGCTTATGTCTGGCCCAGATCATTCAGAGAGATTGAAACAGAATTGGGAATAAAACTACCTGTCCAGAGTCTGTTCTGTTGAAGAGCAACTTCTCATGGATGAAGAAGCAAGTTGGTAAGCCATAAAATGGAATTTGCTTTACATATCGCTTCCAAGTTCCAGTCCACAGAATAGGAAATGACTTGGGGGTGGGAGGAGAGAAGGGGGTAGTTTGGGAATACCTGCTTCAAGATAACTAGAATTTTCATAAGTGAGGTGGGCCTCTGGATATGAATGACTCACCAGAAAGGAGACAGTAGAGAATCACAGAGGCATAAGGCCACCACCAGGAAATAAAAAAGAAGGCTAGTAAGAGAAAAAACATTCATAACAAGATAAGCTTTGTAAGAAGCCAAAGAGACCTTAGAAAATTCCAATCCAACATATTTCTTTTGTTTTCTCACGATTCTATTTTTACAGAAATTGTCTACCTTGTCACCCCTGTTCTTGAGCACATTAATCATATCATTTTAGAGTTTACATCTAATAGCTCTACTATCAGGACAATCCATGGATCTATCTGGTTTTCCCTTGGTTTTTAGTCATGTGGTCCTGTCTCCTGGCATCCTAGTTAACTCTTAATTGTCATGTATTGTATATGAAAAGTTAAAAAGGACATGCTAGCTCCCTCCAGAGAGCGTTTAATTTTTTTCCCAAAAGCTATTAGACCAAAGGCAGATCCAGTTAGGAGCTGAGATGCTTTGAGACTAGTTTTTAGCCTTTGAGAGGGCTGGTCTACTTCTGGTTTATCCTGGAGTCCAGTCTTTCAACAGTCTCAACTCAGACATTTACCATGGACACTCCTCCTTGGAGTTCTGAACGCCATTTTTTTTTTTTTGTTTGATTGGCTGGTTGGTTTTCGGCGGGGGGGGGGGGGGGGGGGGGCGGTGTTTGGGGGAGGGTTTGGGGGTTTTTTGGTCTCCCAAACTCTAAGAGAAATCAAAAACCCTAGGCCTCCACTTTTTACCCAGCCTCTCATCCCTGCTTACAAATCAGCAAAAACCTAGAGTGGGGAAGTAACAGAGAATTTCAGGGTTACTTCCATGTGTTTCCCTTTTCTCTGTCTTGTCTCTTCAAGTCCTGGCTGCCTTGGTTGTTTTCTGATGATTTCAACAGCTATTTGTGTATATATGTGTACATGTGTGTGTGTGCGCGTGTGTGTGTGTGTGTGTGTGTATCGGTGAGAGGATTGATCTGATACGAGTTTTCTATTACAGCCAGAAGCAGAAGGATGTTTTATTTTCAATAAATTAATTATTCCACTATTGGATGGTACAAAAAAAGCATAATAAAACTGAAAAAGACAAAAGGAAACGGCTCACCCATAATCCTATCATCTTAATATAATCAATTTAGTATTTTGGTATTTTCTTAAATTATTTTCTCCTATGCCTTTTTACGTCATTCTAATAATAGTGTAAATACAACTTTACATCCTAGTAAGAACTCTAAGGAAACGTGTACAAAATTTTAAAGTGTAAATCCCTTTAGAACTCTTTAGTAGGTGATGTGAGGATTCAAATAGATGTAATCTGTGGCACCAAAGAGCTTATGATTTGTTTAAGAAGACCAAAAAAATGCATAACTCTTAAAGGTTTTTCAACTCAGTGATGAGGGCTATTCTCTAACTTCTTGACTTAGCAACAAATAATAAAATTATTTTCATAAACAAATGGCCCAAGGGAAGTTTAAACCTAAAAACTGAATAACTGGACAAAATTAACATCACAGGACAAATTAAAAAAAAAAGAAAAGAATCTTTCAGGACTTCTGCTTAAGCTTCCTTTCTTTAAAAAGAAATCTATAAAAATTACTTTCCTCCATCTTTCATTTATTATATCCTCCCAGTAGTAAATACCCTATATGTGCTTGTGAGCCAGCCAGCCAGCTCTTGGCTGACTGATATATCTAGTTAATTTAAGATCAAGCCGCCAAGGTACTAAGCTGACCACAACGCCTGCTTCTGATGAGCTGTTATCCTGTGAAGCCAATGTGCTAAGGATAGAATTTCACATAGATTTTCCACATCTACGTTGCAGAAGAAATTATTTGTGGTGTGATAGATTTTTTTGCCAGACCAACTGAGTCAGCACTTTGTAGTGTCAATCCCTCTTCCCTCTTAGGTTTTAGATACATGCTTGTCCTGGAATTGATGCAGGCCAGCATGATACCTTACAAGTCATTCTTCAGACCAAAGAGGACCAGGAAGGGCTCATGACATTTCTCATTCTTTTGCAGCCAGACCTGATGGGCAGCTGTCTTTAGAGGGGTCTCCCCCTTCAGGTACTGCTTAGCCAACAAATCTGTGAAACACATCATGGGTATTAAACCTGACTAGTATGTATGAATCTAAGGATTTCTCAAAAGCAGAGTATAAAATTATGAAAAAAATATTATTCATTCTCCTGAATAAAGTGACTTGGCTTTTTCTATTTGCATACCCAAGTTGAAATTTCTTTGTAAATTAAGCATGGTGTGATATCAAGTTTATGTTTCAAAGAAAATACTATTAATAATACTTTGAGTTTTATAATATCCATTATATCCAACATAAACAAATGAACAAGCCCATAAAGACAAATAAATAATTTAACATGAAGCTGGGAGATGTTTCAGGTAAGTCACAGAGGACTATGTTGGCAGGGAAGTAACATTTTTTACTCTTTTTTGGTACAACTCATAGATTTCTTTAAAATGCATGTAAAGCAGCCCTTTGACACTCACAAGTACATGTACCCAGATATTCATAAATTCCCAAATCAGAACTGTTTCTGATACCTACTGGTTCTCTTCCAAATCATGTTGCATCAAGAGCCACACGTTTCTTAGGCAGATCTTCACATCACTCAAGTTTTACCCTCTCACTCAGTGACCATTTTCACACACACACACACACACAACTATTGTGTATGAAAATTAGCAGAGAAAAACAAAGCTTTAAAACTATATTAAAATACAGGAGCCAGGGAGCTGTCCAGGCTCACAGGAAAGCAAATATTGAGCTGTCACCTACTATCCTTTACCCAACCTCAATTCACACCTTTTCAAAACTGCAATATAAAGTACATATCATGGACCTTGAGATCCAAGAGAAATCACTGAAAACTGCAAATATCAAATCCTTGAAGGACAAAGATCAATTGGTATTGACTATCTGATAATGATGCAAAGCTCCCAGTGTGGTATATAAATATTCTTGGAAGGTTTAAAAAGATATCAAAGGACTCTGATAGTGTAAAATGGAAAAATTTAACATTCAGAAAACAACATCATGGAACTACCAATAGGTTCACTTTAAAAAATGGCTGGTACAAGTGTAGAGGATCAACTAAACAAGCCTTATAGGGTCTAAATCAAATAGACTCTTCCTTGTGCTGGCTGCATCTTCAAGGGATGGCTGGAGGTAGGTGGTCTCTTTCACATTACTATACTTGTAACACATAAGAGCAAGTGTCCCTTTTATTCTACCCACATCTATAGCAGACTTATTTCCTTAAGTAAATATTTTTCTAAATATGACATCTTAAGTGCTTTCAAGATCATTTTATTACTACAACACCCAAGAAAATATATTCCATTTTTTCAAAGGTCATAAAAGAAACCCAAATAGAAAGGCACAGAAATGTGACAACAATTATCATTTATTACACCAATAAGTAAGCTTTGGTTTCCACAGCCACAATCAAGAGTTTCAGCCAGGAAAAAGCCTGAGCAATGACCAAGGAAAATGCTTTAATTTTTTAAATAACTTTTCCTATTCCTTTAAGATTTCTAAAGGATCACTTGCGTAATCCAGGTAAACCACAGAAGGAAACGGATGGCAAATGACAGTGATAGGATTACAGCACAGTAATACTAGCACCAAGAATATAATGAAATGAAATTCTAGTCCTATAGATTGCAACAATATAGGACCTGCTAACGGGTAGTATTAGACAGGCTTTCCTCACTGGCTCAAAGACTCAGCCAAATGTCTGAATCTGACAAACTTGTTTTCCACCTAGAACGCATTAAATCTTTAAAAATCCAAACACACAAAGAAAAAATAAGTCTTCTAGTGTAGACTGAAAATAAAAATCTGTATGTTTGAAATGCAACAGAAGGGAAGCTTTCCTTTGCCAGTGTTTACAGACTAGAATATTTTGAAGAAGTATCTAAGGGTGCCCAAGCTTTAAAATGGATCAGAATATGCACGGAGATCACTGTCTTTTTCCATGTGGTGAGAATTGAGTAAATAAAGGAGAAGAGAGGGATTTGAACGTGCACTTAAAGAGGAGGATTTTTTTTCGACGTGGGGACTTTTGTGTGAGTTATTTAGTTGTTACAAAGCAAGGAGTCTAATATTGAATTTCCTGATGTTTATGTCACAGTACATACCATCCAAGGACTAGTCTTGGGGCCAGTCAGTTCAGCTACCTGAGCCTTAGCTTTGCATCTGTTTAAGGAGAGAGAGATCATTCCTGTCTTCAATCCCAGCTCTAAAAGGCCTTCAGTCTGTAAACAGGAAAGACCCTTTCATATGTACGTACAAGTCTAGTTTTTACCATTGTTTCTCCTTCTGAGTCAAAACCATCGCTTGTATGCATGTCCTCAGCCTCCTAACAAAAGTAACAGGCAATTCATTTCTGATTCTCAGGAGTGAAATATACTAGGTGGGAAATTATATACTAGGATTACACAGGCAATTAACCAGCTCTGTCAATTGAAGTGTGACAGCTGTTAATCAAATCTTTTAATTCTTCTCTATTTTTTAATCTGTTATTATTACTCTTATAACAATTTTCTGATCTCTTTACTTTCTCGCAATCTTTTTCTCCTTCAGAAAATCCTAACTGAACTATTCCTGACCTTCTTTTATGTTGGATAATTTTCCCCCTGGAAACACTGGCTTCATTTCATTTCAGCCCTCTAGAGCTGGCCCTCATTCTAGCTCCCTCTGCTGATTGCAACCAATTTGTTTTCAAAGGTCTAGGCAGCCATCAAAGGAAAGCACTAATTCACACTCCTGCTCTGTAACCTCCAATGATGATAGAAAAGAATACGTTTCTTGGTCAAACATGGAGGCATTTTTCAGGCTATATGGTCCAGCCCTTTATAAATAAGAAAACTGAGATTTTTAAAGACTCCACTAAAGTAACTGTACTACAGGATTTTAACATTGCTTCCATAACTAACCATTGTCACATGACATATGGAGGGACCTGCTGACTTCTTCCTCTGATTTTAAGTCCGAAGCTCCAAACAAATCACGTTATTATTATCATCATTACCATAAGAGGAGTTGGTTCAACAGCAGCTCTATTAGTCGGGGTTTCTAGTGGAAACAACAGAATCCCCTCTGGCTAATTTAAGCAGAAAGGAGATTTATTAAAGGATATTAGGTAACTTACAAAATCATAGAGAGACTAGAGGCTCAGGTTCCAGGAACCTGAGGACCTGACTTTACTGTCCCTGCCACCACCTCCAGTACAAATACTACTTCTTACCACCTATGCCATACCTGAAAGTCAGCTGCCTCAACAGCCAGGCAAACCAGAGAATGGAAGTCAGCACTGCCCTGTTTCCTCCTGCTCTTGCAAATCAACGCCTCACACAGACACAAGCCCAGCATCCCACATTTATTTCAAGTGCAAAGGGCACTGAGACTCATAATGTGGGAAGTTCCCCAAATACACAAAGGCTATTCAAAAGTAAATGAGTAGCCAAGGATCTAACAAATGTGAACTTCAGTTGCTAAATGAAAAGCAGAATTCCAGCCTCCTCCGGCTCCATCCCCCTCGTCTTGCCCATTTTATTACAGCAAAATTACATTCACAAATGACTCATTCCTGCAGTGAACAGAGAGAAATAAACATTCTCTTGATCCACACACATCCAGAGCAATACTTGGATGAAGTCCTCAGCTAGACTCATTCCCCCAAAAATGAATGCTTATACATTGCTTATGTTCAATGCAACAAATAAATATCAAGCACGTGCTGTATCTAGAGCTTGTTCTGGGTGCTGAGGGATGATAAATAGATGAGTAAAATATGGTCCAGCCCTCAAGGAATTTATAGCTTGGGAACAGGAGAAATATTTGGGGACTAAATGTAATACACCTTGACAAATACCATGCAATAAAAAAAGTACATGAAATGTGTCAAGGAAACAAGTAACTAACGCTACCTTGAACTGGAAAGCTGGGGAAGTGGGGTAGCAACCTTTGCACCCAAGTGCAAAAGAGTTTTACAGATGAGGAGAAAGAATGTTTCAAGCAGAGGACTTAGTGACAGCTAAAGCTTCAAAGCACTTAGCAATACCAGGCATGTTTCCAAGCATTTTACATGTAGTAACTCATTTAACCCACTCAACAAACCTATGATGTAGCTACTATTAATATTCCTGTTTCACACAAGAATTGAATGTGGGTGTCCTGATTCCAGCATCTGAGCTGTCACCATGATCCCAGCATCCATGCTGCCCTCCTGCAGTAGCAAAGGTACAGATACTGAGGTGTGAAAGAGTACAGTGCATTCCATGCAGAACTGAAACTTTAAGTGTTGTCACTGTATATAATGGTTTGGTACTAAAGAAAAGGCTGAAAGATAAAGTCATCCTTAACTGCCTTAAATTTAAATACCTTTCTTGGGCTTCCCTGGTGGCGCAGTGGTTGAGAGGCCGCCTGCCGATGCAGGGGACACGGGTTCGTGCCCCGGTCCGGGAAGATCCCACATGCCGTGGAGCGGCTGGGCCCGTGAGCCATGGCCGCTGAGCCTGCGCGTCCGGAGCCTGTGCTCTGCAACGGGAGAAGCCACAACAGTGAGAGGCCCGCATACTGCAAAAAATTAAAACTACATAAATAAACAAATAAATAAATACCTTTCTTAAGCAGCAAGAGTTAAGATCAGAGTGGCTAATCTTTGCCAGGACAACAGTGGTGAGGGGGAAGGGTAACCTTTTTTTAAAAATTATTTTTCAAAATTGGTAGTAGAAAAAGTGAAAGCTGTGCTAAAGAAAGTGAGTCTTGCTCTGTGCTGCTATGTTTCCCAGCTTAACTTTGGTGCCTGGTTGTGCCCGGTGACAAGAGGCTGCCCTCCCGCTCTGACAGTGTTTATGCCCAAGGTGGCTAGGGTAGGCACCTCTTTTCTCCTTCACCCCTCATACCACATCCCTAGGACCACAATCACTTCAGAGGGAAGCACAGTAAACATTCTATTGAAGCCAAGTTCAGAAACCTTGTGACTTGAGGCACAGAAAGTTAAACCAAGCTACTTTTTTGAAATCCTCCCTAACAGAATAATTCCCCACTAGAAAAGAAGGATCAGCTGGTTTACTTATGCGACTCATCCATCCCTGACGTCTGTGATCCTGTGATATGGTTCCAATCTGCCTTCATGGAGGTCTGTCTGCTGAGTTAATTTTATGTACCCCTTTGTGCTGGCCTCTTATGTTTATTTCATTACAATATTTACAAAAGGACTCGAGAAATAAGTCACTATGCAAATGGAAGTATGAATATATGATTCAGAGGAATATTAAAATTCATTAACCTTATTTACATTTAAGCTATTATCATGTATATTTGAGCACACTGCACCTGCCAGAATGGATGTGAAGCCACATCAGCAGTCCACTGAATAATCTATTCACTGTCTTTATTTCCCCGTCAAGTAAAGTAAAAACTTCCTCATCTTGGACACATTCAAAATCACTACCAAGCTGATTTATTCATTAGCAGTTCTTATTTCTAGAGAAGTCTAATACAAATTTCAAGTTGTCCTTTGGCATTTGGAGGCTCTATTCCCTTAAAGAATTTTTCTGATCTTTGTTAATTTTGAAGTACTGTGTTTCTCTTATCATCCACTTGGAAATGAAGTAGACCAAGCTCATCATTTTAAAGACTGACAAAGAAAAGCTATATCTGCATGACACCATCCCTCACCCCCCAAAACTCAGTTCTATAAGAAAAGGAAAAATATAAAAGAAGAACAGTCAAATTGGTGACTTGGTATTAGTTAGGCAAAGCAACCAACTGGTTGGAATTTTCACTTTTTCAGTCATTTATTTGGCACTATCTTGATCCAGTTAGTGTATGGGATCGAGTGACAAGTCAAAACGGTGAGCAGAGCCACTCTGATGATGTTTTACACCCTCTACGACAGTGAGAACTGAATCTGCCTCAGACAGTCCACTTGGCTTTGGATTATGCAGCAGAGGAAACAACAGGAAAAAAAATGTGTGATTTACAACTGCTGTTTGACAGCATAAATCCAACTAAAGGGCAGTTTTTTGGTTCTACCAATGCCTTCATGAGTTTGTGAATGCAAGCTGGCAAGTGGGAGCTGATGAGAGATCCACACAACAGAAGGATGATATTCTGAAGACCCAAAGGAGCTAATGAGAAGGGAAGAAGCTGAGCGCTGTAGGATGCGAGGGTCAGAACAGCCCAAAGGCCAGCACAGCTGAAAAGAGAGAACAGGAATTTCCAATAGGCCATTGTTAACTTGTTTCTTGTGGGGTATGTAATATAAATACCTCCTCGCCACTCTTCAACTTATCTTCAGTAAAGTCTGCATGTTCATAAGTGCTTTGTGTGTGAGTGGATTCTTAGAAGGAGTGTTTAGATTTCTAAGTCAATGTGGTGCAGCAAAGAATCAGCATAAGAACTTGGAGCCTAGAAGCAGAGGGCTCAGTGCAAACAACAGGTCGTAAGAACATGTGGCATCTAAGAGCTGCAACATAATCAATAATCAATCATAATCACATACTCAAGCCGCGGAAATGGCGGGTTTGAGCACTGGCTCTCAAACTTTAACTTGCATCAGAATCACCTGGAGGACTTGTTAAAACAAATCTCTATGCCCACCCCTGAGGTTTTCATTCAGTAGGTCTGGGCTGGCCCCAAAATTTATATTTCTACCAAGTTCCCAGGTGATGCTGATGCTCCTAGAATGGGGACCACACTTTGAGAACAATTCTCTCTAGCTCTAGAGATGGCAGGAGGCCTGAAAGCCCTACTAACTATAAAGCAGTGATTCTTAGCTCTGGATTCATGTTAGTATCACATGGGGAGATATTTTAAACTATTAATGCCTAGGCCCACCCTACTAGTTAAATCAGAATTCTTAGAGGTGGGAAACTAGGCCTTGATATTTTTTAAAAGCTCTCCAGACAGTTGCCTGTAATGCCAGGATTAGGAGGCACCACCACAAGGTAACAATCAAAGGCAGAGTCCTAGACAGCAGAAGTTGTGCTTTCTGGCATATGGAACTCTGATGTGGAGAATGGACAATAGGACACAGTGGCTTAAGTGGACAACCCCAAGTGCAAAGAGAGGCAGCATTTAAAGAACCACACTACATGGGCTTCCCTGGTGGCGCAGTGGTTGAGAGTCCACCTGCTGATGCACGGGACACGGGTTCACGCCCCGGTCTGGGAAAATCCCACATGCCGTGGAGCGGCTGGGCCCGTGAGCCATGGCCGCTGAGCCTGCGCATCTGGAGCCTGTGCTCCGCCAACAGGAGAGGCCACAGCAGTGAGAGGCCCGCGTACCGCAAAAAAAATAATAAAAAATTTAAAAGAACCACACTACAGCTTCTCACTCAAGGGCACAAGGGTAGCAGGCAGTCAAAGGTGGTATAGTCTCTTCTAAAGAAAAGCCTGGAGATTATCATGGGTCAAAATAAGAATAGAAGGCTTCCCTGGTGGCGCAGTGGTTGAGAGTCCACCTGCTGATGCAGGGGACACGGGTTCATGCCCCGGTCCGGGAAGATCCCACATGCCGCGGAGCGGCTGGGCCCGTGAGCCATGGCTGCTGAGCCTGCGCGTCCGGAGCCTGTGCTCCGCAATAGAAGAGGCCACAGCAGTGAGAGGCCCGCGTACCACAAAAAAAAATAATAAGAATAAGAACAGAAAGCTTAGGAAAAGCTTTGGAAATAGCATCTATACCATCTACATATACCTATAGTATCAACTACAGATGGAGTAGTTTACAAGTCTTTGCATTAGAACCACACGAAAAAGCAGCTTATCAATCTAATCTCTTTAGCTAACTCTATACATAGTAGTAACAACCATCATCCTAACACCATGCGTACAAATTGAAAAGTGGGAGCTGAAGAGATATAAACACAATGGGGAGAAGACAACTGAAGATTCAAAGGGGCTGATAATTATGTGTGTGGTGGGGAAGGAATGGGGTGGGGGGGTGTTGCACACACGTGTGTATTTGTGCGTGTGTGACTGTGGGTGTGTAAGTGTCCCAGAAGACTTGGAGCTAAGGCCTAAGGACATTTAACTTGAGAAATTAGATAGCACCTCCCCCTTCCATCTGGTCACAACCTTTGATGTGCATGGAGCCCATGAACCTCCTGTAAAGAGCATACGGTATATGCACACTTGGAGGTCCAAACCCATAGACTTGTGTACCCACTTTGGTAAGAGAACTCAAGTTGGCTAAATTATGTGGATCTCTATGGAGCAGAGCCCTTGAGGAAAAAAATAATGGAGGCGGGATGAGAGGAGACACCTGGCCAGCACAGACAGACTTCACAGAAGAACACAAGCATCTGGGAAAAGTAGTGGTTCCAGGTATCATAGGAGGCTTTATTTGAATCACTTTATAGGCACTTTTGTAAAGCAAATAATCATTGCATCAAGATTTTCACACATTATTTTTAGCATAGGAACACTGTCATCAAGCAAAAGCATATCGGAAACAAAGTTATAAAGCAGAAAAAGACAGAACTGCTCCACAGGGAAGAGTGGCAAGCCCCGTCCCCAAACTGGGGCTCACCTTACTCCCTACTCCAGTCCCTGAGAAGCCCTGCACATCACAGTTTGAAAACCGCTGGATAACACATTTGGTATTGTGAACCTGAATTTTTCACTCAGAAAACTGATTTTTATACAAGATAAAAAGGGAACTGTGGTATTTTCATTGAACCCTGGCAAATAAGAGGTTAGACTATTCTTTGGTTTCTAAGTCATGAGAGGTGCCAGAGGAAGAACTACCAGCAGAGTTCAGCCCAGCTCAGAGAGCAGTTCTGCAGATGATGTCTAGTAGAGCTGCCTTGGTCAGCAAGCCAGTCAATGTGTCTTTGGTGCACAAGTCTACAGAGGTCAGGTAAATTACCACCTTAGCCTTTTCCTCTCTGTGTATTTATTTTCTTAAGGTCAAAAGAAGGTAAATTCAGAAGTACCTTTATGCCTGAACGTCAAAGTCAACCTGCCTGGAACCAGGTCCTGTGGCATAAACTCTTTTATAGCTGGGTAGTTTTATTATTTGATTTAAAACCTTGTATCACCAACTGACAGAAGGTGTCTATAAAATAGGAGGTGTAGCAATGAAGGAAGACACCTGGGAATAGGAATATATGCAGATGGTGCATCTGACCCAGCAGACGGGTCATATCTCAACTGGTGATGCCCATCTGGGTTTATCTTGATACGCTGAACATCCCTGCTTCCCTTCTCTAGTGTTTATTAAATTAAATCTTTAGTCTATCTCTACCCGTGTTCCCCACTTAATGTTTTCATCTTCTCTCTACTCCAAACACCACTTTCCATTATCCACACTACCGGCACAGTTTCAAAATGTTGTGTCCTAACTAGGCGAGTCCAATAGTGAAAACATTTCCAGATCCTGGGCAAGTTGGAGCAAACCCCCTCACTCACTTTTCTTGGCCATGCTTTCCCTGCTATGTTACACTACTCAGGGTTGTGCTTCCTCAGTAGTAATAGTTAAAATATTTAATGAAGGGAATAGTAAGGGCACCCATGGCCCTACTGAATGCCAGTACATCATTTATGACACACACTACTGCAGTCTTTGACATAAACACTTTGAATCCTCAATAAAATAACAGTATTCCACATTCCAGGAAATAGGGTAAAATGAAAGTTTACTAATGTATTTGTAGATATACCACAGTTAAAGAGATCCTTAAATACACTGTTATAGAAGATTACATTATAATAAGGATTCAATATATATTAATTAGTATTCACTACTCTCTATTTTTAGCTGAGTCATATTATTCCCATACACATCACAACACCTACGAATACCCATAAATACACACCCAGAAAATTCCTATTACAAAATCAGAAATAAATTTTATTCCTAAAAGTCAAATATCTTAATCAAAAGGTTCACCAACTTCCATGGACCATCTGTCTCACTAAGGCACTTACTCTTTTCTAACAGAAGCTGTACTACCACCAAATTCCTCTTTTGCATGTACCTGCTTTCATCTTCTGGAACAAAGAATTATAATTTCGTCATGAAGAAGGGAAGATTTAAGACATTCCCTTCCAAAATAAATCAAATCAGACTTATTTTAAAGGATATTTCATTTTTAGGACTTTTTTATGAAGGAAGAAATAGGTCGTTAATTTTGATAGGTTTTAGTATAAGTAAGTATATAAACAAAGCTCCCCCAAATACTTTTTCCCTTTTGAGTATATGTTGAATTTAATTGTAGAGTTAAACTTGTGTAAAGTGTTTAAACCAGCAAATCATCTTAGCTAGCCCAAAGGACCTATTTTCTATGCTTTTCCTCTTGTTTACTTAGAGCCACTAGTCAATTAGCTAATTGTTCACATTCTGGATTATTAGTGGATTATTATTTTCAGCTTTGAGAAATCCTTCTAGATTAAAAAAAACATAAACTTTAGTATGACTTTGAGTGCTCCTGTCATAGTAAAGATGCATAAAAAGAGGTCAGTTGCTTCAGAGTGAGTCTCCTCTTAGTAAAGATTAACTCAGGTTTAGAAACACGATATTAGAGGTTTCTCTTAGGGCTCCTGGGAGAAAAGGACTACATCTTACATGACACTGATTTAGAAAGCAGAATGCCAACTTCTTAATTTACCGTCACAGGATATTCCCTCAGGAGATGGTCACCAGGCGAACAAGTCACAAATCAGAAAGATGTTCATGACCCTAGAAATGGGTGCGGGGGGAAGGAGCAGTCCTAGTTAGCCTAATATGTGGAAGTTAAGCTAAAGTATGAAAATTAATCTAAGGCAGGGATTCTCAACCTTTAGCTTGCATCAGAATCACCTAGAGGACTTATTAAAACACAGATTGCTGGACACCGTCCCCCAGCACTTCCAAATCAGTGGGTCTGTAATAGGACCCAGGAATTTGCATTTTTACAACTTCCCAGGTGATACTGCTCCCAGGCCCACAGTCAAGGAACTAGATGAATCAGCTTTGTCCACTGATGGATATATCTGTCTATATAACCAGTACTGGTATCTAGTACTAAAGTCCATCCTCTCCTGAGCAATGGTTAATTCACAAATTTTTTACTCTATAGATAAGGAATTCTTTATCAGTCAACTATGGGACAGCTATAGCCCATGTTATAATTCTCAAAAACTTAGTGTGTGCTACTTGTGCTTTACATTAAAACCTTCCTGATGAAATCATTTGAAAACATGCTATTCTCTCATTTAAAAAGCATGTTTACAACAGACCTGTTAAATGTACTGCTTGGGCCAGTTAATTCCATGCATTGAGCAATGATTATTGTTAGCTTCTACTTCAATCTGCAACATTTTACTAATTTCAAGGTCTGAAGATGCCACCCGGATCAGCAAGGATTACATTCCTCTAAAAGTAACAAGAAACGTGATTTACAGAAGCCTTGACCTCAGGTTTATTTTTTCACATAATAAGAAATTTGAATTGAAGCAGTCCAGGGCTGCTGCAGCTTTTCGAGTATGCTGCCAATGACCCAGACTTGTGCTTCCTACTCTGCCATCTCTTGCATGTTGGATTTTGTCCACCTGCTTCTTGCTTCACTGTAAAAAGATGGATGCTGCACCCTCAGCCTCATGTCATTATTCCAGGTAGAAAGAATAACAAAGTAAGGAAGAAAGGAGAGTACCTGTATCAGAAACTGAAAAGCTTGCCATGAAACCCAATTTAAATTTCATTTGCTGGCACTATGAAAAATGACCAACTCTAGTTGTTCAGAAAGGTGATAATTGTAGCTGGATACATAACTGTCCCTTTTCCCATAAAATTGGCATTCCATTAGGAAAGACGAAAGGAAGAGCTCATTTACCAATGTATGCTCCACTGCTGTATTTGAATATAGCATCCCCATCACAGACCTCAGCTCTCAGGATATCAGAACAGTCCCGCTAATCTTCAACCTAAGCACAGAATCACCAGACCAGGTCATAAAGAAAGCAAGCAAGCACCATTTTTTTCTTTTGTAAGAACTGTAAATTCCACCAAATCATTAGCATGAAATATCAGTGTCACCACTGATGCCCAAAGTGCTAGAGATTTGTGAACATATATATGAATAAAAGCATTTTCCCATCAAATATTTCTATAGCAGCCCAGGGGCTCACCCTCCACAGTAGGCAGGACTCCAAGGAGGGAGTTTCAGTATTCCCATGACACACTGTGTGCCAAGGCATTGCACTAGATAATAAAGGGTTGCAAAACTGAATAAGACATCATCCCAGACCTCAAGGAACTTAGAGACTAATCTGAGAATGACCAGGGTAGGAAAGAAGGGGAAGGACATGCTGGATCTTATTCCTTTTACATTCATTTCTTCTCCCACTACATAGGGCAGCTAATCTCTGTATAAAGGATCCAAAAGGTGATGCTGCATCTGGGTCATGATGGAACAGCACTCCTGGCTCATGGCAGCAGAGATTCACTGTCCAATTGTTGTGTCTCCTTTATTCCCAAGAAAAACTATCCTCCAAACGCAGTCTGGCACAGTGGTTCAAGGTACAAGCCCTGGGGTAAATGCACAGCTCATACGCTTAATGCGTGAACCTTGAGCAAGTGCTTAACCTCTCTGCACCTTAATCTCTTCATCTGAATATGAGAGGGATGATAATGGAATCAATCTCACAGAATCTGTCATAGGTTTCAAATGTATGGACACAGAACTGTGCTCAAACTCTCAATGTTATGTGGCATCCTGGATGGGAAGGGAGTCTGGGGGAGAATGGATACATGTATATGTATGGCTGAGTCGCTTTGCTGTGCACCTGAAACTATCACAACATTGTTAATTGGCTATACTCCAATATAAAATAAAAAGTTAACAAAAAGAAAATCTCTCATATTGGTTGACTGATGTTAACATTTTCCAAGGCCCAGATTAAAAAAAACAAAAAAATCCTGATTTATGTCTAGCTAAACTCACTTAAAACAAACAAACAAACAAAAAGAGCTGTGCTCAACAGAGAAGCACTAGAGGAGCATTAACTGGTACTTGTAAACAGCATCATGTGGGAGAAGCCGGGACTTTCATCACACACAGCACTCTATACTCATACTCTGCATCAAGCAGTGCCTGGACCTTTTTCATAAAAGCCCCCCAGATTTTTGCTCAAGAATTTTCCCTGTTGAAGGATCTGTACCCCATCCTAAGGCCTGTGTCTAAAATCAGTCCCGATGGCATCAAAGCTTTTGTTTTCCAGAAAAGAAAGCCAGAGGATGAGTTTTCTTGTTCTTACAATAAAAGAGTTGGCATGACCCAGGGAAAACAGTTCCTCTCTTTAGGGGAGAGTCTCAGATACAAAGCAATTGAAGTAGAAACTTGACTTCATTAGAATTCTTTTGACCACCTGAGCTCATTCCTCCATGTGCTCCAACAAGGCAAAATAAGCCACAAAGGAGTCAGACTGGCAGAAGTTGAAACATAAAGAGTATTATTTTAATCTTAAACTGGCAACTAAAAGACCCCTCAACCAGGCTGTCCCAACTGGATCCGGCATTCATACCCAGAGACTTGGGATTTGGCTGCAGCTAATTCCAGAAGGCTGAGCTGAGGTTTGGGAGCCTCATCTACCCTCACAAACTGGTGCCAAGCAGGTCCAGTGTTCATCAGCTCACTCAGACATCACCAGCTCCCTGAGGAGGAATGACTGTCACAGTCCAGGACAGTCCAAGATGCAGAGATGATTTTCTGTTTTACTAACATGAGTCCCTGCCTGTCAGTGTTCCATGCAGTATGTTAGTCCTCTCCTTTCACCTTCCTGAGGCCAGGGTGGTGCTTTCCTCTTCTCTCTCTAACCCCCACAGGACTAACCCTGCACCTTGAACACTGTGGGTGTTCAACAAATATTTGCCATATATATAAATGGCCAATAATCCAAAGGTCACCTCGGGTACCATAACTGCTGGCTGCTTATCTCTGAATGAGATCTTCCCTACTGCAGTCCATTCCAAAACAGGATTAGAAACAGCCTCCGTGGGCACATAGAGGACCACGACCAGGGGAATCTTGGCCCAGACTTCAGCGTTCAGCATCACTGGGACCTCGCCTTGGAAGCCCGACAGAGAACCCCCACCAAAAGTGGAGCCAAGCCATTGTCTGATGAGGCTCTCAGGATGCAGAAGGGAGGAGTGCCAGGTTGGCTCAGCTGTTTGCATCCCATGAAACCACCCCTTCCTTGATCTGTCAGGTTAATCACAGCTGCCTAGATCCTACTAAAATTGGGAAATTAAAGCACTGTAGCACTGCTCCATTATCCCATTAGGGATACATCCTATTCCTATTTCCATTCCAGCAGGCAGAGAGAAACACTCATTCATCACCCTTAAAATATGATAATTAAGAACTGGACACTCATCTCAATTCTTCTCTTTACCTTGAGAACAGCTGTAAAACTGCAATTTCTAGCTATCACCTTGACAGAATTCCCTCAAGCTTTGGAGGGTTCAGTGACTTGCCTCCTTCCAAAATGAGGACAGTGGTCTTCTTGATTCTCTTTTCTGGACACTTTATATTCACTTAGGCACATATCCTTTCAGCATTCCTGCACTTCATGGTGGCCTCCACATGGTTGTTTTATGCCTAGACAGACATTTGGTATTCATTCAGCAGCTCAGAATCTAAACCCTTTCTATGTTTGGTGCATTTCTATCTGAAGATTAAAATTTTAGGTACTTGCTTTCCTAGCATTATCTATAACTAGGCTCAAGCTTGTAACCAACCAAAGAGATCCACTCACACCAGACTAGACTTAGGATCTAGGGACTTGAGCAGGAAAGGACAGAGCGTTTCTCTCTCTCTCTCTCTCTCTCTCTCTCCCTCCCTCTCTCTCTCCCTCCCTCTCTCCCTCCCTCCCTCACACACTCACACACACACACACACACACACACACACACACACATGCATATGCACTCAGTGGCTACAAGGTTGAGTCCTTGACAACAGTGAGGTGAGCACTGGTTGTGGTAAAAGCAATTTCCTAGTGCAGAAGTGGTACAAATGTTTGCATCTGTATCTTGGTAGCAGCTGAAGACCAGTCCTGATGCAAAGTCTGAGATGCTGATTCTGGCAGATTTGCCCCTGGCTTGGCACTATAGCCCTCCCAAGGATTCTATAATTTGCCCCACCTCCTCTCGATAAACTCTTTTTCTGATTAATCACTCAATCTCTATTGTTTGCAACTGAGAGCTCTGACTAATGCAATAAATTTCTTAAACTGATGCTTTTCTCCAAAATCTCCTCTCATAGTAGTGATCATTTTGGACCCCAGTGGGCTGAGTCTAAACCTTGATTCAGGGTTCAACATTCAGACACCCATGTGGGCACACTGACATGGTTCAGGTGAAGCCCAAGCTCACGCAGCTAGTGAGTAGAAGAGCTGGGGCTGAGACTTGGATCTGGATTTTCTGACACCAAACAAGTACTTTTGATACAATTCTGTTTCTCTTGGCACAAACAAACACCTCTTGAGATGGCAAGCTAGCTCAAGTAAGTGCTGTATTTTACAGTTTCTTGAAACGACTTTAAAAGTATGAGCTGAGCTATTCATCCTTGCCCATAGAAAGCCAGATTGTTGTTTCTCATTGTCACAATGTAGATAACTGCTAATAACACAGCTTTCAGCCCACTCAAGGCAAAGCTTGTGCTAATTCTACAAAACCTTTTTCCCACTCACAGCTAACTGGCTACTCCGCAGTGTGCATTTTTGCTCCCAACCATGGAATTGTACTCTTAACAAGAATCAGTTGTGGGGCTTCCCTGGTGACACAGTGGTTATGAATCCGCCTGCCCATGCAGAGGACACGGGTTCGAGCCCTAGTCTGGGAAGATCCCACATGCCACAGAGCAACTAAGCCCGTGCGCCACAACTACTGAGCCTGCACTCTAGAGCCCACAAGCCACAACTACTGAAGCCCACATGCCTAGAGCCCGTGCTCCGCAACAAGAGAAGTCACTGCAATGAGAAGCCCACGCACCACAACAGAGTAGGCCCCGCTCACCGCAACTAGAGAAAGCCCACGTGCAGCAACGAAGACCCAACGTAGTCAAAAATAATAAATAAATTAAATAAATAAATCTATTTTTTTAAAAAATCAGTTGTGTCTCTTCTGAAACCTATTTATGAAAATTGTACTTGTTATTGCAATTTAATAATTTAATAAAATATTGGGGAAAACCAACAAAATACTCATCTAAAAAGAATTTATTATTTTGAAAAGATTCAATAGAGGCAAACTGGTGAGGATTTAGGAGGTTTATAACCATAAAACTACAGAAAATCATATAGGTATAGAAAGATTTTGTTCTCAGAATTCTTTCCAACTATACTGAAGTTCTCAGTCTAATTTAAAGACACTGACACCGGGAATCATGGAAGATGCATTATGGACAACGTTTATGTAAGAGAGAAAAACAGGTATTCCAATCAGCAGAACAGTACTTAACGAATGCCCTGACCCCATATCAAAATACTGAATAATGAATATGCATGCACATGTTTTAAAGTACATTTAAATAAATTGCGTGAGTTATCACGCATCCTCTTTTATGACTTTCCACTTTTAGCTGACTTTGTTGATTAAATAACTAGCTTCTGGGTCCAGTCACATCAGATAGGAGACCAGCTATTGTAATTC
This sequence comes from Tursiops truncatus, assembly GCF_011762595.2. Classification (NCBI taxonomy): domain Eukaryota; kingdom Metazoa; phylum Chordata; class Mammalia; order Artiodactyla; family Delphinidae; genus Tursiops; species Tursiops truncatus. The sequence continues at coordinate 78,947,810 of NC_047040.1, read as the reverse complement.
TCTTTGTGGTTCCTCTCCTGGCAGACAAACCTGCCTGTTCTGGATGATGCAGTTATGGGACAGGCTTGATTCTCTGTTGCCTATTCCAGGATGCTGTGATCTAGAGTTTCCAAACAGAGAACCTCAGACACCAGGGAATATTCATCAGTGAGGTCTCATGGAGGTCCTCATCTCAGCACCAAGACACAGCTCTACCCAATAGCCTATAAACTCCAGCTTTGGAAGTCTCAGGCCAAACAACCAGTAAAACAGGAACACAATAACACTTATAAAAAAAAAAAAAAATGAGCTGGCAAAAATATATGTCACAGATGAAGGAGCAAGGTAGAACCTACAAAACCAAATAAATGAAGAGGAAATAGGCAATCTACCTGAAAAAGAATTCAGAGTAAAGAAAGTAAAGATGAGCCAGAATCTCAGAAACAGAATGGAAGCATGGATTGAGAAAAATACAAGATATGTTTAACAAGGACCTAAAAGAACTAAAGAATAAACAAACAGAGATAAACAACACAACAACTGAAATGAAAACTACGCAAGAAGGAATCAGTAACAGAATAACTGAGGCAGAAGAAGGAATAAGTGAGCTGGTAGACAAAATGGTTGAAATAACTGCCGAGGAGCAGAATAAAGAAAAAAAAGATGACAAGAATTGAAGACAATCTCAGAGACCTCTGGGACAACACTAAACACACCAACATTTGAATTACAGGGGTCCCCGAAGAAGAAGAGAAAAAGAAAGGGTCTGAGAAAATATTTGAAGAGATTATAGTTGAAAACTTCCCTAACATGGGAAAGGAAATAGTCACCCAAGTCCAGGAAGCACAGAGAGTCCCATACAGGATAAACCCTAGGAAAAACATACCAAGACACATATTAATCAAACTAACAAAAATTAAATTCAAAGAAAAAATATTAAAAGCAACAAGGGAAAAAAAAAAAGTGACATACAAAGGAATCCCCATAACGTTATCAGCTGAAACTCTGCAGGCCAGAAGGGAGTGGCAGGATATACTTAAAGTGATGAAAGAGAAAAACCTACAACCAAGATTACTCCACCCAGCAAGGATCTCATTCAGATTCAATGGAGAAGTCAAAAGCTTTACAGACAAGCAAAAGCTAAGAGAATTCAGCACCGCCAAACCAGCTTTACAACAAATGCTAAACAAACTCCTTTAAGCGAGAAACACAAGAGAAGAAAAAGCCTCACAAAAACAAACCCAAAACAATTAAGAAAATGGTAACAGGAACACACATATTGAAAATAACCTTGAATGTAAATGGATTAAATGCCCCAACCAAAAGACACAGGCTGGCCGAATGGATACAAAAACAAGACCCATATATATGCTGTCTATAAGAGACCCACTTCAGACCTAGGGACACATACAGACTGAAAGTGAAGGGATGGAAAAAGATATTCCATGCAAGTGGAAATCAAAAGAAAGCTGGAGTAGCAATACTTGTATCAGATAAAATAGACTTTAAAATAAAGACTGTTACAAGAGACAAGGAGGGACACTACATAATGATCAAAGGATCAATCCAAGAAAATATAACAATTATAAATGTTTATGCACCCAACATAGGAGCAAACATAGGAGCATACATAAGGCAAATGCTAACAACCATGAAAGGAGAAATCGACAGTAACACAATAATAGTGGGGACTTTAACACCCCACTTATACCAATGGACAGATCATCCAAACAGAAAATAAATAAGAAAACACAAGCTTTAAATGACACAATAGACCAGATAGATCTAATTGATATTTATAAAACATTCCACCCAAAAGTGGCAGAATAGACTTTCTTCTCAAGTACACACAGAAGATTCTCCAGGATAGATCACATCTTGGGTCAAAAATCAAGCCTCGGAAAATTTAAGAAAATTGAAATTGCATCAGGCATCTTTTCTGACCACAACGCTATGAATCTGGAAATAAATTACAGGAAAAAAAACTGTAAAAAACACAAATACATGGAGGCTAAACAGTGTGCTACTAAATAACCAAGAGATCACTGACGAAATCAAAGAAATAAAAAAATACATAGAGGGCTTCCCTGGTGGCGCAGTGTTTGAGAGTCCACCTGCCGATGCAGGGGACACGGGTTCGTGCCCCAGTCCGGGAAGATCCCACATGCCACGGAGTGGCTGGGCCTGTGAGCCATGGCCGCTGAGCCTGTGCGTCCGGAGCCTGTGCTCCGCAACAGGAGAGGCCAGAGCAGTGAGAGGCTCACGTACAACAACAACAACAACAACAACAAAAATACATAGAAACAAATGACAACGAAAACAGGATGACCCAAAACCTATGGGATGCAGCAAAAGCAGTTCTAAGAGGACAGTTTATAGCAATTCACTCTCACCTCAAGAAACAGAAAAATCTCAAATAAACAATCTAACTCTACACTTAAAATAACTAGAGAAAGAAGAACAAAGAAAACCCAAAGTCAGTAGAAGGAAAGAAATCATAAAGATCAGAGCAGAAATAAATGAAATGGAAATGAAGAAAACAATAGCAAAGATCAATAAAACTGAAAGCTGGTTCTTTGAGAAGATAAACAAAATTGATAAATCCTTAGCCAGACTCATCAAGAAAAAAAGGGAAAGGAAGCAAATCAATAAAATTAGAAATGAAAAATGAGAAATCATAACTGACACTGCAGAAGTACAAAGGATTATAAGTGACTACTACAAACAACTATATGCCAATAAAATGGATAACCATGAAGAAATGGACAAATTCTTAGAAAGGTACAATTTTCCTAGACTGAACCAGAAAGAATTAGAAAATACAAACAGACCTATCACAGGTAATGAAATTGAAACTGTAATTAAAATTCTTCCAACAAACAAAAGTCCAGGACCAGATGGCTTCACAGGCGAATTCTATCAAACATTTAGAGAAGAGTTAACACCGATGCTTCTCAAACTCTTCCAAAAAACTGCAGAGGGAGAAACACTCCCAAATTCATTCTACAAAGCCACCATCACCCTGATACGAAAACCAGAAAAAGATATCACAAAAAAGGAAAATTATAGACCAATATCAATGATGAACATAGATGCAAAAATCCTGAACAAAAATACCAGCAAACAGAATCCAAGAGCACATTATAAGGATTATACACCATGATCAATTGGGATTTATCCCAGGGAACCAAGGATTCTTCAACAGATGCAAATAAATCAATGTGATACACCATATTAACAAATTAAGAAATAAAAACCATATGATCACCTCAATAGATGCAGAAAAAGCTTTTGACAAAATTCAACACCCATTTATGATTAAAAAAACTCTCCAGAAAATAGGCATAGAGGGAACCTACCTCAACATAATAAAGGCCATATATGACAAAACCACAGCAAGCATCATACTCAATAGTGAAAAACTAAAAGCATTTCCACTAAGATCAGGAACAAGACAAGAATGTCCACTCTCACCACTGTTATTCAACATAGATTTGGAAGTCCTAGCCACAGCAATCAGAGAAGAAAAAGACAAAAAAGGAATAAAGACTGGAAAAGAAGAAGTAAAACTGCCACTGTTTGCTGATGACATGATACTATACATAGAAAATCCTAAAGATGCCACTAGAAAACTACTAGAACTAAACAATGAATTTGGTAAGGTTGTAGGATACAAAGTTAATGCACAGGAATCTCTGGCATTCCAATACACCACCAATGAAAAATAAGAAAGAGAAATTAAGGAAACACTCCCATTTACTATTGCAACAAAAAGAATAAAATACCTAGGTATAAACCTGCCTAAGGAGGTGAAAGACCTGTACTCAGAAAACTGTAAAACACTGATTAAAGAAATCAAAGATGACATAAACAGATGGAGAAATATACCATGTTATTGGATTGGAAGAATCAATGTTGTGAAAATGACTATACTACCCAAAGCAATCTACAGATTCAATGCAATCCCTTTCAAACTACCAATGGCATTCTTCACAGAATTAGAAAAAAAAAATCTTACAATTCGGATTGGAACACAAAAGACCCCAAACAGCCAAAGCAATCTTGAGAAAGAAAAACGGAATTGGAGGAATCAGGCTCCCCGATTTCAAACTATACCACAAAGCTACAGTAATCAAGACAGTACGGTACTGGCACAAAAACAAAAATAGAGATCAATGGTACAGGATAGAATGCCCAGAGATAAACCCACGCACATGTGGGTGTCTAATTTATGACAAAGGAGGCAAGAACATACAATGGAGAAAAGACAGCCTCTTCAATAAGTGGTGCTGGGAAAACTGGACAGCTATATGTAAAAGAATGAAAGTAGAGCACTACCTAACACCATACACAAAAATAAACTCCGAATGGATTAAAGACTTAAATGTAAGACCTGACACTATAAAACTCTTAGAGAAAAACATAGGAAAAACACTCTTTGACATAAACCACAGCAAGATCTTTTTTGACCCACCTCCTAGAGTAACGGAAATAAAAACAAAAATAAACAAATGGGACCTAATGAAACTTAAAAGCTTTTGCACAGCAAAGGAGACCATAAACAAGATGAAAAGACAACCCTCAGAATGGGAGAAGATATTTGCAAATGAAACAATGGACAAAGGATCAATCTCCAAAATATACAAACAGTTCATGGAGCTCAATATCAAAAAAACAAACAATCCGGTTAAAAAAATGGGCAGAAGACCTAAATAGACATTTCACCAAGGAAGACATACAGATGACCAAGAGGCACATGAAAATATGCTCAACATCACTAATTATTAGAGAAATGCAAATCAAAACTACATGAGGTATCACCTCACACCAGTCTGAATGGCCATTATCAAAAAAGCTAGAAACAATAAATGCTAGGAAGGGTGTGAGAAAAATGGAACCCTCCTGCACTGTTGGTCGGAATGTAAATTGATACAACTACTATGGAAAACAGTATGGAGGTTCCTTAAAAAACTAAAAATAGAACTACCATATGACCCAGCAATCCCACTACTGGGCATATACCCTGTTTGTTTATTCTTTAGTTCTTTTAGGTCTTTGTTAAGAAAACCATAATTCAAAAAGAGACATGTACAACAATGTCCATTGCAGCACTATTTACAATAGCATGGAACCAACCTAAATGTCCATTGACAGATGAATGGATAAAGAAGATGTGGTACATATATACAATGGAATATTACTCAGCCATAAAAAGAAACAAAATTGAGTTACTTGTAGTGAGCCTGATGGACCTAGAGTCTGTCATACAGAGTGAAGTAAGTCAGAAAGAAAAGAACAAATACCATATGCTAATGCATATATATGGAATCTAAAAAAAAGAAAAAAAATTGTACTGATGAACCTAGTTGCAGGGCAGGAATAAAGAGGCAGACATAGAGAATGGACTTGATGACATAGGGTGGGAGGGCAAAGCTGGGGGCAAAGTGAGAGTAGCACCAACATATATACACTACCGAATATAAAATATTTGGCTTGTAGGAAGCAGCAGCATAGCACAGGCAGATTGGCTCGGTGCTTTGCGATGACCTAGAGGGGTGGGATAGGGAGGATGGGAGGGAGGCTCAAGAGGGAGGGGATATGGAGACTTGTGTATGCATACAGCTGATTCGGTTTTTTGTGCAACAGAAACTAACACAGTACTATAAAGCAATTACACTCCTTTAAAGATCTATTTTAAAAAATATTCTGAGATAAACTAAAAGGGGAAAAAAAGTGCTTGCAGGATGCTTCCCTTGGACTTAGCTGTCTTAAAGAAATTATTAAGTTATGCTTTGTCCTATGCAGGAAGATAGCCCTGAGACAACAGTGGGTGATGTGAAGTTTACATCCAAATATACCAGGTTATAATCCAGAATTTGAAAAGGGTGGCAATTTTTGTGATCCTGTATAGATGATAACAGGGATTGGGTAGGAGCATGCTCAATTTTCCTACTAGTGAACATTGGTCATGCAAGTACATGATAATCAGAATCTTCTTCCAAAATAATAATCCATCCCTCTTTTTCTTATTCAGAAGTTATTAATTAAGCACCTACTGTTATGGATTGAATGTTTGTGTCCTCCCCTAAACTCACAAGTTGAAATCCTAAACCCTAATGTGATGGTATTTGGAGGGGGGACCTTTGAGAGGTAATTAGGTTTAAACTATGTCATGAGGGTGGAGCCCCCATGATGATATTAGTGCCCTTATAAGAAGAGGAAGAGATGTAACAGCCTTCTCTCTCTCCATGAGCACACACCAAGGAAAGGCCATGTGAGTACACAGGGAGAAGGCAGCTGTCTGCAAGCTGGGGAGTAATTCCTCACCAGACTCTGGATCTGCGGACAACTTAATCTTGTACTTTTCAGCCTCCAGAAGTATGAGAAATCAATTTCTGTTGTTTAAGCCACCCAGTCTATGGTATTTTGTTATAGCAGCCTGAGCAAACTAAAACACGTACTATGTGCCAAAAACTATTCTAGACATTAGGGATGAAAGAGTGAACAAAACAAAGTTCTGCTCTCAAGGAGGTTAGATTCTAATGGAATCATTTATCTTCCCCACCAGTCTGTGAGTTCCTAGAGGGTACAAATTGCATCTAAATCATCTTTGTATTTCTAGCACTTAGCACAATGTCTGCACAAATTAAATGTTCAGTGAGTTGAATTAAGTAAAATTGAATCAAATTGAAGCTAATTTTCTGAGAGTAAGATCTCACCAAACTTGGTAGTTATCTTTCTATCATATCAGAATTTTGGACTGTTCTCTATTTTTCCAAATTTAATCTGAATGATATAACAACCTTGTTTGAATTATGCCTCAACTGCACAAAGACAATCCTATTTCCCAAAGAGGATTTTTTTTTTTTTCCAAAAGCAGACTTCACTTCAGCAAATTGTATTTCAAAAGATTACATCAGGGCTTCCAAAACAGTTTTTAAATACGGCATGTTTACATACAGGAAACTTAGGTCCTGAGAGCCAGTTCCAAAGTAAGCAATGGAAACAGTCAAGATCAAGATCTATAATAAAGGAATTTCATCCAGTCGGGGCATAAGAGGAATGAATGTTAAGTCTTCACAAGCTGTATATAAACATGCTGAGTGTATGTGCATGCATCCACATTAGTCATTTTGTCTTCTTCCCACAACAACCACTATTGATACTTAATATTTAAAATGCTATTTTTGTTTTTCCAGTTCATAGATATTTTTAATACAGAAATTTTGATTCAGCAAATATTTGAATGCCTACTTTTTTGCCAGGCATTGTGTTAGAGACTCCATATAGGATATAGCATCATCCAGTTTTCACACTGATTTCTCCCCTGAAGAAATACACACTGTCTTTTAAATCTATTTCTACAGACAACTTTTCACAGCTCCTGAGAAGAAAGTTGCCATGTAATTCTGAGTATCCGTTTCCCTGCCACACCTAAAAGGAAATTATTTTCTGGAAACAGCAGAAGAAAATGAAATCTGATAGTCTCCATGAAATCTGATAGTCTCTTCTGGGGATGTTGTTTTCTAGACCTGGTAACTGTGCCATTTGCTTGTGGAACTGAGGAAACAGTGTCTGGCGAGGCTGAAAAGGAGAAGGTTCTGGTCCACCTCAGCCTTCCTGCCCTTTTTGGGCTCCCAGGCAACTCACCTGGGGGAATAAAGACAAACTTCTCCACATTCCTGGGAACTTACAGAGAAGCACTCATCTATGCTGTAATAAGTAAAGCAAACTGCAGTTTTAACAATACTATTAGTGCTATTATTCTTAATGTTAGTCTCAGAAAAAAAAAAAAGGTAGGCCTTGGAGAGTGGTGCTGAAACTTAAAGGAGATGATACAACACCAAACATCCAACTGACAAACTGTAACCTAGAGTAGATCAACTAGATCTTCCATAAATGTAAATAAAAGACACAGATCTTCAAGAATGCCTTCTTCCAGGAATAAAGACGCAGACACAGAAAATGGACTTGAGGACACGGGGAGGGGGAAGGGTAAGCTGGGACGAAGTGAGAGAGTGGCATGGACATATATACACTACCAAATGTAAAATAGATAGCTAGTGGGAAGCAGCCGCATAGCACAGGGAGATCAGCTTGGTGCTTTGTGACCACCTAAAGGGGTGGGGTAGGGAGGGTGGGAGGGAAACGCAAGAGGGAGGGGATATGGGGATATATGTATATGTATAGCTGATTCACTTTGTTATACAGCAGAAACTAACACACCATTGTAAAGCAATTATACTCCAATAAAGATGTTTAAAAAAATTTTTTTAATAAAAAAAAAAGGAATGTCTTCTTCAAACAGATATTTATGTAGCCCTAGCAGCATTAAGGCCTAAGGCCCAGGGAGATGACTGTGGTGCTGTGGGGATTTTGTTTCTTTAATTGATATAATAATCGTCAAGAAGATAAATGGAGAAAAGTGCAATATATTAGAAAAACCAAAAATACTGGGTCTCACAATAAACTCTGACATGGATGTCTGTTTACCTGAGCCTTAAAATGTCTCATCCAGTTTGTATCCTTTCAGAAACAAAAGAGCAAAGAATAAAACTCATCCATGTCCTCTGGACAACTGCCAGCCCATCTCTAATGTCCCTCACTATAGGAAGCTAAGAATATGGACAAAGAGAAAGCAAATGACTTTTAGTAGAATGATTTTTTTAAAAAATTAAAGGTGGCTTTCCTATTGTGCTATTTTTCCTCCCTATATACAGCTTCTCTGGATGGAGCTATGTTATGTAACTGCACTTGCAGAGAGGGGATAATTTGCTGGACCCAAAGGAGTTCTTGGAATACTGAGAGAATATGTTACGAGATGGACCCTGAAAGAGGAGCATCTGGTTGCCCTAAGTATAATGCTTGTGGCAGAGAAATCACCGTAAATAGCTTTAACAGAGACCAAATGTGTCCACTTCAATCCAGTATTTTATCACCCACCAAGGGAATTTATCAGGGTGAAGGGAGAGATGGGGGGAGTGGAGTCATTTTAGCAAGGCATGGTTCATAACTCTTTTATTAGGACCAACAGGTCAGGGTCTTCATTCAATAGCTGTAAGATAAAGTTAAAAATCACTGTTATCCAGGCACATTTAAAGAATGAAAACAGAGAAAACTGAGAAAGAAGAAAACTAGTCTCTCCAAAACTGGGGCAAGAGGAGGGATTGTATTTAAAACGTGATTTAGAGAATTAGAAAGGAAGGTTGTATGTGCTTTTTTTTGCTTAAACAAAATATCCTTTGGTGGGGGAAACAAATTATAACTAAAATTTACCAAGGTGAACAGTAGTCAGATCCTGATAAATTTGGGATTTTCTTACCCTATCTCCAAGGAAATGAATTGAAGACTCTAGTCTTAGGAGAATTAGCATGTACTAGAAGTGAAATAATAGGCTTGTTCATAGGAGGAATATAACCATTGAACATACTGGTTTGCTGCAAATTAACAAAAACACAACAAACAGTTGGTAATTCAAATACATGTCTATACAAAAAGTGTATGCATATTTAAGAATTATTTATTTTACTTAAATAGCAATAAGCTGCCACATGGCATGGATTAAAGGATATTTTAGTACATTGTAAGGTACATCTCACTCTTTCTGAGGAGGGTGGGGAAATACCATACAAAAAAATCAACTGATTGAATTCTGGTGAAATACAATCGCAAAGGGAAATTCAGGCATCCTGTGAAGAGCCCATAGGACCAACTAAATCTCTGGCATTTTTCCTTGTCAGGATGGCAAAAAAAACACCGTGTGCCACTTCTGTTGGAGTCCTTGCCCAATGTCCTGGCATCACCAGAATCCTCTTGCTTTGGAAAATTATTCTGAACTTGGACATGAAATTTGACCACAATAACCACGGCACTCTCCTTCCTTATGTGAGCCTGTTTTAACTGCTCTGAATCCACTCTCCAGAGAAGTCACTATTTGTTAGATGTCTTTTGGACCAAGTTGCATGTCCTTCGATTTAAATTTTGCATAAATGGAATAATAAAAAATAAATAAGGCCTGGCATATGGGCAAAACTGAGGCTTCTATCTTATTCCATCTTTCAAACTATTATTTTCAGATCTAATTGTATGCAGGCAATTTAAATCAGAAAGAGCATTTGTGTTTCCCCTGCTGCACTCCCTCCATTCTTATAATGAAAGAGCTAACTGCCATCTTCATCAGCACATTACAGCATGAAAACAACCTGAACCTTACTGCAGATGATTGATTGAGCCACTAAAGGCATCGAAATCCTATAACAGAGCTGTCTGAACAATATCAAATGCCCATAGAGATGTACCGTGGAAAGAACTCAGACCTATCTCAACAAAAATAAACCCTGTTTAACTGGAATCACCAGTCTCCTCGCCTTTGCCTCACCCTCTCACCTAATATGTCAACCACGATAAAGTCCCACCTTTGCCTTGCCCAGGTGGAATTGTTTATTTTTTTAACATCTTTATTGGAGTATAATTGCTTTAGAATGGTGTGTTAGTTTCTGCTTTACAACAAAGTGAATCAGTTATACATATACCTATGTCCCCATATCTCTTCCCTCTTGTGTCTCCCTCCCTCCCACCCTCCCTATCCCACCCCTTTAGGTGGTCACAAAGCACCAAGCTGATCTCCCTGTGCTATGCGGCTGCTTCCCACTAGCTACCTATTTTACATTTGGTAGTGTATGTATGTCCATGCCACTCTCTCACTTTGTCACAGCTTACCCTTCCCCCTCCCCCATCCTCAAGTCCATGCTCTAGTAGGTCTGTGTCTTTATTCCCGTCTTAACCCTAGGTTCTTCATGACATTTTTTTTTCTTAGATTCCATATATATGTGTTAGCATATGGTATTTGTTTTTCTCTCTCTGACTTACTTCACTCTGTATGACAGACTCTAGGTCTATCCATCTCAGTACAAATAACTCAATTTCGTTTCTTTTTATGGCTGAGTAATATTCCATTGTATACGGAATTGTTTGATTTAATAAAGGGCCAATACCTTGACCAGTGTGCTCTGTATATACTCTGGATACTTTCTATTCTTGAACACATACTTCTAACATCTTTTAACTCTCTGGCAACTGCCTTTGGTCTCTATACCAAACCTACATTTGTTGAATGACAATTCAGCAAGGCTCTCTGACCTCTACCACATCTGACATTTTTTCCTCTGGGTCACCTTGCTGCCTTCATTGCACACGTTGACTATCATTCATCCCTTCTGTGGCTAAAGCCACAGAAAGCCAGGTCCTTCAAAAGCTGAAGCCAGTATCTTGAGCTGACTGCAGTTATATAAACTGCTACCCAGCAGCCACTCATTTCCACCCATCCCCCCTTCCTCCTCTCTGAGCTGTCAGTCAAGAGTAGGAACTCTTTTAGTGCCTGCATGTTTCTACTTAAAATAAAGTAATCAGAGTGAATGTTGCTTTTGTTAAAGAAAAGCCAGCCTTAGCCACAGAGTTACAACTAGGCTTTGATGATGGGTCTTCATCTAAAAATGACAGTCTCTGAAGGGTGTTCTTATCAACCTTGGAAAGGGCATGAGGAAAGACTGGGGGTGACAGAAATGTTCTATAAATCGGTTAGGGTAGTGGTTACCTGAATATATACATTTGTCAATAAATTCTACTTAAAATTGACACACTGTACAAAAAGTACACTTCAAAAAGGGGATTGTAAAAAAAAACCTATAAACAGATAGTAGGTAGGTAGGTGATAGATAGATAGATAAAATGAAGCAAAACTGAACTCATCGGAGTGACAAACCATTCCCAATTTCCTAATTGTATATCCAGGATTGAATTTCCTAAACTGAATATAGTTTGGAGTTTTTATTTTATTCAGAAATTGTTAATGCAAAACTCTAACAGGCCAGCAAGTCATCTAAATCCTGCCAAGTGTTTGATCAGACAGCATGAGTTATGACCTTGACACAACTATAGGAAAAGCAAGCAACCTAATTTCCCCTATAAATACACTGCTGGAGGCAAGAAACTTGGTTTCACATGAGGATTTCCCAGAATCAGCATCCTCCACAATTCTCACTTTTGGTGGCTAGGGAGGGATTCTAAACCGAGGGGCAGGAAGTCAAAAGACATGTGAAGAAAATTCTCAAATACAACGTTTATAGAGGAAAATAACATTTGTTTTCTTCATTGTGTAAGGACATCCAAGGTGAGAGCCAAGCTCAGCTGCTCCTTGTAAATCAAAGTAACCTTTTCATTTTTACCTAACAAAGCAGAGAAAGGAGAAAGAACAAGGCTACAGAGTGTTCTTACCTAGTGGGAATACTAAAAGGAATGGCATTGTTGACAAAATGTGCAAGGTATATAAATCACACAGGTTAGAAGTAACAGGGCACACAATTAAGTGTAATATTGGGAAGGCACGATTCTTCTTTGACAAGGTTGAATTGTTGAATATAAATCCTGGGAAGAAGCAATATGAATGCGGAAAAAATAAAGAAGATCTGGAATGTGGTACAGTTTCTGAATATCAGATGTTACAGACCAAAGGAAAAATACCACAAAATATTCTGTGTGTGGTCAACCCTTGATTATCAAAATTAGTATTATATAGGAATGCACATAAATTCCAAAAGAGCAGGTGATTAAGAAACAATTTATATTTAATTTTGGAGGGCAGTCACAGAGACTCCTACACACACACACACACACACACACACACACACACACACACTTACACACTTACACTCCCCTGGTCTTAACATTCTTCACACTCCATGGTATCGTTCACAGTGTGCATTCCAGCTGAAGTGGAGGAAACCAGGCAACAAAAGACAGGCGTACGTGTTCCATGAGAATTTCACTGTGTTCTTAGGATGGATGCTGACAAATAACTTTAAAGTAGCTCAAAGAGAGAGACATTATTCCTTGAAGATGCTGCTCCTTTGCTCATATGAGCTAATATATTATAACATTTATTTCTATTTAACAAGCTGGCAGCTTCCCAGCTGTAAATTAGGAGGTATTTCTAAATGAGTTGCACTAAGTCTTCAACACGGCATTTCTTGACCGTTCAGAGGGACTGCTGCCTAACCAATCAAGTCATGAGAATAAATCTAATCAGGTACACTGTGTCCTTTCAATGATTTTAAAAAAAAATCTACACTTCTGAATGTTAGCATTTAAAAACTACTTAAATACCCCAAACATTTGCAAATATACACCTGTCTTCCTAGAAACACTTAGCTGCCTAATTTATGTACCCATATTATAATGCATAAGTACCAATATGCACCAGGCATGGTACAAAGCATTCTGTACACATCAACTCACAACAGTTCCATGAAGTAGGTATTGTTATATCATCATATAAGAAACAAAGGAACTGTGGTTTATAGAGGATAAGCAATGGGCACAAAGTCACATGGCTAATAAGTGATGGAGCCAGGGTTCAAACTCAGGTCTGTCAGAAACCTAAGTCCATGCAGCTGCAGAGAGCAGCACTGGCTTGTGGTGCTCAACATGACACCCAACTAATTAGGATAATAAGAGCATCAAAAGCTGAAACCTCACATGCACTGAGAAGAAATCACTCTTTATAGTGTGAAATAAAATTCACATTGTATGGCAAGACAAGAAAAATTTAAACATGAAAACTTTTCTCTGCCCTTTGGCCTCCTCTCTCCTCTCACTGTGCACTGTGTATCTGCATTATGCATCGACCAACCTCCCCCACCGGCAGAAATACCTGCTCAACCATAAAGAGCAACATTTTCCTAGCATCAACAAGACAACTCACTAAAGATAACATTCCTTCTTGATCTTGTAAGGGGCTGCGATGACGCTTAGATCTGGATTGTGTAAACTGTCAATAATACGTCATTTAACGTACAGCCCTCTGTCTCAAAAAACTTCTATAACTGTGCCTTAACTTCTAACAGGTGGAAGAGTTCTTAGAGCTTTCTGAGATGCTGTTCCTAGGTTATAACCTCAATTTGGCTCGAATAAAATTTTCCATTTCTTTCTTAGATTGACTGATTAAGTTTTCGTGGACAAGAGCATTTGTTCATTAGAGAAGTTGGTACGTCAAACTGGTTAAGAACACAGACTATGTAGCCAGACCACCTGGTTTCAAATTCTGTCTCTGTCACTTACTAGCTATGTGACCTTGGGAAAGTTACTTAACTTGTCTGTGCCTTGGCTTCTTCTTTTGTAAAATGGGGATAACACTACCTAACATATAAGGTTTCTTTACAAGGGTTACATTTATGTGTGATACTGGCATTGTGAGAATCTTTCTTAAAACGTCTTTTCAAGATGCATAGCATACTGAACTATTCAGAGAAAAATATTTATGAGATTAAGATAGTGGGGTTGGAAGGCTATAGATAAAACAAAACTGACCATGAGGGAGTAATAGTTAAAAATGAAATATGAGTATGTGGAGGTTCATATATTCTACATACACAGGTACTCCTGTCTGTGTTTGGAATTTTCCATAATAAAAAGTTTTTTTAAATATTTTATGTAAAACATTTAAAATTATACCTGGCACATAGTAAGCACCATATACAAGTTGGTATTATTACAGCAAGAACTTCATTTTCAAAGCACTTATATAAATTTATTTTAATTCTATTTACATTTAGCCTCTTTTTTTATTTCTAGTACATAAGGAAAAGTAAGTAATAAAATGTTCTTCTATATCTCTAGTTGGCTTAGGAGAAAAGGCAAATGAAGCCATCCAAGGAACTGTTATCAAAAAAAAAAGGGAAAACAGTCCATCATTCAGATAAGTGTTAGAGTGACAAATCTGATTTAGGGCCCAGCTCCTAAGAGTAAAAGATTCCAAGTCATGAGAAAAAAAGTTAAGATAGAGACGTCTATACACAATCTGAGTTAAGTAGCATCGTATAGTAAAAAAGAGAATAGAATGTAAAATCAAATAAAAACAGCAGTAATAATAACAATACTAGCTCTCATGTATTGAGGAGATATTATGTGTGAGGTACTGTCATAAGTGGTTTTACATTTATTACATCATTTAATCCTCCCAACCATTAATTATCTCCATTTTATAGGTATGAAAACTTTAGCCCAAAGAGGATAACTAAGACCTGTCACATAAGTCTGCGACTGCAATATTTTTCTTCCCCAAACATAACTGGCTCAGGAACTGAGAAGTTCCAGAGTATTTACCAGGCTGACAAATAATGGCATGCCCATCATCACTCAACCAGCTAGTTAACGCAGGAGCCGACAGACTCAGGCCAGCAGCAGGCAGACTCTAGAGCCCTCACTCACAACCACATCACTACAAAAACCTGGGTTCAAGTCCTGACCACCTCAGCTTATACTCTGGTGCAAGTCGCCTCACTTTTAACCTGTCCTAAGTCATTTCCACTGCTTCACCTTTCCTTGTTCTTTTTGTCTGAAGCGATAGATGGTGCCCTTTTGCAGACCTCAGCAGCTCTGAGTTTTAACAAGTCACAAGGAGTCAGAAAAGATCTCAGCAAAGCCCAGATCACCACGTGGTTGTTGCTAGATATTGACAGTGACTGCTTGTCAACACACAGCTAATGCAGTAGCTGTCAACCCTGACGATACATTAGATTCATCAAGAGCTTTTAAAAATTACCAGTGCCCAGCCCTACTCCCAGATCAATTAAATCAGAATCTCCAGGGATTTCCCTGGTGGCGCAGTGGTTAAGAATCCGCCTACCAATGCAGGGGACACGGGTTCAAGCCCTGGTCCGGGAAGATCTCACATGCCGCAGAGCAACTAAGCCCGTGAGCCACAACTACTGAGCCTGCGCTCTAGAGCCCATGAGCCACAACTACTGAGCCCGCATGCCACAACTACTGAAGCCCGTGTGCCTAGAGTCTGTGCTCCATAACAAGAGAAGCCACCGCAATGAGAAGCCCACGCACTGCAACGAAAAGTAGCCCCCACTCCACACGACTAGAGAAAGCCCATGCGCAGCAACGAAGACCCAACACAGCCAAAATTAATTAATTAATTAATTAATTTAAAAAAAAAAAAAGAATCTCCAGAGATGGAGTCCAGGCAGTGGAATTTTTTTTAAGTTCCCTAGATAATTCTACTGAATCCGGTGTTGAGATCTGCTGAGCTAAAAGATGGGAGACATCCACAGTTAGCATGGAGATTTAATAGAAGTAAAATAACCTAAATATTGAAGTAAACACTCCAAAACAGTGTTTCCCCATATACTGTACCCTACGTCTGCTTATTCGGAAAATCCTAACTCCAAGATTAAATATGTTAGTGTATTATTCATAAATTTACAAGATAGGCATATATACATGTGTATACATACATATACACAAACATATATGTGATGAGTATGACTGTGTGAGTGCATAATTGTTACACTACTACAGTCCTATAGTATTCTATGCATCAGGTTTTCAGGTAATATTAACATCAAAATGTCACTAGTAGTTCCATTCTACCACCATACACATACACACACTTCATGCTAGTGCTCTGTAAGGCTAGAACCTCACCTTCGCATCTTTCTAAGATCGAAGAACGTTAAGTTATTTGAGCTGCTGACAAATGAAAATGTCTTGTCTCTAGTTATAGTCACATTTGAACCAAGGAAAAAAATGCCTTAAACTCTGGTTTTGTATTGTCATTTAAATTGGAACATTTTGATTTTTACAGCAACTTCTGTAGATTTTTATATAGGCATATGTTTAATAATTTTTCATGTGTCACACAAAGAATTTAATGTGCACAACTGAAAGGGGGAAAAGGCCATGGTATTAAGATATTTAAAATAAATTGAACATTCTTTCCACATTTTTCTGGATGACTTACCTCCATAAATTATACCTTTTGCACTATGCCATTTGTTTCCCCCAACTGTTTCTATATGGTGCAATAATTACATGCTCTGTTGAATTCAAAAGGGTTATTGAAAGAGCAAATATAAGGAAATGTAAAGGAAAAGCTGCAGTTTGGTCTCTGTTGGTACATAAATAAAGATAAGTGAATAGAATTTCATGGCAAGGAAGAAAGACATCAAGATTCTGTTCAGGTTACATTTTACACAAAGCTCTCCATTGGAAAACACACACTAAGCCACCTTAAAATTGTAATTTTCTCATGTCTCTTTTTCCTTACATAAGCAACAAAGAATCACAAAATGATAATAAGAAAATCTGCTTGAATACCATTCTAATAGCATGTAAGAACAAATGAACAATTTATACTATAAAAATTAAAGATAAAAGTAAACAAGATTGGATAGTCTACCCTCATGGACCTGTGAGCAATTTGAATCTGAGTACATTCTTTACAATGCTTCCAGTTTTGTCTTAGTATCATAGATGTTTAAAGCTGAGAAAGCTGATGAAGCTTATCAAGTGCAAAAGCCAGAAGATGCCAACAAAACCTCAGCAACCGATATACACAGCTTCAGTCTAAATCGTTCTCTGACCGCCATTGGTAAGGTGAGGATAGGATGCTGCTGTGTACATACTTCCCTGCACTCCACACAGACTGTGCTTTGGGAACCACCTTTGAAGGTTGCCTCTAGCGTTCTTTTTCCTGTATCAAAACATGGCACACAGAAGGAGAGGAAGATGAGAAAATAAGGAAAAACCACATTATGATTTTCCCTGGACCTCAGCTCCCCTATGAAGAGCCCAGTGTACTCCAAATGCATTTATGCTGAATTTCTAAATAGATTCCTGATAGAATAAGAACTAAAATTATCTCACTGCCAAACAAAAGGCTTCTGCATTGAAATGTGACAGCTCATTGCTCAAGCAGCTTATTGCCAGAAGGATACACACCGTTTCCAGCAGAAAATTGGTTTCGGGAACTCACCCAACAACCCAGACACAAAATAAAGTTCCCTGGCTCTTTGCAACTCGTCAAGGCCATTGGGATTCACCCCTAGTCCATTCAACAGAGCCTTGAATCTCCTTCAAATTTAAAAACCCAAACTAACTAAACCAGATTATGCCTCAAATGCCAAAGACTGGCATTGCTTTCTCGGGCATTTCTATTTTGTCAGTGAATTTATTCCATAGACTTGCTCGTAACTACAGACAGCATTCCTTAATTAAGCCCCAGTAGAACTAAATTTAAGCTCTCACCTGAGAAAACATATTCCACCATTGCTCAAGAATACGGTTTGGGGCTTCCCTAGTGGCTCAGTGGTTGAGAGTCCGCCTGCCGATGCAGGGGACACGGGTTCGTGCCCTGGTCCCGCGAGCAACTGGGCCCGTGAGCCATGGCCGCTGAGCCTGCGCGTCCGGAGCCTGTGCTCCGCAATGGGAGAGGCCACAACAGTGAGAGGTCCGCGTACCGCAAAAAAAAAAAAAAAAAAAAAAAAGAATACGGTTTGCCACTACATGAATGGTTTTTTGTTATTTATTTATTTATTTTTGGCTGCATTGGGTCTTCGTTGCTCCGCACAGGCTTTCTCTAGTTGCAGCGAGCACGGGGCTATTCTTGGTTGCAGTGCGCAGGCTTCCCATTGCAGTGGCTTCTCTTGTTTCGGAGCATGGGCTCTAGGCACGCGAGCTTCAGTAGTTGTGGCACACGGGCTCAGTAGTTGTGGCTCATGGGCTCTAGAGCGCAGGCTCAGTAGTTGCGGCACACGGGCTTAGTCGCTCCGCAGCATGTGGGATCCTCCCGGACCAGGGCTCGAACCCGTGTCCCCTGCATTGGCAGGCAGATTCCTAACCCCTGTGCCACCAGGGAAGTCCCACAGGAACCATTTAGCTCTGTTAAATATATAGGTTTCCCAAAAGTTCTGTGTCATTTTTGCCTTCAGAAAAGCACAACACATGTGTCCTTGGTAGTTAGCATTTGAGTACGAATAAAGAAATTCATGATTTGGTGGTGTTTTCAAAGATGGACTCTAAAATTTATTTTTGTTTTTTACGATTGCACCGCCAGATGCGAATTTAGCAATCATGAAGTCTACTCTGCTCATTTTACTGATTGGAAAAAAGGAGACCCAGAGAGGCCAACAGATGTATTCAAATCATGCAGCCATGTAGGGTAGAACCAGAGCCCAAATCCAGCTTTCCTGTTTCCTTGTGCCTCTGTTCAAAGGAACAGAGAAAGTACATGAAAAAATAGGAAGTCTAAAATATGCAGATTCTCCCACAGAAGATGATATGTTCTTGCAGGTGGCTCCTAGGGGCCTGTCAAAAGCTGCCAAAGATTCCAGTCACTTTTCCATCTGAAGGGAAGGAGGAAGCCTAAAAAATGGAAAAATCATGAGGGATCCCTGCTCAAGCTCCAGCCTCCCATAAAACTGTTACGGTCTTTTCAGTTTTATAGGCATATATTACTTAAAAGAAAATCTGAAACATAAAATCCAAATGTGTAAATCAGATAAATCAGGAGGCATGGTTTATTTTGCAAAAACGGAATCTTTGCTTTACTAAGCTCTTTACTACGTTTTCTCTAAAATAATGACCCCCTTATGATTAATAAATATTCTATTCAGGTGCAACCTTCAGGGCCATTTCTATCACATTAAGCAAGGTATGTCTCCATGGTTTACTCCACTGAATTTTAACTTTCTTTTTTTTTGTTTTTTGGGGTTTTTGGGGGGGATTTTTAAAATTCTATTTATTTTTTTATACAACAGATTCTTATTAGTTATCCATTTTATACATATTAGTGTATATATGTCAATCCCAATCTCCCAATTCATCCCACCACCAGCCCCTGCCACTTCCCCCTTAGTGTCCATACGTTTGTTCTCTACATGTCTCTATTTCTGCCCTGCAAACCAGTTCATCTGTAACATTTTTCTAGGTTCCACATATATGCGTTAATATACGATATTTATTTTTCTCTTTCTGACTTACTTCACTCTGTATTACAGTCTCTAGATCCATCCACGTCTCTACAAATGACCCAACTGCATTCCTTTTTATGGCTGAGTAATATTCCATTGTATATATGTACCACATCTTCTTTATACATTCGTCTGTCAATGGGCATTTAGGTTGCTTCCATACCTTGCTATTGTAAATAGTGCTGCAATGAACATTGGGGTGCATGTGTCCTTTTGAATTATGGTTTTCTCTGGTTATATGCCCAGTAGTGGGATCACTGGGTCATATGGTAATTCTATTTTTAGCTTTTTAAGGAACCTCCATACTGTTCTCCATAGTGGCTGTATCAATTTACATTCCCACCAACAGTGCAAGAGGGTTCCCTTTTCTCCACACCCTCTCCAGCATTTGTTCTTTGTAGATTTTATGAGAATGCCCATTCTAACTGGTGTGAGGTGATACCTCATTGTAGTTTTGATTTGCATTTCTCTAATAATTAGTGATGTTGAGCATCTTTTCATGTGCTTCTTGGCCATCTGTATGTCTTCTTTGGAGAAAAGTTTATTTAGATCTTCTGCCCATTTTTGGTTTCGGTTGTTTGCTTTTTTAATATTGAGCTGCATGAGCTGTTTATATATTTTGGAGATTAATCCTTTGTTGATTCATTTGCAAATATTTTCTCCCATTCTGAGGGTTGTCTTTTCCTCTTGTTTGTAGTTTCCTTTGCTTTGCAAAAGCTTTTAAGTTTCACTAGGTCCCATTTGTTTATTTTTGTTTTTATTTCCATTATTCTAAGAGGTGGATCAAAAACGATCTTGCTGTGATTTATGTCACAGAGTGTTCTGCCTGTTTTCCTCTAAGAGTTTTATAGGGTCCTGTCTTACATTTAGGTCTCTAATCCATTTTGAGTTTATTTTTGTGTATGGTGTTAGGGAGTGTTCTAATTTCATTCTTTTACATGTAGCTGTCCAGTTTTCCCAGCACCACTTGTTGAAGAGACTGTCTTTTCTCCATTATTTATCCTTGCCTCCTTTGTCATAGATTAGTTGACCATAGGTGCGTGGGTTTATCTCTGGGCTTTCTATCCTGTTCCATTGATCTATATTTCTGTTTTTGTGCCAGTACTATACTGTCTTGATTACTGTAGCTATGTAGTATAGTCTGAAGTCAGGGAGCCTGATTCCTTCAGCTCCGCTTTTTTCCCTCAAGACTGCTTTGGCTATTCGGGGTCTTTTGTGTCTCCATACAAATTTTAAGATTTTTTGTTCTAGTTCTGTGAAAAATGCCATTGGTAACTTGATAGGGATTGCATTGAATCTGTAGATTGCTTTGGGTAGTATAGTCATTTTCACAATGTTGATTCTTCCAATCCAAGAACATGGTATATCTCTCCAACTGTTTGTATCATCTTTAATTTCTTTCATCAGTGTCTTATAGTTTTCGCCTACAGGTCTTTTGTCTTCCTAAGTAGGTTTATTCCTAGGTATTTATTCTTTTTGTTGCAATGGTGAATGGGAGTGTTTCCTTAATTTCTCTTTCAGATTTTTCATCATTAGTGTATAGGAATGCAAGAGATTTCTGTGCGTTAATTTTGTATCCTGCAACTTTAACAAATTCATTCATTAGCTCTACTAGTTTTCTGGTGGCATCTTTCGGATTCTCTATGTATAGTATCATGTCATCAGCAAATAGTGACAGCTTTACTTCTTCTTTTCCAAATTGTATTCCTTTTATTTCTTTTTCTTCTCTGGTTGCCGCGGCTAGGACTTCCAAAACTATGTTGAATAATAGTGGCGAGAATTCACGTCCTTCTTTTGTTCCTGATCTTAGAGGAAATGCTTTCAGTTTTTCATCAAGAACAATGTCGGCTGTGAGTTTGTCATATATGGCCTTTAGTATGTTGAGGTAGGTTCCCTCTATGCACATTTTCTGGAGAGTTTTTATCATAAATGGGTGCTGAATTTTGTCAAAAGCTCTTTCTGCACCTATTGAGATGATCATATGGTTTTTAATCTTCAATTTGTTAATATGGTATATCACATTGATTGATTTGCATATATTGAAGAATCCTTGCTTCCCTGGGATAAATCCCACTTGATCATGGTATATGATCCTTTTAATGTATTGTTGAATTCTGTTTGTTAGTATTTTTTTGAGGATTTTTGCACCTATATTCATCAGTGATACTGTTTTGTACTTTTCTTTTTTTGTAGTATCTGTGTCTGGTTTGGGTATCAGGGTGATGGTGGCCTCATAGAATGAGTTTGGGAGTGTACCTTCCTCTGCAATTTTCTGGAAGAGTTTGAGAAGGATGGGTGTTAGCTCTTCTCTAAATGTTTGATAGAATTCATCTGTGAAGCCATCTGGTCCTGGACTTTTGTTAGAAGACTTTTAATCACAGTTTCAATTTCATTAATTGTGACTGGTCAGTTCATATTTTCTATTTCTTCCTGGTTCAGTCTTGGAAGGTTACACCTTTCTAAGAATTTGTCTATTTCTTCCAGATTGTCCATTTTATTGGCATAGGGTTGCTTGCAGTAGTCTCTTAGGATACTTTGTATTTCTGCGGTGTCTGCTGTAACTTCTGTTTCATTTATAATTTTGTTGTTTTGAGTCCTCTCCCTCTTTTTCTAGATGAGTCTGGCTAATGTTTTATCAATTTTATTTATCTTCTCAAAGAACCAGCTTTCAGTTTTATTGATCTTTGCTACTGTTTTCTTTGTTTCTTTTTCATTTATTTCTGCTCTGATCTTTATGATTTCTTTCCTTCTGCTAGCTTTGGGTTTTGTTTGTTTTTCTTTCTCTACTTCCTTAGGTGTCTAGCTCCTTTAGGTGTAAGGTTAGATGGTTTATTTGAGATTTTTCTTGTTTCTTGAAGTAGGCTTGTATTGCTATAAACTTCCCTCTTAGAACTGCTTTTGCTGCATTCCCACAGGTTTTGGATCGTCGTGTTTTCATTGTCATTTGTTTCTACGTATTTTTCTTTTTTTTATTTCTTCAGTAATCTCTTGGTTATTTAGTAGCACACTGTTTAGCCTCCATGTATTTGTGTTTTTTACAGTTTTTTTTCCTGTAGTTGATTTCCAAACTCATAGCATTGTGGTAAGAAAAGATGCTTGATGCGATTTCAATTTTCTTAAATTTTCCAAGGCTTGATTTGTGACCCAAGATGTGATCTATCCTGGAGAATGTTCCATGTGCACTTGAGAAGAAAGTGTAATCTACTGTTTTTGGATGGAATGTCCTATAAATATCAATTAAATCTATCTGGTCTACTGTGTCATTTAAAGCTTGTGTTTCCTTATGAATTTTCTGTCTGGATGATCTGTCTATTGGTGTGAGGTGTTAAAGTCCCCCACTATTATTGTGTTACTGTCGATTTCCTCTTTTATAGCTGTTAGCACTTGCCTTTTGTATTGAGGTGCTCCTATGTTGGGTGCATATATATTTATAATTGTTACATCTTCTTGGATTGATCCCTTGTTCATTATGCAGTGTCCTTCCTTGTCTCTTGTAACATTCTTTGTTTTAAAGTCTATTTTATCTGATATGAATATTGCTACTCCAGCTTTCTTTTGATTCCCATTTGCATGGAATATCTTTTTCCATCCCCTCACTTTCAGTCTGTATGTGTCCCTAGGTCTGAAGTGGGTCTCTTGTAGACAGCATATATATGGGTCTTGTTTTTGTATCCATTCAGCAAGCCTGTGTCTTTTGGTTGGAGCATTTAATCCATTCACATTTAAGGTAATTGTCGATATGTATGTTCCTATTACCATTTTCTTAATTGTTATGGGTTTGTTTTTGTCAGTCCTTTTCTTCTTTTGTGTTTCCCACTTAGAGAAGTTCCTTTAGCATTTGTTGTAGAGCTGGTTTGGTGGTGCTGAATTCTCTTAGATTTGCTTGTCTGTAAAGCTTTTGATTTCTCCACTGAATCTGAATGAGATCTTTGCCAGGTAGAGCAATCTTGGGTGTAGGTTCTTCCCTTTCATCACTTTAAATATATCATGCCACTCCTTTCTGGCTTGTAGACTTTCTGCTGAGAAATCAGCTGTTAACCTTACGGGAGTTCCCTTGTATGTTATTAGTTGTTTTTCCCTTGTTGCTTTCAACAGTTTTTCTTTGTCTTTGTGAATTTGATTACTGTGTGTCCCGGTGTGTTTCTCCTTGAGTTTATCCTGCCTGGGACTCTCTGCGCTTCCTGGACTTGGGTGGCTATTTCCTTTCCCATGTTAGGAAAGTTTTCAACTAAAATCTCTTCAAATATTTTCTAGGGTACTTTCTCTCTCTCTTCTCCTTCTGGGCCCCTTATAATGTGAATGTTGTTGTGTTTAATGTTGTCCCAGAGGTCCCTTAGGCTGTCTTCATTTCTTTTCATCTTTATTCTTTATTCTGTTCCAGGGCAGTGAATTCCACCATTCTGTCTTCCAGGTCACTTATCCGTTCTTCTGCCTCAGTTATTCTGCTATTGATTCCTTCTAGTGTATTTTTCATTTCAGTTATTGTAGTGTTCATCTCTGTTTGTTTGTTCTTTAATTCTTCTAGGTCTTTGTTAAACATTTCTTCCATCTTCTCCATCTTTGCCTCCATTCTTTTTTCGAGGTCCTGGATCATCTTCACTATCATTATTCTGAATTCTTTTTCTGGAAGGTTGCCTATCTCCACTTCATTTAGTTGTTTTTCTGGGGTTTTATCTTGTTCCTTCATCTGGTACATAGCCCTCTGCCTTTTCATCTTGTCTATCTTTCTGTGAAAGTGGTTTTTGTTCCACAGGCTGCAGGATTGTAGTTCTTCTTGCTTCTGCTGTCTGCCCTCTGGTGGATGAGTCTACCTAAGAGGCTTGTCTTAACTTACTTTCTCATTGTAATTGGGAGCAAAACACAAAGTGTGAGATACCCAAGACCACAGTGAGCTGACACCAGCTCACAGCAGCTCACAAGAAGCTGTTGTGGGCACCTCTTTCCAATTCTGCATTCAGTGGTTAAGGAATCGGACAGCTGATCCTGAGTGGACCACAGAGGCGGACATAGAGAAGGCATGAAGACAAGTTTGTATAGGTTCCACCAGTTGCTTAGAATGTAAAATTTTAAATCATACAGAAAAGGCCCAGGCCCCTGGTGGGATTTCATGTAACCTGGAGCCTAAGGCCTGAGCAGCTTAACTCCCTGCGAAGAAAAAGAAAAGGAAAGGACACCCCAGTTTGGAAGAGAAGTTCAGGGAAGCCATCCCAATACCTCAAGTTCTATGCCAGGCACAGAAACCATGGCCCACGCAATGTGCCACTACGAACAGTGCAGCGACATTGAAACAGCGCAGCCAAAACTGCACTGGGCAGGGGATGGCTGGGCTTAGTGACCCCAAGCATAGCCATAAAAGAGGGGTGACTGGGCTTCCCAGTGGTTGAGAGTCCACCTGCCAATGCAGGGGACACGGGTTCGTGCCCCGGTCCGGGAGGATCCCACATGCCGTGGAGTGGCTGGGCCCGTGAGCCATAGCCGCTGAGCCTGCACGTCCAGAGTCTGTGCTCTGCACCGGGAGAGGCCACAGCAGTGAGAGGCCCGTGTACCACGAAAAAAAAAAAAAAAAAAGGGGGTGACTAAGGCAGTCTCACCACTCTCACCCGAATGCAAGAAAGCATGCAGGAATTTGTGGGAGAGGACAATTGGTTGGATCAACTAAGAAAAGATGTCACATCTGTACCTCTTGGCTGGTGTCATCCAGAGATATATCTGTTAAGTGGAGCATACAGGATGGGAAAACACTAAATGAAAGCTCCTACTTTGGCCTAATTGTCCCAGACCTGTCCTCTAACATCCAAATTCCCTTCAACCTGAATTATTTCATCCAAAGCCTTAATGACAGAGCAAACAGTCAATCAAAAAACATGCATGTCCACCACCTACCTAGGGGTCACCAGTTACTGAGACTATTTGTGTATGGGAGTAATCACCAGGTTCACAGCATGTTAATGACAATATTAAATGAGATTCATTATGTCACTCTAGCAAAGAGTAGAAAGTATTTGTAATTAGCAGAGTCCTGATAAATTCAATACTACAACCTCAATTGGGGAACAGCACATTTAGGGTCCATTTAGCATCATTATATTCCCCATGGGCTCCTTTGTGATCTTTATGCACCCAAGCCATGGGTAAGGGTGATATGAACCAACTGAACTTGACAACGGCCCATTTGTTATCCCTTGCTAAACATTACTGATCTTGCAAAGACACAGCATGTGAGTTTCCTAGCATTCAGTCTATAGCCAAACCATCCTATTTTGTCCTAAAGCCGCTGTGGCTTTCCAAAATTCAGAGGATACACACGAACAAGGATAGGTTACAATCATGACTGCTATTTAAACTGATTTTCCCACTGAGCCAAACAATTATAATAGATATGTATGTGTGGGTAACAAATTTAAATATTCAATTTCATTCATGTAATCAAACATTTCTTTTCTTATAACCCAATTCCTGAGGTATGAATAAAAGCTTAACTGAGAATAGAACTTGTTTATCTTCTCATTATTGATAGCTTTGGCTCCATTTACATCACTGGGGTTAATGAAAATATTTAGGACAGGAAACATTTTTAAATTTTATGAGATTTATTGGTCCAGTGTTTTTAAAAAATTATTATCTAATACATTTTGTGTTGGGCCAATGGTGAAATATTTTGGCATTAAGAACAAAAGGGATTTTGCCTAAGGCTTTTGTCATTTGCAAAATGAACTAAAAAATAAAGCCCAACATTCACCTTATTCCATTACCCCATTATGGGCTCAATCACCCAATAAAAAGTATCCAGCTGGGTACATGGACTAGGGTCCAATAGTAATTTATTCAGTTCGAATTCTTCCAATTAATCATCTCAGCTCAACAAGTTCCAACTCTTAGTTCATTTTGTCCCAGATAGACCCAGCTTAAATGACTGTTTTGGAAGAAAGTAACTGTTCTACCAGTCAATCAAGAAATTTCCACTAGAAGATAAAAGGCAAGTGGATTGAATATGGAAATTTATCCAATTCCAATAGAATCTGTTGTATCCTGTGATAATTTGGTCTTACATCTGTGCCCCATCTAGGCAGGATCAGTCATCCAGTCATTGCACAAAATACCAAATTCTCAAACTATCTGCAAATACACTAAAGTTCATTTGGGTAGATTTTTTTACAGAACGTTTTTATATATTTTTTTTAATAATACATGTTCACTGTAGACAAGTCAGAAAGCATAAACAAGCAAAAATAAAATGAAGTCACCCATATTTTCCTTCTACTTCTAAGAGAGATTTTGTGAACGTTTTGCTCTGTAGTTTTTCAGCCCTGTGTGTGTGTGTGTGTGTGTGTGTGTGTGTGTGTGTGTGTGTAATATTCGAGAGATCTGAGTCTTGGACTACCTTGCCCACATTACTTGCTTTAGCCACATGTACTCATTTATCTCCATCACACTAAGACCATATCCGGTCTCTATCTCAGAAAGTTTTGAGCTTAGAATCCTAAGTTTTGAGCCATGATCTTCATTGCTTCTCCTGACCATTAACTGTTACTGAACTTCTTGCCTGGATTCTGTCCCCTTTACTTCTCACCCCCTCCAGACTTCTAGCTAACATTTTGTTTCCACCTGTGAGTCCTGCTGGGTTTGCCTGCCCTGCTAGACACTTGGCCCTACAAGGCAGGCCCTTTTGATAGCAGCCTCTGCCTTCTATCCACCCTACCCTCTGGTCTCCAAGCTCCAGCATCACCAGGCTTCCTGCCTACATTCTCTCTTTCCACCTGCACAGCTCTGTCTCTTGCTAGATCTCCCAACACTGCAGTCTTCTTTGTTGGACCTTCCATGATGGGTGACCTAATCTTCTGGTGTCAGCCCTATTGGTCTGACACATCCCTTCACTAAAAGAAACCCACTTCTGACTCTTGATATGTGTAGACAGCCCATTAAGTACTCTGTTTATTTAATATTTGAAGCCTGAGGAGATTTCTTACCCCCTTTTTCCTAAGATCAACATGAAATCATTTTTGTAGACCAGTATTTTAAAGCAGTTACCTGCATGATCTATTATGCTAACTTTTATGCAGTTGTAAAATAAGTATAATGTCCATTCTTGGAAAGAAAACCACAGATGCACATAACTTATCATGTTCATCCCAGATAGGAAAGACTACTGCGTGATTTACAAGTTCAGGCAGTTGTGATAATACTGTTCAGTGTCAATACGTTATGAGAACTCACTGGACTTAGAAATAATATAATTTTCAATAGGACACTTTCACCTTGTTCTGACTTTGACCCTTCTGGTCTGATATTCTTATCCTGAGTCCACACACCATCTGCTTAGAGTAGGCACCTGAAAGTATCTGGTGAGATGATTTAGCTTGCTAGGCCCAGATGAGGCCTGCCAGAAGAATGAAGAAAATTTAAAAGGAGGGGAGGGAAAGCAATGCTGCCTCCATAGGATCCCCTGCAATATTCTATAAACGGCACCAGTTGGACACCAAAGACCATCTAATGCAACACAGAAGAGTCAATGTTGGATGTCATCCACGTCTCCAGAGTCAACCATGAACATCAGTAAGCATTAACATCTGGGTAAGAAATGAGATTAAGGGAGTGGACAGCCTTTATGTTGCCTCACCATACACCATCTCCATAAACAAACTCCCTCTCTTCCTTCCACTGCCAGGTGATGGAATCTTGAGCCCAAAGAAATAGAAACAGGACTGTGAGTCACAGAAAGAGAAGATGGGGAGGGGGAGCTGTGAAGAGCTATGTGAGAGATAATATCATGTAAATTTGACTGAATATTTACACTAAAGCACGATTTAAAATTTAGTTCACAAGAATACATGAACATGACAACATTGTTTTTCCACTGCCAAGTGAGAATAGTGGCTTAAAAAGCAATCAAGTTCTATTAAAGATATAGAACTTTGATTTTTCCGACCTAATTTGTAATTATTTATATAACTTCTGATGTCATGTACACATAGAAATCAGAAGAAAGAGAGCTGACCCATTATGAAGAGGACTGAGAAATTAGATGATGAATAAAATGAGATCACAATGACCATATCAAGCAGAGGGTATTCGTCTGGTTTGAGACTGATATTCCAGGTCCAAGGTGAAGCCAAGAGCAGGTTCTTTTATGCCTAGGGAAGTACACCCTTACACAGTAACACAGACTTACAGAACATGGTAAAAGGACAAGAAGGGTTTAATGCCTCCACCCAACTTCTCAAATCCAATGGGAAAGAAAGGGAGTACCTCTAGCCAAATGGGGGAATAGCTCTTTCTCAACACTCCAGGAAAGACGTCACCATGGTTGAGAGGTCAAATTGGGGAAGTAGGTACAGTTTGGTGGCCACAAGTCCTCAGGAAACTGGGTTCTTTATCATCAGTCCAGCCAAAAAGAAGTCCTTCCATCAGCAGGACCCAGCAGACACAAGGCAGAAGCATTGGTCAGCTATGCATCATATTGCCTAACTCTGCTGAGAGAGAGAACATCAGGCACCCTGGCAATAAGGCGGCTGAGTTTAGTCTGACTTATCGGGAGTGGCCAGGCAAATTTCACATTTTTAAAAATCAGGAGTGGCCAGGCAAAGTTTTTAAATACACAATTAAAAGCCCATCATACAATCTGGCTTCAAAAATCAAAGTGAAATTTTTTAAGCAACTTGCACCAGCCAACTTTATATTTAAGGTCTATGGGTGTCTCTTACAATGTAGGGAATGATCTGGAAATCAGAAAAAGGAAATCTCAATTATTAGTAGAATTTGCTTGGAAGGGCCTCAACCCCATGGAGGATTGTCCCTAACCAAGACTGCTTGCACTGTCTGCTTAATTTTTTAATATCATAGTACCAAAGTACTGTTGAGGCAATAGGACTATTTGTGTCAATAGATGTTTATATACAGAAATAAAACATTTTTAAATTTCTTCTAATTTATTTATAAAAATATTTCTGCCACTAGCAAAACCCAGTTTATATATCAAAATGCACATGTTAACATTTAGTCAAGCTTGTGGTCTGAACAAAAAAAATAAAAGAAGCTGTAAAGATTCTGGCAAGTCAAACAAATATCTGCATAAATAATCTTAATTATCTCAATTATTTGTATGGCTCCCTAATTACAATTACAAAAGGGATGAAAGATAACAAATTATTGAATCCTATTTTTAAATGACTTAGAATCTTAATCTCCATTGTAACTTTCTAAAATTTCTAAGAAGATATTTAACTACACTCCCACTTGGCCTCATTTAATTTTGTGTAAATGTATTTACCATCATGATTATAACTTTGAAAATATTGCCTTATAAATATTTTATCAACAAGAAGTTTTAGTACTCTCCCACCCACTGACTACGGGAAAGAACAAAACTAAAACTGTCTTCCTCCAGTTGGATAGAAGAAAAATTTCCATATATATCCACAAATTTTGACAAATGTGGGGAATTTATCTTGAATCATTCTGAATGGAAGCTTCTAAATTCCAGTTGTGAGAGACCTGTGAAGAACATTAGTTATTGAGTTTTTAGAATGAAAACTCAGCCTTTTTTTTTGTGATAACAATCTTTATAACCTACAGATGATTCAGCTAATGTACATGGAGAAGCTAATGTGAGATTAGATAAAAAAGGCTGTTTATTAGAAATGAGATGTATTTTCCTCCTATAATTAATAGCTTTAAAAAACAATCATACCGGGCTTCCCTGGTGGCGCAGTGGTTGAGAGTCCGCCTGCCGATGCAGGGGACACGGGTTCGTGCCCCGGTCTGGGAAGATCCCACATGCCGTGGAGCAGCTAGGCCCGTGAGCCATGGCCGCTGAGCCTGCGCGTCCGGAGCCTGTGCTCCACAACGGGAGAGGCCACAACAGTGAGAGGCCCGCGTACCCCAAAAAAAAAAAAAAATCATACCATCCTACTCCCTGACACACATAAAAGCATCAATAATTATCTTTCTTTACCTCAGTTTGCATTTTAGGATTTAAAATTACTTGAACCCCCTCACAGTGTTAACTTGGAGAGAAGTAAGAAAGGGGCATTATGACTTTCTTTAAAGGATAATAATACCTGTCTTTGTCCTACACTGAATTCTTTGAGCCCAATTTCAAAAACTAAGTAAATGATACATGAGCATATGTACAGGCTTATGGCTGTAAATCACTTTCTACCCCTGAAACCTGAAAAAAGGGAAGACAACGGTTCAGAAGAAAAGCACTAAAATAAAATAAAAATTTATGCCTGTTGAAGTGCTTTTTCAATCATTTCCAGAAATAACTGGCAAAATAATGCTAAATGTTTAAGCCAAATTAAATTGCTTACAAATGATCAGAAATCATGGTTGCCATGGTTTCAGGTGCCCAGAACATGGTGTATAGACTAAATACTGCCTTGCAGCAAAAATGCCCGTGTATTAAGTACAAGCCTCAAAAAAAAGAAAGAAAGAAAAAAAACTAATTATAGTGTTCTCAGGCATTTGAAATCTTTCAGAAATAACAATAATAATGATTAATAATAATTCTTTTGAAGGGTCAGCTTATCTTACCTGTTAATGTGACAGCAATCACTCACCCCTGTCCTGGGTTCTCAGGCTTATCCTTACACTAAAACCCAAACCCTCCACAGATGTCTAGCAGAGAACTAAATGGCCTCATGCTAATAACAAAGAAAGTCCAGCCAGCCTCTGACTCTACAGGTAATCAACGCTCAATAAGAAGCCCTCGATTTGCTTAGAAGTTGCTTAAAGTTACTTTCCCCAAAGACTCTCAAACTTCATGGTGGATTTAAATTGTTTTTTTCACTAAAGCAGATCTCTGTTTTCTCTTCCTTTATTTCCTCAATCCCACTCCAAGATGGAGTTTTTGTGGACTTAAAATCAGTCAGTTGATCAGTCAACATTTATTGAGCAACACTATATCAGACACTATTCAGACATTGATTATATCACCAATGGAGGCAGAGACCCTGGAAGTGAGGGCGCAGGCAAGAGTTTACGATACAAGTAGTTACCATGAGACATGTTAAGTTTTGAGGTCCCCTGAGCACCCGAGTTAGATATATGAGTCCACAGCTCAGAGGACAGATTAAGGCTAATGCAAATTTGGAAGGCATTCTCCATTATTTAGAACTACACACATGAGACTAAGGATGAAGGAAGAAAAAAGCAGTGAACCAGAGGCAGAACTTTGAGAAACACCCATGTTTAATCAGTGGGCAAGGAAAGTAAACTGCAGAAAGGCTTATAACAGAAATGTCAAGAACTGTGAAGAGTTAGATTTTACCCAACGTGCAGGCTAACTTGTTTCATGGGTGCTGGCAGAACACAGGAGACTCCTGGATCAGAGATAAAGGACTTCATGACTGACAACAACTGTTGTAGCCAGAATATCATTTTCTTGCATTGGTCCCCCAAGTATTAACTCCCACAGGGTGGTGCTACACTACATCTCTTCTGTTTCTCCTACGTAAATGGTTAAAGAAAGGAAAGGGCCTGGAAGACTTGTGAGAAAGTCATTATAGACAGTGAAGACAGAAAAACTGAGCAAAACGAATAAGCCCTTAGTCCAAGGCCTGGTCCAAGGTGACTAGAGTCACTTCCTGCCATGGACCAGAACCATGACATCCACCAAGCAAAATGGATTTGCTATACCTGTCAATCATCTATGCAGACCACCACTGGGCCTAGATCATTGAGAACAAACCAAAATCAAATGATTATGGGAAAACACCCAGATTTAGTTATAGCAACTTCAAGCAATAGTGAGAAATCCTAATCAGGGAAATTAAAACCCTTTTTCCATCATTTACTAACTCACCATATACCCAAGCCACAAGTACAACAATACATTCTCGGCACAGAGAAACAAAGAAACAAAAAATCAACCCTACGTGTTGAGGAAAGCTAGTCGTTAGGTACTGTGAGTTCAGTGGTACAAATCACTGCTGTGTTGAGAACTGGCATAACCCTTCTTAGGCAAGCAGTTCTCTGGAAAAGTACTTACAAATTTGTTTGGGAACTTCAGGCATGTTTTAACCCCATAAGTACCCTTAATTACTTGAGCATATGTATTTTATGGTTCACTGAGGAAGTTATAATCTCTAGACACAGGTTTATGAATTGGGGGCAACTCAAAGACCTTTCCCTGTTGCAAAATATGGCACTTCTATGGAGATCTAAGCATGCAAAATATGGCGATTCTACGAAGATCTAAACTGTGGTTTTTGAAAATAAACAGATGACTAGGAGAAAAAGAATCTAATTGTGGGTCATAAAAATGTATATTTTGTATAATTATACGCATGTATTTTTAATTATATAAATTATATATATATATATAGTATCTTATTAAACTATATTGTAATTATTAAGATAAAATCACTCAAATACTATTTGGATCAGCTTCTATACAAATACGTTGTTTATAAAGAGATCACCCATAGTTTCATAACTCCTGTGAAAGAACTTAACCAGCCACAGAAATCAATTTTAACAGTACTTTCTATCACCCAACACTTCAATTATGGGATTTTTTTAACTCATACAAGTCTTTCATGATCCTTTTGTGCCCATGCTTCATAACGGATTTATTAGTCTCTCAAAACCCAGATCAGGATCTACCCTAACATCACACCCCATTCACTACTCCCACCCTAATAGAGCTTGTCACACTCTCCAGGACTGATCATAAGTCTGCCTATTGTTGCTTCTACAATACTGTATGGTAACTTATTTGCTCAAGCATCTGTCTTCCCAAAAGTCTTCCCAGCAGGCTGGGACTCTGTCTTAAACATCTTTGAAGGGGATGGGAGAGTGAGTACAGAATCATTTCCAAACCTAATAAGGCAAGTAAAGAAATTCCAGTGAAAAAGAGCACTGCCATCAGAAAGGAAGCTTTTAATGAGGTCTTTTCTCCAACAGTCGTCATTGCTCCATCTTGTCCTGCCTCCTTCTAAATCTGTTTTTTTCATTAATTTGTTTGGGATTGATTATCTCCTAAATGTCAAGCAAACAATGTTAGATACTATAACTATACCCCAAGAGAAAGAGATTAGAAGCTCAAGAATAGAACCAGCCACTTTGAAAATGCGGTGAGACCATCGATTAACTCGGTGGTACAGGCTACTGGGCATTCTGGGTCACAGAATTAGGAGCCAGTCCAGACCTCCCAGAATCAGGCAGGGAGGCCTCCTGTGTGTGTCTCAAAGCAATTTCAGAGGCTTTGAAAAAAGCCTACAAAACCCAACAACCCACAGAAACACAGGTAGGAGGCAGGGGTGGACAAATCTTAGAAGTCAGTAAGGTCTTTGTTAATCAATCGAGAAAGAAAAACATTTATCAAATTCTCACTATCATTTCTTATTAAGCATTCAATTCTTATTAATACATGTCAATTCTTACTAATAATTCTATTGGATGTTCCTTGGAATCTAAAAAAACAGGTAAATGGCAAGGTGCTTGCCAATAAGTAACTGAGAATTAAAATGTGGAACAAGACTTCATCTAAGAAACAAAATAATTTGCAGCAACGTGGATGGGCCTAGAGATTATCACACTAAGCAAAGTAAATCAGACAGAGAAAGACAATTATTATATGGTATCACTTATATGTGGAATATAAAAAATAATACAAATGAACTTATTTACAAAACAGAAACAGACTCACAGACATAAAAAACAAACATATGGTTACCAAAGAGGAAAGGGGGGCGGGTATAAATTAGGAGCATGGGATTAACAGTATATAAAATAGATAAACAACAAGGACTGCAAAGCACAGGGAACAATATTCAATGTCTTTTAATAACCTATAATGGAAAAGAATCTGAAAAATGTTACTTACTATCCACATCTTTCACATAAGAGAAAGACACAAAGTCTGTGTAAGAAAGTCTGAAAAGCCTAACATATTTGGAACAGATTTTTAAAGCTGTAGTCATAGCATGTGCACTGCCACATGTGCTGCTGCTGCGGAAATTATTTTTTTTCGGTTTTTTTTTTTTTTTTTGCGGTACGCGGGCCTCTCACTCCTGTGGCCTCTCCCCTTGTGCAGCGCAGGCTCCAGACGCGCAGGCTTAGCGGCCATGGCTCACGGGCCTAGCCGCTCCGTGGTATGTGGGATCTTCCCGGACCAGGGCACGAACCCATGTCCCCTGCATCAGCAGGCGGACTCCCAACCACTGCGCCACCAGGGAAGCCCCGGAAATGTTTTTATACACTGTTTGTTGTTGTTTTACATTCACTTTAAAACTCCAAGGAAAGCCAGAGGAGGGATTAGGGTTCATAATAAATTTTACAAGCTTGGGCAGTGAAGAAAACTCCAGAGTGTTATGAGGTGTTAAATAAATTGAATTGGCTAAACTTTCTGCCCCATTGTCATGATGGCCTTTATACTTCTCACAATGTGGAGAGAATTAGGTGTTAGCCTGGCCTGGAAAGATAAATGTCCAACTTCCAGACAAGAGTGTTGATTTAGCATGTGTTGTGTGGGCCACAAAATTCTTGTTCTAATCAATTCTGGCTTTAATATTTGCAAAAAATGCATATAAGTAAGGATAAAGAAGAGAGACAGACAGAAAACGATGGCAAAACTTAATTCAAAATGCAAGTATTTTTCATTTTCTCCCTCATTATTGAAGTTTTCCAGCAGGGATAGTCATAAAAGGACCCCAAGGGCAGAATAGAACTGGTACAGCTTTTTTCAAGTATTACTAAGAAGCCAGTCTTCTATGCATTTTAGATGCAAGCTCAAAATGGATGCATAATTTTTGTGCAAAACTATTTGCCTCTTTTGCTATATAAGTTAGTTTACCCAGGCTTCTCCCCTGTTCACTATATAGTCTCCTTATCAACTTATAACTGTATGCATTATGGAGAGGTCTACAGTAACAACTAATACAGCAGGCATCCTTCATGCACGGGGTTATTCCAGTCCCATCCAAGTCAGCTTGTTAAGACAAACACCAATGACATTCTTCTCATGGAATGGATCCTAAGACGTTTGAAAATCTGCAGATCTGTGAATACCACTATAAAGTTTCTCTCCTACTGAAAAAAGAGAATAGAAAAATTAAAGCAACCCAAAACTTCTATTTTTGTGGGAATGGAGGGAAGCAGGACTTGTTTGCTCTTCTTTTTCCATCACAATTCATGTCTAGTCAAAATTTTTTCCACAAAAAGTTAACTTTTTAAATATTTGGTGTTGGGCTTCCCTGGTGGCGCAGTGGTTGAGAGTCCGCCTGCTGATGCAGGGGACACGGGTTCGTGCCCCGGTCCGGGAAGATCCCACATGCCGCGGAGCGGCTGGGCCCGTGAGCCATGGCCGCTGAGCCTGCACGTCTGAAGGCTGTGATCCGCAACGGGAGAGGCCACGACAGTAAGAGGCCCGCGTACCGCAAAAAATATATATATATATTTGGTGCTAACTTTGTCTGTAAAAAATAATAGAAATGAATAAATCAATCAAGTAAATACAAAACTGATTATTGGAGTAGACCCAAAAAATGATTAAAGAAAACACAAATAACAACTTTAATATAGCATCAAGAAAGATAATATTAAATGTATATAAAAAACATTAATTTTAATAATGTAGTACAACTTCATAGCAGTAAACTTGAAAATCCAGATAAAATGGGTGATTACCTACAAAAATACAAATTAACAAAATTGGCTTAAGAAGACTTCTTAAATTTAGATGGATCCATAAACATAGAAGAAAAAATTTTAAGTACTAAAATCTCTGCCCCCATAAGGTACCAAGATGTTTTCATAAGAAAGCATTACCAAATCCTCAAGGAAAAAATAATTTCTATGCCAAATGAACCAAGTAGCATTCTTCCCAGGAATACAAGAATGGTAAATATTAGAAAATCTACTGATACAAATCACTGCATTAAGAGATTAATGGAGGGGGAAAAAAATATAGGAGTTTCTTTAAAAGAATTTGACAAATTTACCATTAATTCTCAATTTAAAAAAATCATATTAAGCAAGGAATAGAAGGAAATGACTTAAATTTGATAAAGGACTTCTACCAGCAACCTAAAGAAAATCTCATACTTAATTATGAAATTTGGGGCTTCCCTGGTGGCGCAGTGGTTGACAGTCCGCCTGCCGACGCAGGGCACACGGGTTCGTGCCCTGGTCCGGGAAGATCCCACATGCCGCGGAGTGGCTGGGCCCGTGAGCCATGGCCGCTGGGCCTGTGCGTCCAGAGCCTGTGCTCCGCAAAGGGAGAGGCCACAACAGTGAGAGGCCCGTGTACCGCAAAAAAAAAAAAAAAAAAATGAAATTTAATAGTTAAGAATAAGACAAGTGCTTCTATCACTGATATTCTTCTACACTGTTTGTTTAAGATTAATGACTTATCATCAGTCCTTGTTTTGAGCACATAGTAATTCATATGATTGAAGGTGTACAGTCTAAGTCATGAGGACCACAGATGGAGAAACTTGTTAGAAAATTCAAGCAACAAATATATATTTTTAAAACTCAAAATTTAGTATCTAAACCTGTTGAGGATTGTTTTTTCTTTATAAGCCTGCTGAAGAAGCTCCAACTTCTCTAAACAGAATTCTCTGCTATAAAGTCATCTAAAAATTAAAGAAAATACATTTTTTTACATATACAGCTTGACAGGAATATGAGTCAAATGATAATCAGTACAGTAAGAAGCATTTTAATGCCTCAAGTTCCACAGCAGCTCAGGTTAACTACACCATAAATTCATCTCAACAGACCTAATTCGGGGGAAATGGCATTACAGTAAGTGAATGGATCATAAGCTCCACAGGCACTGTGCCTCCCGTGGAGTAGCTTTCATTGCTAACAGAGAATGCTGACTGTATTTATTTTAATTAAAGTCTGTAACTGTGTACAAGTAGAAGAGCATTTCGTCAGTGTATCAATTTTATCTTCTTGGGATCTAAACTAAAGGCTATAGGTTAGAAGAAAGACAACTAGACTATTCTGGGCCTTTGTGACACAGCACGTCTGAAATAAGTATTACAAAAAGAAATATACAAGATAAATGTTAGTAATATTGAATTATGACCCAAAGTATAAAATTATTATCCATGAGTCAATACTGATATAAATAAATTATTGAAAAAAAATTATTGAAGAAATAAATGAGGGGAGAAAAGACAAATCTACCATAGAGAAGAATTCCAAATAATCTATGTATTAGATACTCTACCCGTAGGGAGGTGGAGCATAACTCCTACCCCATAAGCGTGAGCTGCACATAGTGACTTCTTTGCAACGAGTACAGTAAGAAAAGGGGGAAAGAGTACTTTACAGTGGAGAAACCTGATAAACA
The DNA here is from genome assembly GCF_011762595.2 of Tursiops truncatus. NCBI lineage: Eukaryota > Metazoa > Chordata > Mammalia > Artiodactyla > Delphinidae > Tursiops > Tursiops truncatus. The sequence goes on along the minus strand of NC_047040.1, from coordinate 78,909,710 downwards.
GTACTTCAGCCAGGTGATCAAGGTCAACATTAACAGTGATATCAGACTGACAGCATGTACCCTTGATATGATGAGAATGATACTTTACCTATGTGGTCTTCCTCCCCAAAACCTGAAACCCCAGTCTAATCATAATAAAAACATCAGACAAATCCCAGTTGAAGAGCATTCTACAAAATACCTAACCAGTACTCCTCAAAACTGTCAAGGTCATCAAAAATAAGAAAATTTGTAAAACTGTCATAGCCAACAGGAGCCTGAGATGTGATGTCTAAAAGTAACGTGGGGCTTCCCTGGTGGTGCAGTGGTTAAAGAACCTGCCAGCCAATGCAGGGAACATGCGTTCAAGCCCTGGTTCGGGAAGATCCCACATGCCACGGACCAACTAAGCCCATGCACCACAACTACTCAGCCTGCGCTCTAGAGCCCACAAGCCACAACTACTGAGCCCTCATGCCACAACTAGTGAAGCCCACACGCCTAGAGCCCATGCTCTGCAACAAGAGAAGCCACTGCAATGAGAATCCCGTGCAATGCAATGAAGAGTAGCCCCCGCTCGCTGCAACTAGAGAAAGCCCACGCGCAGCAACGAAGATCCAACGCAGCCAAAAATAAATAAATAAAATAAATAAATTTATATAAAAAAATAAAAGTAATGTGGGGTCCTGGATGGGATCCCAGAATAGTAAAAGGACATCAGGTGAAAACTAAGGAGATGTGAATGAAGTACGGACGTTAGATGATAATAATGTATCAATATTAGTTCATAAATTGCGACAGATCTACAATACTAATTAATGTAGGGTGTTAATAATAGGACAAACTGGATGTGGAGAAATGGGAACTCTACTCTCTTCACAGTTTTCTGTACATCTGAAACTATTCTAAAATTAAATGTTTATTTAAAAACAACAACAATAAAATACAGAGAAGTGACCTGTCTTCTTTTTTATTTCTCCAACAGCACCCAGCAAGTGAAATGGTAAAGTAGAGCCTCAGCACTCACAAAATTAATATTCATTAAACACCTTGATTAATAAATTAACTGGGCAGAGAATTTTACTTTGGAAACGACTTTTCATCACAGTTTTGAAGACATGTCTCCCTTATCTTCTAGCTTCCAGCATTGCTGTTGTAATACTGATGTCCCAATTTCTAAATCTTTTTTTTATATATACCTAACATTTGTAGAGTGCTCTTATTGTCCCTGGAATCCTGAGATTTCATGATGCTGTGCCATTTTGCTAGGAACTATAATGGATCCTTCAAATGAAAAATTCATCCCTTTCCATTCTAGGTTGCATATTATTCTGCTGATTTCCTCCCATCCATTTTCTCTGTTCTCTCTCTCTTAGAACACCTATTATTTTGGTTTTGGATTTTCTGACCTGTTGCCCTAGTTTTACCTTATTTTTCTCATTTTCCATCTATTTTTTCTTTTTTCTCCACTTTCTGAGAAATTTCCCCAACTTGATATTCCGTTTTTTGAATTTTTTCCAAGAACTTTTTGTTTTGTTTTTACTGTTTCCTTTTTAAAAATAGTTATCCCATTCTTGCTTCCTGTATGATATCTTCTCTGACATTTTAATTGATGGTTTTTGAAAAATTATATAATCCCTAAATAGTCTGGTGTCTCATGTTTGTTTGTGTCTCTCTGTCTTTCATGAAAGAGGCCTTCCTCTGATGCCTGGTAATTGCACATTGACTGCACATATTTAAGACTGGAGCATTAGAAGTTGATTAGAAACTGGAATACTATTCAGACTTAAAAAAGAAGGAAATCCTGTCACATGTTGCAACACGGAAGAAGCCTGAGGACATTATGGTTAAGTGAATTAAGCCAGTCACAAAAAGACAAGAACTATATGATTCTATTAATAGGAGGTATATAAAGCGGTCAAACTCATAGAAACAGAAGAATGATGGTTGCTAGGGGCTGGGAGGAGGGAGAAGTGAGGAGTTGTTGTTCTGTGGGTAGAGAGTTTCAGTTTTGCAAAATGAAAAAGTTCTGGAGGTCTATCATACACCAATGTCAAGGTACTTAATGCTACTAAGCTGTACAGTTAAAAAATGACTAAGATAGCAAATTTTATGTCACGCATTTTTTACCACAATTTAAAATAACTTTTTAAAAATGTTGGTTAGAAGCGCTGAGCACAAAGGTGGGACTGGTTTGTCATGGGCTTGTGGTAAGATGAGTTATTTCAATAAAGAATCCCTGGTGTTAATGTCACAAGAGCTTTCCTCTTGGAGAGCCATGGGATGCTCAGATCCCCAGAGAATGATTACCCAAATTCCTCTTCTACAAGGTATAGGCCTGGCTGCCAGCTTTCTGTGAGGTGTGTAGGGAAAGACAGTCAATGATTTCAGCGTTCAGTGTGCAAACTTTAACTCTTCCCTCCTGCTTTCAGTATGGTCGGTCCCCTGTTCTCAGTTGTGCTTGGGATCCTCCAGTGACTTTCTGCATTACCCTCTCCAGAGAATATATCTTTAATCTTCCAGGATGTGAGAAAAGCAAGCCATCATACAGGTCTATGGAGGTGGGATATGGATCTGGGGAACCAAACTGCTTCAAAATCAGACTACTTTCCTTGTCCTTACACGGGTATTAGCTCTAATTCTTGAGCCCTGGAGTTACAATAGTGCAAATCAATTTGTTACTCAAATTTCCCTACTGATAGCTTGAGATTCAGTTATCTCAGGTCTGCTTCGTTAATTCCCACTTTTCCTTCTACTTATCAATTTCTCAAATTTTGTCGTTCATTTCCTCTCCTGTTCTCTTGTCCTTGTGTGTTTATGCCTTAAAAAAAAATAGTTACTGTTGTTTTAGAGAGGTCTGGTGTTTGACAAGCAAGTGGTGGCTATTGCATATATTCAATCCACCACCTTTACCTAGAAAAAAGTGGTTTGTTTTCTACAGTTTCAGACTCAATTTCCTGTGTTAGCAGTGATGTAATGGAAAGAATGGAAGATTTAGATTTACCTTAGCCAGATTTTGAGTCTGACACTTTGTTATATGAGTGTAAGTTAACTAACTTTTTTTATTCTCAGTTTTTCTGTTTATAAAATGAAGGTGGTTAAGTTTTGGGCTTATTTTGAGGATAATGTGAAAAACATGTGAAAAGCATATGTAAAATAATATATGTAATGCCTATGTGAAACATTAGACTTGCTTATAAATATTAATTCCCCTTCCTTGTCCAAGATTTGCTGTTCAATTGACCTTCCCTTAGCAACTGTAACATTCTGGTAATAACCTCATTCTGGGCTTAGTTTCTATAATGATGCCTCCAATCATTTACCAGCCATCCTCTCCAACCTGAGGTCCTCCCCCAATTCAGTCTCAGCTGGATCTATGTCTCATTTGAATGCTATGCCATTTAGTTGGAATAGTGCAAGTTTTTAATTTTTGTATTTTTTATAAAAATGAATGCATTATTTTTTAGTCCTTCAATCAAATCTGCTTTTACCTTATTATAACTGATATTTTCAAAATTTCTCTTAAAAAATAAAATGAGGGGCTTCCCTGGTGGCGCAGTGGTTGAGAGTCCGCCTGCCGATGCAGGGGACACGGGTTCATGCCCCGGTCTGGGAAGATCCCACATGCCGCGGAGCAGCTGGGCCTGTGAGCCATGGCCGCTAAGCCTGCGCGTCCGGAGCCCGTGCTCCACGATGGGAGAGGCCACAACAGTGAGAGGCCCGCCACCGCAAAAAAAATAAATAAATAAAATAAAATGAGCTTCAGTTAGATATCAAGACCTGGAAGACCATGTAGAACTTCAACCGTCTATGGAGCCCATAGTATTGTTCATTTCTTTGGGGGTGGAGAGCACCTGGTTACTGTCCTCCATGTAATTACATTTTCTCCCAACCCACACAGTGATAACAAAACAAAACCATCTGTAGCAAAAGCATGCCAACATTTTACAATGAACTGGGACTAAGCACTACTCCATACAGACAATCGAGAGATTCAAAAAAAAGTGGCTTAGATTTAATTATTAACTAAATTTACAAATATTTCTTCAGTACCTGTTATGTTCCAGGAATCGTCCTAGGTACTTGGGATACAGGATTCATAGAAACAGATTTAAATAAAGAGTTCTTACCCTCACAGAGCTTATATTCTAGTAAGGTAGAGAAACAAAACACAGTTAATAAGTAAATTATAAAGTGTATTTTTTTAAATAGAACAAGGAAAGGAGGATCAGAAGAACTATTGGAAGAGAGGTTGCAATCTAAATATAGGCATATCTCATTTTATTGCACTTTGCTTTATTGCACTTCTCAGATATTGCATTTTTTACAAATTGAAAGTTTGTGGCAACCCTGCATCAAGCAAGCCCATTGGCACCATTTTTCCAAAAGCGTTTGCTCACTTCGTGTCTCTGTGTCACATTTTAGTAATTCCCACAATCTTTCAAACATTTTCATTACTATTATATTTGTTATGGTGACCTGTGATCAGTGATATTTAACATTACTATTTCAGAAAGATAACTTGCTAAAGGCTCAGATGATGACTAGAATTTTTTAGTAATAAAGTACTTTTTAATTAAGGTATGTACATTGTTTTTTAGACATAATGCTATTGCACACTTAATAGACTACAGTATAGCATAAATATAACTTCTATATGCACTAGGAATCCAAAAAAATTGTGTGACTCATTTTATTACAGTGGTCTGGAACCGAACCTGCAATACCTCAAGGTAGGACTACAGATTGAACATTTCTCATATATTCTGGCTATCACCACCAAATCAGTTGTAGCTGTTTGGCTACAAGTAACAGAAACCAGCTCTAAACAGAAAATGTATTAAGTGTGTATCCGAGAATGCACAAAATTGACAGTAAGGCTGGAGAAACAAGCTGGAAAAGGTCAAGAATCAGGGCAGCTCCAAAGCAAGTGGATTTAATCAACATTCTTACCACAATACCATCACTAAATGAATGATCTACCATCTCGTAACCTTTCTGCATTAGTCCAATCAATATTGGAAGCTTCACAAGAGTCTGATTAATCTAGCTAGTGTCACATGCCTACTCCTAGTGGCTAGATAACTTCCCAAAGGTAGAAAATTTCTAAAGGGAGAGGTAATTCTTCAAAAAGAAATTAGCTACACACTCTAATAAGATTCCAACTATATGACATTTTGGAAAAAGGCAAAACTATGGAAACAGTAAAAAGATCAGTGGTTGCCAGGGCTCGGTGGGATGAGGAGAGGGAGGGATGAAGAGATGGAGCACAAAAGACTTTTAGGGCAGTGAAAATACTATGATACAATAATGATGTATGCATGTCATCATACATTTGTCCAAACGCACTGAGTGTGCAACACCCAGGGTTAACTGTAATGTGTAACTGGACTTCGGGTGATTATGACGTGTCAATGTAGGTTGATTAACTGTAGTAAAAATACCACTCTGGTGGGGGACGCTGGTAATGAGGAAGGCTGTGCCCATGTGGGGGCAGGGAGTATATAGGAAATCTCTGTACCTTCCCCTTATTTCTGCTGAGAGCCTAAAACTGCTGTAAGAAATAAAGCTTTAATTAAAATTTTTAAAAGGCAATTATTGTACTTATGCTGAAGTAGGGGAATCGGTGATGGGTAACCAAAACACAGTACATGTCTACTACCATTAATGCCAGCTCCAGAATTTCTACGTAGAAGTAGCAATCTGGTTGAAAGCAGACAATAGGGTATTTTTTTAATGTTACATTTCGATAGCCATCACACAGCTTTGACTTAGATTGTATCTTCATTTGGGTAGTTTGAAGGGTTGCTGAAAATTACTGGCTAAATTCAACGTCTCCAAGCCACACCTTGGCCCCTCTACCAACCATAACCCCAAAGACACCCCCTAATTGCTATTACAGTTCTCTTCGCCTTATTCTGGAATTCCCAGTAGGATTAACCAGAGAGGCCACTACACAGAATCATGGCACAACAGTGACCTTTAGAAATAAACCACAAGGCACATCCTAGACTGAACTAAACAATGATTAGCCAATTGGATTACTCCTTAAGTATTTCTAATTAGCCAAGGAAGACTTCAAAACTTTTCAAAAGAGGATTCGGAGCTGGCATATGCTGCCATGGAAGGAGCAGCATAGATTTTAATCCCCCCAAATCCCGATGTGGAAATAGACAAAACAACACACACACATCAAAAAAAAAAAAAAAAACCACACACAGACAATATTTACAACAAAGTTAAGTGTTTTCAGTTATCATACTAGCAATGATTATATTAATATTATTATTGAGATGAGTCTGTGTGTAATAAAATATAAAGCGAACTAGAAATAAGTATATTGTAATTTTCTTATCCCTCAAGTCCTTGACAATTATGATTCCCAATGTCAAAGGAGTTAGAGATTTAATATATGAGAATATAAGTAAAAGTCATATTTCTGAATTTGAACTGGAAGTATCAGTATGAATTCATGAGGTTTTTATATTTAAATATATATACACTTAACTATATATTAATATATAATATACATAATATATTAATATGTAGATAATATAGATTAAATATATATTTATATATGAATTATGTGTGTATATATATAATTTTTTAGCTCTGTTAACTGAAAAGGCCTAAAAATACTGACCAACCCAGAAACAATGAGCATCCCTAATACACAGATGTGGTCTTGAAATTCTATTTTCCAGGGGCTTCCCTGGTGGCGCAGTGGTTGAGAGTCCACCTGCCGATGCAAGGGACACGGGTTCGTGCCCTGGTGTGGGAGGATCCCACATGCCGCGGAGCGGCTGGGCCCGTGAGCCACGGCCACTGAGCCTGCGCGTCCGGAGCCTGTGCTCCGCAACGGGAGAGGCCACAACAGTGAGAGGCCCGTGTACTGCAAAAAAAAAAAAATTCTATTTTCCACAAGAGAAATCAAGGCTTCGTGGAGAAATGGCTGATTCCAGGTTAGGAACAGGAAATGTACCAGGTGAGGCTGAAAATTTTGTCACACCAGCAGTAAGGAAGCTATCAGTGACTCCCAGGATCACGTCAAAAGAACCTGGAAGACAATTTGAAGAAGCTCCCACTAGCAAAAAGGAAAGTGCTTAATAATTATTAAATGAGTAAATGCACTAGGTTTTCATATTTGTAAGGATATATTTCTGGGCTTTTAATTTTGTTCCAGTGGTCTATCTATCCCTTCACCAATAATTTGCTTTAATTGTTATATTAATAATATATTTAAGGTAATTAACTCGATATCTAGTAGCAGGACTGGTGTCCTTATTCTTCCTCAAAATTTTCTTGACTCAGGATCACAAGTTTCATGAAAAAAAAAAACACTACTGATATTTTCATTTGAATTTCATTGCTTATAAATTAAACAGGACAGTTGCCATATGGCATTGGGTAACCTCAACCATAAACAGAGAATGGTTCTCATTTATTTAGATCTTCATATTTTTCAATAAAATTTTATAATTTTAGAAATAAGGTCTTACATATTTTCTATTAGTTATTCCTGGTTCCTTATCATTGTTGTTGCCATTGTATATGAGACCGCTTCTCTAATTACATTTTCTAATTGCTTTTTGTCTCCGAATAAAATGCCATTAGCTGTTCTATAATTTGATTGTATCTAGTAACTTATTGAATTTTCTTATTGGTTCTGATTTTCTCGGATTATCTACATAGACAATCATATAGCCTATGAATGCCAACCAGTTCGTTTCTTGTTTTCCAGTCCTTATACATGTTATATGTCCTTCTTACGGCATGTAATAACAGGAGTCTCAGTATAATGTTTATATAGCAGTCATTGTTATTACCTAAGTTAATAGCAATACCTCTGTTATGGGTTTTTCAATGCATTTGTATTTTATTTACATATGAATAAGATATTATATGAAATGTATATATAATCAGATTTCAGGATGAGTTTAAGTTGGAATGCTCTAAAATATAAGCAGCCTGTCACTGTCGAAATGTCAAAACCAAACATCTAGCACTAATATCTATAAGTGTCTGAATGAGCTGTTTGACACCTAAGAATCAACTATTTGTAGATCACTGCTCTTCTGACATGAACTGAAGTTTATCACTTAGTATAAAATTTTCAAATATGTAGTTCTTCGAGATACAAAAGAGAACATTCTTCAATCATCCTAAATAAACCCCAAATAAACAACATGTCTGCCAAGCAGAGTGCAGTTTTCTTTTCAAATGTATCACCACTAAGCATGATACTTGCTGTGCGTTTGACAGATATTCTTTTTCAGCTTAGGAAGAGCTCCTGGTTTGCAATTACATTTTATCTGCTGTTAATATCTTTTATTCTTGGAGTAAAATTAACTTAGACATGATGCATTTGATCACGATAAGCACTTGCAAATTTTGCTTGCTGACATTTTTTTATTTTTATATCCATGTTCAGAATTTTCTTTTCTTATATTGTCCTTGTACATTTTGTCTTATAATCAGTTATACAAGTTATCATAAAATGTGTTTGAGAGTAGAAAATTCCTCTTTTTTCATTGCAATAATTTGTACACAGGTAATCTGTTTCTTGAGGGTTGTTAGAATTTACCCTTAAACCATCTGTGTCTGTATTTTGTACTTTTTTATATGGGGTGATTTTATTTTACTCAATGTTGTTGATGAGTCTAGGTCTGTTTCAGTATTCTATTTCTTCTTTAATCCAATTTGAAAACGTCTATTTTCTTTTTTAGAAAACTGTTCCTTTATTATAAGGCTTCAAATGCTTTGGTAGAAAATTGTTCATGATAATCTCTAATATTTGTTTAAATCTTTTCACCATCAGTAGTTCTATCTCCTGCCGTCTCTCTAATATTGTTTTATTCTGCATTCTCTCTTCTTAGTGACATATATCATTTAGTAATTCTTAGCAATGTTATAGGAGAATTAAATTATGAGTCTTTCTTTGAAAAGGTTATTTCACCCTCTCTCTTGAATGAAAATTTAGCTTAATATAGAATTCTATACTGATAGTTTCAGCCCTTTAAATATATTGTTCACTGTCTGGCTTCTATTTCTGGTAACGTAAAACCTGTTGCCAGTCTATCTATTGTACCTTTGTAAGTAATCTTTTTTCTTTCAGGTTGCTTTGCAGATTTTTCTCTTTGGCAATGTGCAAATTTACAATAATAACTCTAGATGAAAGAGAGAAATTTAAAAATTAGGAGAATGGAGGAGCCTATATTCAACTAAAACAAAAGCAGAAAAATTTCCAGAACTAATGAAGGGCATATTTCCTTAGATTGGAGAAATATAACAACATCACAACAGAATAATTGAAAATAAGTCTACTACATAGAATATCCCAAAATACTGATACATATCTAAAATTGATCAGAAATTTTAAAAAGAATTTAGCAAGGTCACAAGATACAAGGTCAATATTTTTAAATCAACTGTATTTTTATATGAGCAATAAGAAAATTAGAAAATAAACTTTTTAAAAATATCATTCCACTAGCATCAAAAAACATCAAATGCCTAAAAATAAATCTAGTAACAGATAGGAAACACCTCCATGCAAAAAGTACCATGTGCATGGCTTAGAGGATTTGATATTATAAAGATGTCAATTCTCTCCAAATTGATCTACAGATCCAATGTAACCCCAATCAAAATGCTACCACTTAGGGGTGGGGGAGGGTAATTAACAACCTGATTATAAAATAGCCAAGATCATCTTTAAGAAAAGGAACAAAATTGAAGGTCTTCTCTACCAGATATCAAGACATATTACAAAGCTACAGAAAATAAAATATGCTACTGGTACCAGAATAGATAAACAGACCAATGGAAAAAATTGAGTCCAGAAATAGACCTAGACATTTGTAGTACTGTGGAGAACAAGTGATGTTATCAATAAATGGTTCTAGATCAACTGGTGGAGGGGGAAAATGTTAATGTCTACCACATACCATATATATAAATATCCATTCCAAATGAATTGCAGACCTAAATGTGAAAGGCAAAGCACTAAATCCCCGGAAGATTACATAGGAAAATGTGTTCCTGATCTTAGGTCAGGCAAAGATAATTTTCAAAGGGACACAAAAAGCACTATGTATAAAGGAAAAGATTGATAAATTAGACTTAATTTTATTTTATAATTTCTGTTCATTAAAGGGCACCATTAAGAAAGTGAAAAGACCAGCAAACTTGGGAATTAATTATTAATATTACTATTACTATTGCTTTGTCTTTGTATCTCAGTCCCTATTTCTCGCTTTCTACTTTATATAGTTAAATTTTTATCTGTTTTTTTATAACTCTGTCAAGCAAAAAAGACTTGATCAGGCGCTTATCAAATTTGGAGTTATGCCTGGAATCACCTGGACATAAAAAAAGAAGCTATATGATAGTGTTAATCAAATGTGCTTGGGAAGAACCCAGAGAACACGGCAAAAATACAGACTACAATGCTTAAAAACAGCTGGAACTGAAGCATAAGATAGTAAGTTAAGTAATGGTCTGAAAAAACATCATATACATATGAAAATTCTTTGAATAGAGAAAATAAACTGTAGCTTCAAACATGAACCATAAATCAAAAGTTATAAAGGCAAATAATATACATAATATAAGCACTGGTCTCTGATAGAGCTGCTTCTCATGTGGGCAAACCCTATGAATTCTGCTCCAAGATGAGTAACAGCAGGAATTTATTTATTTGATGATGATTAAAGATGTTCCCTAGTGGAGATGTCTACCAGCTGGGGAAAAAAAAAAATTTCAAAGACAGACATTTTGCATTGTTGCATCTTTTCTAAAAAGTAGGTTTTTTTATTATTATTCTAATCTTCCATAAACTATAGAGATGCAGTTAGCTGCTTCATATTTTGTTCACAGGGCCTAAATCAGACATCAGTAGTTACCGCTAAGAGCCAAATTCTTTATTTTGCTCTGTCAAGTGTTTCATAACTTTTACTGAAAATGATACCCCAATGTAAATGGCTTTGGTTAAACTTAATTTTTGTTTAATATCCATCCTAATTATTACAGAGGTAGAAGCGACATGCTGGTATTTCATTATAGTCAATATTTATATTCCTTGAAGGCTTAAGTATTTCTAGCTAAAAAAATATGTGAAACAGTTCTATAATTTGAGATTTCAAGATAGAGAAAAATGAACTGACTGAAATTAATCAAAACAGCTTTATAGAATATACATATTCTATATATATATATATCCCATTTATATATATTCCATATACATATACCCTATATATATGCTTTATATATTCAGGAATCGATTACTATGTAAACAACTACACTGTCTATACAGGCCAACAGTCCTTTACACCACCTTGGGAGATCTGGGCAGGCAAAGTGCAACTAGCAAGTTTGCCTTGGAGGAAATCAATAAGTTCCTTTCTACTTACCCTCTCTTCCATAGCAACAGAAGCAAGAAACAAAATAAGCCTATTTAACATGCAAAAGATGTACCTTGCTTTTAAATGTTTCTCATCTAGAAGAGAAGCCATTTTTATTTTAGCACTTTCAAGTCTTTGAACATTTTCTGGCCCTACTCTATATGTCAGTTTATATTCTTCATATATCAGGTTTGCCAATTACCCTGGGGGAACATAAACATACCCCAGTTGTTTAGCGTAAAGATAAAAGCAAATACCTTCAAGTCAGACTGCCTAGATTCAAATCCTAGCTCCATCACTGTCCAGTCACTTAATTTCATATGCCTTAGTACATTCATCAATAAAATGAAGGCAATAATAATAATTAATAATAATATCTTTCTCCTAGGTTTGTTATTGCAAACTGACCCAAGCCAAATTGGCCATTCAACAATCGTCAGGTTCTTTTGGTAAATGATGAAATCCTCCTTGATAACAGACTCCACAATTAGAAATAAAGGGGAGCATCTCCCCCTTCTCCACAATTTTCTTCTTGGTAGAGTATTAAAATGAAAACAAGTCTTAAGCAAAATTCTACCAAATGCACCATCAATTACTAGCAAGCAAACACAAGGAAAGCCACATGACCTATTGTTTTAAGTTTGAAAAAGCCCTACTCTCTGTGTTAGAGCCCTCCAAAATTCTCCTTGCATGAAAGACTCACTCTGAGGCCAATGCAACAAATTTCTGATGGCAGGACGCGATCTGCTCAGGAAAGGCAACACAGTCCTCCATAAACCAAAGGGGTACTACAATAACACACAAAGCTAAGTCACCTTGGGACAGAGTATGCACTCTGCACTGTATGCCATTTTATCGCAATATGGAGAAAGTTCAGTTATAAAGATTATAAATCAAAGATCTTAAAATGCAAATGAAGAAAAATAGCTTTACAGTAGGTTATGGAATGGATCTGTACAAAATCCTCTGTTGCTTATTAATATTTAGATATTAAGTTGAGATCTATTTTCTTATATTCTAAGTGGAAGTTTCTGAAAGTCATGGACCTACCAAAAGAGAACTCCAAATGAGGCAGAGTAAATATTTATTTGACACTACCATGTCCTTAGCACCATGCTAAGAGTGATTCAATATGCAAAAGAAATATATTTTTCCTACTTTCAAAGACCTTATAATCAAAATGAGGCAAGGAAAACACAAGTGAAGTAACAGCAAAGGACTAATATTGTATCTATAAACATATATACAAAATTTGTGTGCAAGATCTACAAATGCTTTAGAAGACCATGAAGAGAGAAACCAAAGAAGGTGAGGTTTTCATGGGAAGTCTCAGATAAAAGGCATGAACCTTTGAGCATGAACCTTAAATAATAGTAGGATTTAGAAGGATTGAAGAGCAGGCATTCCCAAATATGGATGTGATGTGGGAAGAAGTAGGAAGCCATTGAAGCTGTCTAGCTGGACTCATTTTAGTTGGGAGGTTCAATATGAATGGATACAAGGTAAGTATGGCTCACCAAAGAAGACCATCACCTAATTCCTAGAACCTGGCACATATCACCATACATCACAAAAGGGACTTTGCATGTATGATTATGTTAAGGAACTTGAGGTGGGGGGATTATCCTGAATTATCCAGCTGGGCCCAGTGTAATCCTTAGGTCCTTATAAGAGGGAAGAAAGAGGGTCAGAGCCAGAGAAACAGATATGACAAAGGAAACAGTGGTCAGAGTGACATGGCACCATGGGCTAAGGAATGCAGGAAGTCCCTAGAAGCTGGAATGGCAAGGAATGGATTCTCCTCTACTCTCCCCAGAGGAACCAGCCCTTCCAAGGCCTTGATTTTATCCTCGTAAGACACACTTTGGATTTCTGGCCTCCAGAATTATAATACATCTGGAACTCATCAGGATAGAGGCAGTTGTTTGAATGGCAAGGTTCCTAAGCGTTCTAGAACTCAAACAACTTCTCTCACTGACCCCCACGCCACTGTGTTACATGTTGCAGTTAAATGTCAGGACTTAGGCAAAAGTGAACGCTGACCAGGAGGAGGTTACTGTTGCTGAGCCGTGATACATCTCAGGAAGGATCGTTGAGCACAGAATTGAACATTTTTATGCTCCTTTACTTAACCCACAACTACTCCTTGAAATGTTCAGAGGCATATTGAAATGATTCAATGACATGTTACATGCAAAATCCTTAGCACAGTGATTGATACAGAGTAAATGTTCAATAAATAATAGCAATATGGAATTTAATGATGACAGTAATTACTGGCATGCAGAAAGAGGGTTATGTCTGTGCCTGAATAAACTAGACTCCCCCAACAACCTACCTCCAAGTGGAAGGGGCTAAGCCTAGAGGAAAGACTTCCATAATGGCCCTTGGTCCCTGGAACACAACTGAGCTCTTTCCTAAGCTAATTGGCTGCCCTAAATACCATGATAGTTCTGCCACTACTGTTTCAGGACTTAAGAGGTGGTCCAGGAGAAGCTTCCAATTCAACACTCAAAGGGTGCAGGAATTAATAAGCCTACTTTCTAATCTCTTTCATACTCACCATGACCCAATACGTGTGATAAATACAAAGATGCATGATCCATATCACCTTTCAAGGGTGATCAGCAGACAGCCTCCAACTGTTGGCTCTTTCACAATCTGCCTCAGCTGCAGAAAGCTGCCTGACTGTAGGTTAACTCCTATTCTGCGGCTGAGCAAGGTCGGGGTATGAAAGCTTGACCATTCTGGCCCAACACAGGACAACTCTGATAGCAATTAGCCTTGAGTTGGCCAAGGTTTTATCAGGCCTGCATCAAAGTCCAAATATTTTCTCTACCCATGCTCATTTCCTTCCTCAGGTGTTAATCCCTAATATGTTTTTTGCAACCCAAACTGACTTTCAGTGTCTAAAAGTCACCCTAAAGGGGACAGAGAGAGGATGAAATAAAAGAAGATTGTCAGATTCCCAAAACTGTATAGGCAAGAAACAGGCCAATAAAACTACTCAACTGCAAATACATGCTATCCTTCATGAAGACGGATGACTCCAAAGGGAGAAAGCTTCAAGCCCAGGGGGTGGAGTTGTGAACCACAGAAAATTATTCCCAGGCCTTGAAACCTAATTTCATGGATGGATGAAATTTGCATGGATGTATTTCAAAGGTGCCTGGGACCGGTGACTCCTTTATTCCTTCCATTGTCTCTACCTGAGCAAATTTCTCTACCTGAGCATGGGTAGAGAAAATATTTGGAACTGGAATATTTTGAACTGGAATATTTATATCTGCCCTAGGCCTATCCCACCATTGTGTTTGGGGAGCAGGTAATTTGCTTTTTCAGTTTCACAGATTCACAAATGGAGATGAATTGTGACTCATGACTACCCAGAACCTCACCCATATCTAATGAGATTTAGAACTTTTGAGCTGATGAGATTTAGATGAGATTTTTGGACTTTGAGTTACTGTTGCAATGGGTTGACACTCCTGGAGATATTGGGATGGAGGTGAATGTATTTTACATGTGGGACAGAAGTAAATTTGGAAGGGATAGAAGGTGGACCATGATACGTAGAATAATGGTCCCCAAAGATATCCCTCCTAGTCCCCAAAACCTGTGAATATAAGAAAAAAGCAACTTTATAGATATGATTATGTTAATGATCTTGAAATGGAGGAATTATCTGGATGGACCCTTCACAGGGTTTACAGTGGCAATAGAAACTACTATAAGTGCCCACCAAGGACACTTTTTTAAAATACGCTGGATCTAGGAGCTTTGTGTTAAATAGTAGAGTGAGATCAATTGATTTTTGAATACGAGTCACATTTTTTCACAGAACTGACTTTAATCAGTAAAGCATTAAAATTTAATGTAACACTGTTGGTGAATATCAATTAATAGATTGTATTTGAATAAAGAGACTGTATATATCTGAGACTGCAGTTTCTGACTCCAAGCCAATTCTTGGCACCTTACCATCACCATACTACCTCTAGAAGGAAGCCAATTACAGAGCTGGACATCTCTACCAAGGGGGTTGGAATCCAATGTCCAAGAGCAAAGATGAATCAGAAATCTATTCAACATAGAATCACTGTCAAGTCCCTCCAGGAAAACAGAGGAGCAATTTACCTTCCCCTCCTATCCAGAACATCAAATCGAATGGGGGGAAAAAGAAATTAAAAAAAAAAAAAAAAGTGTGAGTAAAGTAACTTTGCTTTTTCTTATATTACAGGAGAGGGACCTGACATCTGTTTGGATTTTCTTTTCACTCTGAGCAGAAGGTCCTGGCAATAAACATCTGGAAGCTTGCCCACTATAAACTATTTGGTTTCTTTTCCCCTGTTTCATGAGGCCATGGTGATATTAGACACTTGGAATTCCTCCTTTCATCTGCTTCATTTCCACTGACAGTTCATAAAGGATGGGCCACACTGGGAATGAAAGCTAAGCAGTTACTCTTAAAATACCAAGAGAATATAGGCTCTGTATACAAGAAAGATAATTTTTTTCTAAGTTGTAGTAGTTTCAGTTTTCTGGGGCAGCACCCAAATTCCCATGTGGTGCTGAAAGACCTGATCTAGTAACTTGGGAACTCCATATGGGGCTTTTTGTTCTTATGTTATTCTTAATAAAAATGGTTGTCATTTACAGGTTTTAAACAAAGGGCCAAATTCTCTTTGTGCACTCTCTATATATATTCTTATTTAACTCTCCCCAAAACATTGTAGATATTAACTGCCTCTGCTCTATACATAAGAAACTGAAGTTTAAAAACCTTAACAAATTCGTGCTGATCCCTACTAAAAAGACACAGAGGCAGGATTAGAACACTGGTCTATCTAAGCCCAGGACCCACATGCTTAACCACTATTTACCTACTGCTTCCCCTCACTTCTGTATGAGAAGCAAGCAGTAAGTTTAGAATTAAAATCATTCAGTAGAATAATGTTTTATTATATTAATTTGATCAAAAATGTTCTTCCTAATTCCTGTTAATCCCTGACCCTTCTCTGCATCCAGAGCTCTGAAGGACTTGGGCATGTTTATGCTAGAAGCAATCATTACAGAAAATTATGTGCTGGCCTTCCCATCAGACTAGACAGACACTACGGACTTCAGGGAGAGATATTAGATATTGTGATATTTCCTTAAGAAGGTGGCCTGTGTGCATCCCTCTCTTCTGAGTATGTCCCCAAACCCCCAGATTTGTAAAGGGTTTTAAAAGCAGAAAGTACCTGTGCTTTTGTCCCCAAATAGAACCTGTGAAAGTGTCAAGTGTCCCAGGGAAGTCTTTCAGAATCTTCCATGACAAATATGGTATAGGAGAAGTAGAGCTGAAATGGCCAAGCAGGGTGAGAATGCCAGAGTCAAGTAGGACAACCTCTGGGTCTTTCCTCCATGCCAAGAGGTTTGGCCACCCTGAGGAGAGGCAGCTCTGGAGAGGCCCTTGCAGAAGTTTGTCCAACAACATGACTGTCATCTGCAGGACAAACTGACAGGAGAGAAGACAGAAGTTGTCTTTCAGGATGTCTGACTACAGAGGTGACAATCAAGGACCAGCCCCACCTCACCATCACCACCTCCCACTCACTGGCTTTCACCGAGCAATTCTACTAGATTTAGACCCTGCCGTGCAGATGGAGGAGGGAAAATCCAAAATTGACTAAGTTCACCTTGAATTAAGTTTTTGACTCAGTGCAATGTGAGATTATGCTGAGTTAAATGATATTTAGTTTCTGATATCTAGTAGAATGGAAATTCAAAAGATACATTAAATTATGAGGGGTATAGGGAGGGAAAAAATAATTATCCCTCTACCCTTCTGAGTTCTTGGCTGAGACCCCTGTAATAAAAGATTAACAAGAGAAAAACAGACATTTATTAACAGGTATACTCATATATACCTGGGCGATACCAGGTAAAAATGAGTAACTCCCCGAGATGGCTTAGAATTCAAGGTTAAAGCCCATATTAATAGGGAAAGGGGAGGGGGCACGTAAGCCTCTTGGGGCAGAGTAAATGATTTTTAGGAAAGATGAATGCGCCCTTGAAGAATAGATGGGAGGTATAAAAGTTCAAGACAACATTTGTCTGGGTGTGGTGCTGACTTCTGGTCTCTTCTCCTGTGATAAGAGCCAATCTTCCCTGGTTGATGAAACTCCTTCCTGGTGAGGGGATTTATGACAATTGAGTTCCTTTGGGAGGATCTGTCTTTGAGCAGAAAAGGAGAGTTAGGAGAAAGCCCCTCCCTGCATTTGCTGTTTGTCAAGTGCCTACAGCTCAAAATAATCAATAAGCCAAAGCAGCATATTTTGGGGTGGAATGTCCTAAACTCCTACAGTCACAGTTTGGAGTGTCATATTCTGCCACACTTCAGGGGAAAAGATGATATTTTCTTGAATACTTGAGCTTGTAAGAAAGATGCATCAGCCATAAATGATCATAAACTAGATCATAAATATAAATTGTGAGAAAATAATGTCTGTGCTTTCTAATTTTTACTTTTAATGAAAAAATGTCAAGCACTCACAAAAGAATAATATAATGAACCCCAGTTCCAGAAATTATCAAGATATTGTCAGTCTTATTTCATCAGCTATCACATACATGCACACACATGCACACACACACACAGGTACCCGCACACACACACACTTTTATATTGTGGAATATTTTATAATGAATTATAGGCATCATATAATTTCAAGCAAAACTTCTTCTGCATGTATCTTTAATAGGATTTTAAAGGAATTTTTTGGCATTACCAAGGTACCATTATCACACCTAATAAAATTAACAATAGTTCCCTCATGTAATATTTATGCTTGTTCAAATTTCTCTAGTTGTCCCACAAACATCTTTTTTAGGTTGGGTTGTTTGAATCAGGACCCAAACAATGTCCACAGATTGCATTTAGATGATAAGTCTCTTAAGTCCCTTTTAATGTATAAAAGTTTACTCTCTAAAATCTGTGATTTTTAAATTTCAAATACACATGTAATCACGTCTATGGACGGAGATAAGCACTAAATTCACAAGCTTACAAGCTGATCTAAATGTTGTGCTCCAACTCCAGGACAAAGAAGAATTCATCAGAAAGGAGTCTGTCTCCCTCTAGTGCTTTTTTCCAATTGTAACTGATTCTCTTTCTCAAACCAACTAAGAAACAGAAGAGTAATCCTGATGTAAATAGTTCCGTGCTGTAAAAAATAGTTCTGCGCTTGTAGCTGCGTATTTCTTACATCATACTATTATAAGAAAGGAATTATTTCTTCCTTTTAATAATGAAAGATAAGTTACTGAATGCCGAATACAGAGTCAATTCCTCATGATATTTTCTATCATGGAAGATGTCACAGTTCATCATTCAAAGTAACATTATGATTGTTCACACCAGAATGTCTCGCTAAGATACCCCTATTGTTCTTTTTTTTTAATAGATCTTTATTGCAGTATAATTGCTTCACGATACTGTGTTAGTTTCTGTTGCACAAAAAAGCTAATCAGCCATATGTGTACACATGTCCCCATATCCCCTCCCTCTTAAGCCTCCCTCGCATCCACCCTATTCCACCCCTCTAAGTCATCGCAAAGCACCAAGCTGATCACCCTGTGCTATGCTGTTGCTTCCCACCAGCCAACTATTTTACATTGGGTGGTCTGTATATGTCGATGTTACTCTCGCTTTGCCCCAGCTTCCCCCTCCCACCCCATGTCCTCAAGTCCATTCTCTATGTCTACCTCTTTACTCCTGCCCTGCAACTAGGTTCATCAGTACCTTTTTTTTTAGATTCCATATATATGTGTTAGCATATGGTATTTGTTTTCCTCTTTCTGAATTACTTCACTCTATATGACAGACTTTAGGTCCATCCACCTCACTACAAATAACTCAATTTTGTTTCTTTTAATGGCTGAGTAATATTCCATTATATATATGTGCCACATCTTCTTTATCCATTTATCCGATGATGGACACTTAGGTTGCTTCCTTGTCCTGGGTATTGTAAATAGAGCTGCAAAGAACATTTTGGTACATGACTCTTTTTGAATTATGGTTTTCTCAGGGTATATGCCCAGTAGTGGGATTGCTGGGTCATATGGTAGTTCTATTTTTAGTTTTTTAAGGAACCTCCATACTGTTTTCCATAGTGGCTGTATCAATTTACATTCTCACCAACAGTGCAAGAGGGTTCCCTTTTCCCCACACCCTTTCCAGTTTATTGTTTCTAGGTTTTTGATAATGGACATACTGACCAGCGCGGGGTGTTAATTCATTGTAGTTTTGATTTGCATTTCCCTAATAATTAGTGATGTTGAGTATCTTTTCATGTGCCGCTTAGCCATCTGTATGTCTTCCTTGGTGAAATGTCTATTTAGGTCTTCTGCCCATTTTTTAACAGGATTGTTTGTTTTTCTGATATTGAGCTCCATGAGCTGTTTGTATATTTTGGAGATTAACCCTTGCCTGTTTTTTCATTTGCAAACATTTTCTCCCATTCTGAGAGCTGTCTTTTTGTCTTGTTTATGGTTTCCTTTGCTGTGCAAAAGCTGTTAAGTTTAATTAAGTCCCATTTGTTTATTTTTGTCTTTATTTCTGTTACTCTAGGAGGTGGGTCAAAAAAGATCTTGCTGTGGTTTATGTCAAAGAGTGTTTTTCCTATGTTTTGCTCTAAGAGTTTTATAGTGTCTGGTCTTACATTTAAGTCTTTAATACATTTGGAGTTTATTTTTGTGTATGGTGTTAGGAAATGTTCTACTTTCATTCTTCTACATGTAGCTGTCCAGTTTTCCCAGCACCACTTATTAAAGAGGCTGTCTTTTCTCCATTGTATGTTCTTGCTACCTTTGTCATAAAATAGGTGCCCATATGTGCATGGGTTTACCTCTGGCATTCTGTCCTGTACCACTGACCTATATTTCTATTTTCGCACCAGTATCATACTGTCTTGATTACTGCAGCTTTGTGGTATAGTTTGAAGTCAGGGAGCCTGATTCCTCCAACTCCATTTTTCTTACTCAAGATCGCTTTGGCTATTCAGGGTCTTTTGTGTTTCCACACGAATTGTAAAATTTTTTGTTCTAATTCTGTGAAGAATGCCATTGGTAGTTTGAAAGGGATTGCATTGAATCTGTAGATTGCTTTGGGTAGTATAGTCATTTTCACAACATTGATTCTTCCTATCCAATAACATGGTATATTTCTCCATCTGTTTATGTCATCTTTGATTTCTTTAATCAGTGTTTTACAGTTTTCTGAGTACAGGTCTTTCGCCTCCTTAGGCAGGTTTATACCTAGGTATTTTATTCTTTTTGTTGCAATAGTAAATGGGAGTGTTTCCTTAATTTCTCTTTCTTATTTTTCATTGGTGGTGTATTGGAATGCCAGAGATTCCTGTGCATTAACTTTGTATCCTACAACCTTACCAAATCCATTGTTCAGTTCTACTAGTTTTCTAGTGGCATCTTTAGGATTTTCTATGTATAGTATCATGTCATCAGCAAACAGTGGCAGTTTTACTTCTTCTTTTCCAAACTATATCCCTTTTTTGTCTTTTTCTTCTCTGATTGCTACGGCTAGGACTTCCAAAACTATGTTGAATAGCAGTGGTGAGAGTGGACATCGTTGTCTTGTTCCTGATCTTAGTGGAAATACTTTCAGTTTTTCACCACTGAGTATGATACTTGCTGTGAGTTGCATATATGGCCTTTATTGTGTTGAGGTAGTTTCCCTCTATGCCCATTTTCTGAAAAGTTTTTATCATAAATGGGTGTTGAATTTTGTCAAAAGCTTTTTATGTATCTATTGAGATGATCATACGGTTTTTATTCCTTAATTTGTTAATGTGGTGTACCACATTGATTGATTTGCATATACTGAAGAATCCTTGCAACCCTGGGGTAAATCCCACTTGATCATGGTGTATGATCTGTTTAATGTGCTGTTGGATTCTGTTTGCTTGTATTTTGTTGAGGATTTTTGCATCTATGTTCATCAGTGATATTGGTCTATAATTTTCTTTTTTTGTGATATCTTTCTGTGGTTTTGGTATCAGGGTGATGGTGGCTTCGTAGAATGAATTTGGGAATGTTTCTCCCTTTGCAATTTTTTGGAAGAGTATGAGAAGGATCAGTGTTAGCTCTTCTCGAAATGTTTGATAGAATTCTCCTGTGAAGCCATCTGTTCCCGGACTTTTGTTTGTTGGAAGATTTTTAATTACAGTTTTAATTTCATTACTTATGATAGGTCTGTTTATATTTTCTAATTCTTCCTGGTTCAGTCTTGGAAATTGTACCTTTCCAGGAATTTGTCCATTGCTTTGTGGTTATCCATTTTATTGGCATATAGTTGTTTGTAGTAGTCTCTTATAATCCTTTGTATTTCTACACTGTCAGTTTTTCATTTCCAATTCTGTTGATGTGAGTCTTCTTTTTTTCTTGATGAGTCTGGCTAATGGTTTATCAATTTTGTTTATTTTCTCAAAGAACCAACTTTCAGTTTTATTGATCTTTGCTATTGTTTTCTTCATTTCTATTTCATTTCTGCTCTGATCTTTATGATTTCTTTCCTTCTACTGACTTTGGGTTTTCTTTGTTCTTCTTTCTCTAGTTGTTTTAAGTGTAGAGTTAGATTGTTTGAGATTTTTCTTGCTTCTTGAGGTGAGACTGAATTGCTCTAAACTTCCCACTTAGAACTGCTTTTGCTGTGTCCCATAGGTTTTGGATTCATTGTGTTTTTGTTGTCATTTTTCTCTATGTATTCTTTTATTTCTTCTTTGATTTCTTCAGTGATCTCTTGGTTATTTGGTAGTGCACTGTTCAGCCTCCATGTATTTGTACTTTTTACAGTTTTTTCCCTGTAACTGATTTCCAACCTCATAGCATTGTGGTCAGAAAAGATGCTTGGTATGATTTCAATATTCTTAAATTTTCCGAGGCTTGATATGTGACCCAAGACGTGATCTATCCTGGAGAATGTTCCATCTGCACTTGAGAAGAAAGTGTATTCTGCCATTTCTGGGTGGGATGTTGTTCTTTCTATAAATATCAATTAAATCGATCTGGTCTATTGTGTCACTTAAAGTTTGTGTTTCCTTATTAATTTTCTGTTTGGATGATCTGTCCATTGGTGTAAGTAGGGTGTTAAAGTCCCCTACTATTACTGTGTTACTGTCGATTTCTCCTTTTTGGTTGTTAGCATTTGCCTTATGAATTGAGGTGCTCCTATGTTGGGTGCATAAACATTTATAATTGTTATACCTTCTTCTTGGATTGATCCTCTGATCATTATGTAGTGTCCCTCCTTATCTCTTGTAACCATCTTTATTTTAAAGTCTATTTTATCTGATACGAGTATTGCTACTCCAGCTTTCTTTTGATTTCCACTTGCATGGAATATCTTTTCCCATCCCTTCACTTTCGGTCTGTATGTGTCCCTAGGTCTGAAGTGGGTCTCTTGTAGACAGCATATATATGGGCCTTGTTTTTTTATCCATTCAGCCAGTCTGTGTCTTTTGGTTGGGGAATTTAATCCATTTACATTCAAGGTTATTATCAATATGTGTGCTCCTATTACCATTTTCTTAATTGTTTTGGGTTTGTTTTTGTGGGTCTTTTTCTTCTCTTGTGTTTCCCCCTTAGAGAAGTTTCTTTAGCATTTGTTGTAAAGCTGGTTAGGTGGTGCTGAATTCTCTTACCTTTTGCTTGTCTGTAAAGCTTTTGACTTCTTCATTGAATGTGAATGAGATCCTTGCTGGGTGGAGTAATCTTGGTTGTAGGTTTTTCTCTTTCATCACTTTAAGTATATCCTGCCACTCCCTTCTGGCCTGCAGAGTTTCTGCTGGAAAAATCAGCTGATAACGTTATGGGGATTCCTTTGTATGTCACTTTTTGTTTTTCCCTTGCTGCTTTTAATATTTTTTCTTTGAATTTAATTTTTGTTAGTTTGATTAATATGTGTCTTGGTATGCTTTTCCTAGGGTTTATCCTGTATGGGACTCTCTGTGCTTCCTGGACTTGGGTGACTATTTCCTTTCCCATGTCAGGGAAGTTCTCAACTATAATCTCTTCAAATATTTTCTCAGTCCGTTTCTTTTTCTCTTCTTCTCCTGGGACCCCTATAATCCGAATATTGGTGCATTGAGTGTTGTCCCAGAGGTGTCTGAGATTGTCTTCAATTCTTTTCATTCTTTTTTCTTTATTCTGCTCCTCAGCAGTTATTTCCACCATTTTGTCTTCCAGCTCACTTATTCGTTCTTCTGCCTCACTTATTCTGTTACTGATTCCTTCTAGTGTATTTTTCATTTCAGTTATTGTGTTGTTCATCTTTTTATGAGTGGAACTGTGTTCTTGACTTACTGGTCGTTTGGCCACAGGCTTCCAACACTGGAGTTTGTAGGCTATTGGATAGAGCTGGGTCTTGGTGCTGAGATGAAGAACTCCATGAGACCTCACTCTGATGAGTATTCCTTGGGGTCTGAGGTTCTCTGTTAGTTCAGTGGTTCCGACTCTGAGCTCCGAGAGCAGGAGCTTCCACCTGACCCCGGGCTTGTGAACCAAGATCCCACAAGCCGCATGTGGCAGTAAAGAAAAAAAAAAAAAGAACAATAAAAAAGTAAAAAATAAAATTAAAGAGGAGTTCCAGGAAGATGGCGGAAGAGTAAGACACGGAGATCACCTTCCTCCCCACAGATACACCAGAAATACATCTACACATGGAACAACTCCTACAGAACACCTACTGAACGCTGGCAGAAGACCTTAGACCTTCGAAAAGGCAAGAAACCCCCCCACGTACATGGGTAGGGCAAAAGAAAAAAGAATAAACTGAGTCAAAGGGATAGGGACAGGACCTGCACCAGTGGGAGAGAGCTGTGAAGGAGGAAAGGTTTCCACACACTAGGAAGTCCCTTCGTGGGCGGAGACTGTGGGTGACAGAGGGGGGAAGCTTCAGAGCCGCAGGGGGAGAGCACAGCAACAGGGCTGCGGAGGGCAAAGCGGAGAGATTCCCGCACAAAGGATCAGGGCCGACCGGCACTCACCAGCCCGAGAGGCTTATCTGCTCACCCGCCGGGGCGGGCAGGCCTGAGAGTTGAGGCTCGGGCTTCGGTCGGAGGGCCGGAAGAGGACTGGGATTGGTGGCTGAACACAGCCTGCAGGGGGTTAGTGCGCCATAGTTAGACGGGAGGGAGTCCAGGGAAAAGTCTGGACCTGTCAAAGAGGCAAGAGACTTTTTTTCCCTCTTTCTTTCCTGGTGCGCAAGGAGAGGGGATTAAGAGCGCTGCTTAAAGGAGCTCCAGAGACAGGCACGAGCCGCGGCTAAAAGCGTGGACCACAGAGACAGGCATGAGACGCTAAGGCTGCTGCTGCCGCCACCAAGAAGCCTGTGTGTGCGCACAGGTCACTATCCACACACCCCTTCCGGGAGCCTGTGCAGCCCGCCACTGCCAGGGTCCCAGGATCCAGGGACAACTCCCCAGGGAGAACGCACGGCGCGCCTCAGGCTGGTGCAACGTCCCGCTGGCCTCTGCCGCCGCAGGCTAGCCCAGCACTCCATGCCCCTCCCTCCCCCCGGCCTGAGTGACCCAGAGCCCCCGAATCAGGGGCACCTTTAACCCCATCCTGTCTGAGCGAAGAACAGACGCCCTACGGCGACCTACACGCAGAGGTGGGGCCAAATCCAAAGCTGATCCCCTGGGAGCTGTGAGAACAAAGAAGAGAAAGGGAAATCTCTCCCAGCAGCCTCCGAAGCAGCGGATTAAAGCTCCACAATCAACTTGATGTACCCTGCATCTGTGGAATACATGAATAGACAACGAATCATCCCAAATTGAGGAGGTAGACTTTGAGAGCAAGATTTATGATTTTTTCCCTTTTTCCTCTTTTTGTGAGTGTGTATGTGTATGCTTCTATGTGAGATTTTGTCTGTATAGCTTTGCTTCCACCATTTGTCCTAGGGTTCTATCCGTCTGTTTTTTTGTGTGTGTTTTTTGGGTTTTTTTAATAATTATTTTTTATTTGAATAACTTTATTTTACTTTACCTTCTTTCTTTCTTTCTTTTCTTCTTTCCCTCCTTTGACAATGAATCATCCCAAATTGAGGAGGTGGACTTTGAGAGCAAGATTTATGATTTATGATTTTTTCCCCTTTTCCACTTTTTGTGAGTGTGTATGTGTATGCTTCTGTGTGAGATTTTGTCTGTATAGCTTTGCTTCCACAATTTGTCCAAGGGTTCCATCCGTCCATTTTATTTTTTTTCTTTTTTTCTTAATATTTATTTATTTTATTTTAATAACTTTATTTTATTTTATGTTACTTTATCTTCTTTCTTTTTATCTCCTTCCTTACCTCCTTCCTTCCTCCCTCCTTCCCCCCTCCTTTCTTTCCTTCTTTCTTTTTCTTTCTTTCTTTCTACTTCTACTAATTCTTTCTTTCTACTTTTTCTCCCTTTTATTCTGAGCCGTGTGGATGAAAAGCTCTTGGTGCTGCAGCCAGGAGTCAGTGCTGTGCCTCTGAGGTGGGTGAGCCAACTTCAGGACACTGGTCCACAAGACACCTCCCAGCTCCACATAATATCAAACGGTGAAAATCTCCCAGAGATCTCCATCTCAAAACCAACACGCAGCTTCACTGAATGACCAGCAAGCTACAGTGCTGGACATCCTATGCCAAACAACTAGCAAGACAGGAACACAACCACACCCATTAGCAGAGAGGCTGCCTAAAATCATAATAAGTCCACAGACACCCCAAAACACACCACCAGACATGGACCTGCCCACCAGAAAGACAAGATCCAGCCTCACCCACCAGAACACAGGCACTGGTCCCCTCCATCACGAAGCCGACACAACCCACTGAGCCAACCTTAGCCACTGAGGACAGACACCAAAAACAACGGGAACTACGAACCTGCAGCCTGCAAAAAGGAGGCCCCAAACACAGGAAGATAAGCAAAATGAGAAGAGAGAAAAACACACAGCAGATGAAGGACCAAGATAAAAACCCATCAGACCTAACAAATGAAGAAGAAATAGGCAGTCTACCTGAAAAAGAATTCAGAATAATGATAGTAAACATGATCCAAAATCTTGGAAATAGAATAGACAAAATGCAAGAAACATTTAATAAGGAACTAGAAGAAATAAAGATGAAACAAACAACGATGAACAACACAATAAATGAAATTAAAAATACTCTAGATGGGATCAATAGCAGAATAACTGAGGCAGAAGAACAGATAAGTGACCTGGAAGATAAAACACTGGAAATAACTACTGCAGAGCGGAATAAAGAAAAAAGAATAAAAAGAACTGAGGACAGTCTCAGAGACCTCTGGGACAACATTAACTGCACCAACATTCGAATTATAGGGGTTCCAGAAGAAGAAGAGAAAAAGAAACGGACTGAGAAAATATTTGAAGAGATTATAGTTGAAAACTTCCCTAATATGGGAAAGGAAATAGGTAATCAAGTCCAGGAAGCACAGAGTCCCATACAGGATAAATCCAAGGAGAAATACGCCAAGACACATATTAATCAAACTGTCAAAAATTAAATACAAAGAAAACATATTAAAAACAGCAGGGGAGGGCTTCCCTGGTGGCGCAGTGGTTGAGAATCCGCCTGCTAATGCAGGGGACATGGGTTTGAGCCCTGGTCTGGGAAGATCCCACATGCCACTGAGCAACTAGGCCCGTGAGCCACAACTACTGAGCCTGCGCGTCTGAAGCCTGTGGTCTGCAACAAGAGAGGCCACGACAGTAAGAGGCCTGCGCATGGCGATGAAGAATGGCCCCCGCTCTCCGCAACTGGAGAAAGCCCTCACACAGAAACGAAGACCCAACACAGCCAAAAATAAATAAATTTATTTTAAAAAAAAAACAGCAGGGGAAAAACAACAAATAACACACAAGGGAATCCCCATAAGGTTAACTGCTGATCTTTCAGCAGAAGCTCTGCAACCCAGAAGGGACTGGCAGGACATATTTAAAGTGATGAAGGAGAAAATCTTGCAACCAAGATTACTCTACCCAGCAAGGATCTCATTCAGATTTGATGGAGAAATTAAAACCTTTACAGACAAGCAAAACCTGAGAGAGTTCAGCACCACCAAACCAGCTTTACAACAACTGCTAAAGGAACTTCTCTAGGCAAGAAACACAAGAGAAGGAAAAGACCTACAATAACGAACCCAAAACAATTATGAAAATGGGAATAGGAACATACATATCGATAATTACCTTAAATGTAAATGGACTAAATGCTCCCACCAAAAGACACAGATTGGCTGATTGGATACAAAAACAAGACGCATATATTTGCTATCTACAAGAGACCCATTTCAAACCTAGAGACACATACAGACTGAAAGTTAGGGGATAGAAAAAGATATTTCATGCAAATGGGAACCAAAAGAAAGCTGGAGTAGCAATTCTCATATCAGACAAAATAGACTTTAAAATAAAGACTACGGCCTTCCCTGGTGGCGCAGTGGTTGGGAGTCCGCCTGCTGATGCAGGGGATACGGGTTCGTGCCCTGGTCCAGTAAGATCCCACATGCCACGGAGCGGCTGGGCCCGTGAGCCACGGCCACTGAGCCTGCGCGTCCGGAGCCTGTGCTCCGCAACAAGAGAGGCCACAACAGTGAGAGGCCCATGTACCGCAAAAACAAAAACAAAAAAATAAAATAAAAAATAAAGACTATTAGAAGAGACAAAGAAGGACACTACATAATGATCAAGGGATCGATCCAAGATGAAGATATAACAATTGTAAATATTTATGCACCCAACACAGGAGCACCTCAATACATAAGGCAAATACTAACAGCCATAAAAGGGGAAATTGACAGTAACACATTCATAGTAGGGAACTTTAGCACCCCAGCTTCACCAATGGACAGATCATCCAAAATGAAAATAAATAAAGAAACACAAGCTCTAAATGATATATTAAAGAAGATGGACTTAATTGATATTTATAGGACATTCCATCCAAAAAACAACAGAATACACATTTTTCTCAAGTGCTAATGGAACATTCTCCGGGATAGATCATATCTTGGGTCACAAATCAAGCCTTGGTAAATTTCAGAAAATAGAAATTGTATCAAGTATCTTTTCTGACCACAACGCTATGAGACTAGATATCAATTACAGGAAAAGATCTGTAAAAAATACCAACACATGTAGTTTAAACAATACACTACTTAATAACCAAGAGATCACTGAAGAAATCAAAGAGGAAATAAAAAAATACCTTGAAACAAATGACAATGGAGACACGACAACTGAAAACCTATGGGATGCAGCAAAATCAGTTCTAGGAGGGAAGTTTATAGCAATACAATTCTACCTTAACAAACAGGAAACATCTCGAATAAAAAACCTAACCTTGCACCTAAAGCAATTAGAAAAAGAAGAACAAAAAAACCCCAAAGTTAGCAGAAGGAAAGAAATCATAAAAATCAGATCAAAAATAAATGAAAAAGAAATGAAGGAAACGACAGCAAAGATCAATAAAACTAAAAGCTGGTTCTTTGAGAAGATAAACAAAATTGATAAAACATTAGCCAGACTCATCAAGAAAAAAAGGGAGAAGACTCAAATCAACAGAATTAGAAATGAAAAAGGAGAAGTAACAACTCACACTGCAGAAATACAAAAGATCATGAGAGGTTACTACAAGCAACTCTATGCCAATAAAATGGACAACCTGGAAGAAATGGACAAATTCTTAGAAATGCACAACCTGCCAAGACTGAATCAGGAAGAAATAGAAAATATGAACAGACCAATCACAAGCACTGAAATTGAAAGTGTGATTAAAAATCTTCCAACAAACAAAAGCCCAGGACCAGATGGCTTCATAGGCGAATTCTATCAAACATTTAGAGAAGAGCTAACACCTATCCTTCTAAAACTCTTACAAAATATAGCAGAGGGAGGAACACTCCCAAACTCATTCTACGAGGCCACCATCACCCTGATACCAAAATCAGACAAGGATGTCACAAAAAAAGAAAACTACAGGCCAATATCACTGATGAACATGGATGCAAAAATCCTCAACAAAATACTAGCAGACAGAATCCAACAGCACATTAAAATGATCATACACCATGATCAAGTGGGGTTAATCCCAGGAATGCAAGGATTCTTCAATATACGCAAATCAAGCAACATGATACACCATATTAACAAACTGAAGGAGAAAAACCATATAATCATCTCAATAGAGGCAGAGAAAGCTTTCTACAAAATTCAACCCCCAATTATGATAAAAACCCTGCAGAAAGTAGGCATAGAGAGAACTTTTCTCAACATATATGACAAACCCACAGTCAACATCATCCTCAATGGTGAAAAACTGAAAGCATTTCCACTAAGATTAGGAACAAGACAAGGTTGCCCACTCTCACCACTCTTATTCAACATAGTTTTGGAAGTTTTAGCCACAGCGATCAGAGAAGAAAAGAAAATAAAAGGAATCCAAATCGGAAAAGAAGTAAAGTTGTCACTGTTTGCAGATGACATGATACTATACATAGAGAATCCTAAAGATGCTACCAGAAAACTACTAGAGCTAATCAATGAATTTGGTAAAGTAGCAGGATACAAAATTAATGCACAGAAATCCCTGGCATTCCTATATACTAATGATGAAAAATACGAAAGTGAAATCAAGAAAACACTCCCATTTACCATTGCAACAAAAAGAATAAAATATCTAGGAATAAACCTACATAAGGAGACAAAAGACCTGTATGCAGAAAATTATAAGACACTGATGAAAGAAATTAAAGATGATACAAATAGATGGAGAGATATACCATGTTCTTGGATTGGAAGAATCAACATTGTGAAAATGACTCTACTACCCAAAGCAATATACAGATTCAATGCAATCCCTATCAAACTACCACTGGCATTTTTCACAGAACTAGAACAAAAAATTTCACAATTTGTATGGAAACACAAAAGACCCTGAATAGCCAAAGCAATCTTGAGAACGAAAAACGGAGCTGGAGGAATCAGGCTCCCTGACTTCAGACTATACTACAAAGCTACAGTAATCAAGACAGTATGGTACTGGCACAAAAACAGAAATAGAGATCAATGGAACAGGATAGAAAGCCCAGAGATAAACCCACGCACAAATGGTCACCTTATCTTTGATAAAGGAGGCAGGAATGTACAGTGGTGAAAGGACAGCCTCTTCAATAAGTGGTGCTGGGAAAACTGGACAGGTACATGTAAAAGTATGAGATTAGATCACTCCCTAACACCATACACAAATATAAGCTCAAAATGGATTAAAGACCTAAATGTAAGGCCAGAAACTATCAAACTCTTAGAGGAAAACACAGGCAGAACACTCTATGACATAAATCACAGCAAGAGCCTTTTTGCCCACCTCCTAGAGAAATGGAAATAAAAATAAACAAATGGGACCTAATGAACCTTCAAAGCTTTTGCACAGCAAAGGAAACCATAAAGAAGACCAAAAGACAACCCTCAGAATGGGAGAAAATATTTGCAAATGAAGCAACTGACAAAGAATTAATCTCCAAAATTTATAAGCAGCTCATGCAGCTCAATATTAAAAAAACAAACAACCCAATCCAAAAATGGGCAGAAGACCTAAATAGACATTTCTCCAAAGAAGATATGCAGACTGCCAACAAACACATGAAAGACTGCTCAACATCATTAATCATTAGAGAAATGCAAATCAAAACTACAATGAGATATCATCTCACACCAGTCAGAATGGCCATCATCAAAAAATCTAGAAACAATAAATGCTGGAGAGGGTGTGGAGAAAAGGGAACACTCTTGCACTGCTGGTGGGAATATGAATTGGTTCAGCCACTATGGAGAACAGTATGGAGGTTCCTTAAAAAATTACAAATAGAACTACCATATGACCCAGCAATCCCACTACTGGGCATATACCCTGAGAAAACCATAATTCAAAAAGAGTCATGTACCAAAATGTTCAATGAAGCTCTATTTACAATAGCCCGGAGATGGAAACAACCTAAGAGCCCATCATCAGATGAATGGATAAAGAAGAAGTGGCACATATATACAATGGAATATTACTCAGCCATAAAAAGAAATGAAATTGAGCTATTTGTAATGAGGTGGATAGACCTAGAGTCTGTCATACAAAGTGAAGTAAGTCAGAAAGAGAAAGACAAATACCATATGCTAACACATATATATGGAATTTAAGGAAAAAAAATGTCATGAAGAACCTAGGGGTAAGACAGGAATAAAGACACTGACCTACTGGAGAATGGACTTGAGGATATGGGGAGGGGGAAGGGTGAGCTGTGACAAAGCAAGAGAGAGGCATGGACATATATACACTAACACACGTAAGGTAGATAGCTAGTGGGAAGTAGCCGCATAGCACAGGGAGATCAGCTTGGTGCTTTGTGACCGCCTGGAGGGGTGGGATAGGGAGGGTGGGAGGGAGGGATATGCAAGAGGGAAGAGATATGGGAACATATGTATATGTATAACTGATTCATTTTGTTATAAAGCAGAAACTAACACACCATTGTAAAGCAATTATATCCCAATAAAGATGTAAAAAACTAAAATAAAATAAAAACTACAATGAGATATCATCTCACACCAGTCAGAATGGCCATCATCAAAAAATCTAGAAACAATAAATGCTGGAGAGGGTGTGGAGAAAAGGGAACCC
The DNA here is from genome assembly GCF_011762595.2 of Tursiops truncatus. NCBI lineage: Eukaryota > Metazoa > Chordata > Mammalia > Artiodactyla > Delphinidae > Tursiops > Tursiops truncatus. The sequence goes on along the minus strand of NC_047040.1, from coordinate 78,877,598 downwards.
TCTTGCACTGTTGGTGGGAATGTAAATTGATACAGCCACTGTGGATAATAGTATGGAGGTTCCTTAAAAAACTACAAATAGAACTACCGTATGACCCAGCAATCCCACTACTGGGCATATACCCTCAGAAAACCATAATTCAGAAAGAGTCATGTACCAAAATGTTCATTGCAGCTCCATTTACAATAGCCCGGAGATGGAAACAACCTAAGTGTCCATCATCGGATGAATGGATAAAGAAGATGTGGCACATATATACAATGGAATATTACTCAGCCATAAAAAGAAACGAAATTGAGCTATTTGTAATGAGGTGGATAGACCTAGAGTCTGTCATACAAAGTGAAGTAAGTCAGAAAGAGAAAGACAAATACCATATGCTAACACATATATATGGAATTTAAGAAAAAAAAATGTCATGAAGCACCTAGGGGTAAGACAGGAATAAAGACACGACCTACTAGAGAATGGACTTGAGGATATGGGGAGGGGGAAGGGTGAGCTGTGACAAAGCGAGAGAGAGGCATGGATATATATACACTACCAAACGTAAGGCAGGTAGCTAGTGGGAAGCAGCCGCATAGCACAGGGAGATCAGCTCAGTGCTTTGTGACCACCTAGAGGGGTGGGATAGGGAGGGTGGAAGGGAGGGACACGCAAGAGGGAAGAGATATGGGAACATATGTATATGTATAACTGATTCACTTTGTTATAAAGCAGAAACTAACACACCCTTGTAAAGCAATTATACTCCAATAAAGATGTAAAAAATAATAATAATAAAATAAAATTAGACTTGGAAACTTACAGATATGTTAGAAAGAATGTAAAAATAAAAATACAGATGAATCAACAACTGGATGGTACATCAGTACCACAACAGTAAAAGAGAAGAGGAGGAAAAAGAAAAAGAAAAAAAAGAGGGTGGGGGGAGAGGCCTTGCCTGTGGAGGGTGGGGCCTAAGCAAGGGCGAGGTTTGGGCAGTGGGCAGCAGCTATGCTCAGGACTCACGGGGCTCGAAAAGGGCCTGGGGGCTGTGGGGGGTGGGGCTTAGGCTCAAGGAACAGAGGGGCCCAGGCGTGCCCCCCACCCCTGTCTCAGAGGGCAGGGGATCTCACCTAGGAGCCCAGCAGGCTTCCTGGGCTCAAGTGGGGAGGGCAAACACCCTCATCTTCTCTCTTGCTCCTCCAGTCTGGGAGGGCCCCTCCCACCTGCCTCTCCTAATCTCCCCGACTTCTCTCCTATGCCCCCCCCCACCCCGGGCCAATTCGGCTGAGGGGAGTGGCCTTGGAGGGCTCAACACAGGCCTGGGAGCTCAGCAGGCTTCCTGGGCTCGAATGGGCAGGGCAATCGCCCTCCGCTCCTCCTGTTTTCCTCTCAGCCTCCTTCCTATGCCCTCAAGGACCCACGTGGCCTGGAGGCGGCTTTGGAGGTCAGGGGACCGGCCTGGGAGCTCAAAAGGCTTCGGGGGCTCGAGTGGGCGGGGCAATGGCCCTCTGCTCCTCTCCCACTCCTCCGGGATCCCCCTATTGTTTTAATAGCACCTTTATTTCAAACTGCTATTGTTTCTTTCTATACATTACTATATTTGGAGGGTACACAGGGGTTTCTCTAAAAGCAATTCCAATGTCTTAAAGTTCTTTTTGTCATTGCATAGGATGATGAAAGATAGAACAGAAGAGAGAGATACAATGAAAGAAAAACAGATTATAACAATCCTTAAAACTGGGAGATAGCACCAGACAGCACCAGGAGAGGTACAGACAGTATTATATATAATCAACATATGCTAAATTAATATATTTTAAATAATAATTGATTATACAAAGTGTTATAATTGATATTTAAAAAAAAAAGAAGTGAGACAGTGGCATAGACATATACACTACCAAATGTAAAATAGATAGCTAGTGGGAAGCAGCTGCATGGCACAGGGAGATCAGCTTGGTGCTTTGGGTCCACCTAGAGGGGTGGGATAGGGAGGGTGGGAGGGAGACGCAAGAGGGAGGAGATATGGGGATATATGTTTATGTATAGCTGATTCACTTTGTTATACAACAGAAACTAACGTACCATTGTAGAGTAATTATACTCCAATAAAGATGTTAAAATAAAATAAAGGAGAAAAAAAACAGCAGGAGACTAACACTAAAAGATATGCATGTCTCAGAAAAAATTTTAAAAAGGGTAAGAAAAGATACACCTAACCAAGTAAGACTTGTTTGCCTTGAATAATTTTCACACCTATGAGTAAGTATATGGATAGGCATGCATTCATCTGCCAAAATGCTAAGCTTTAAAGATATTTTTGTTTATTTATGTTTAAAAATTGTCATTGTTCTGCCACAAGCCATTTTTAAAAATGCATTCCTGAAAGAAGAAAGTAAAGCTGAATTAAAGTGAAAAGGAGGCAGGGTATAAATTATACCCCATCTCTTGAATACCAGGCAAACACCCCCAAAGTCCCTCATATAGAAATTCTCAGGGTAGTAGTAACTTAGCTATTCAAGACTGGTCTCTTACACATGTGAGAAATCTTTTCAACTGTGTCAAGAGAATGCCAAATTTAGGAAAACACTGCCACCTTCAAATTCTTTACAAAAAGCTAAGGTTCAACAACAAAATCCAATATAATTTTGATTAAACATGAATTCAGTCTCCAGCCCAGCTCAAACCTGACTTGACTGCAGGCAATGTTGATTTATTTCTCACTCTCCACTGAAGCCTCAGGTTTTATTCTAGCAATCATAGAAACAGGACCAATGGATAACTGTTTTTAGTGTTTACATCACTCTCTATCAGGGTGACCTTGGCTTCAACTGGATAACTCAGATCTTAGGAAATGGATGAGTGTCTGTTTTATTTTTGCAATTACACGTTGGGGGGATGACAGCAAAGACAGTAGGTATTCCCACTACAATTCATTCTGAGGCCAGAAAGAGGAATTTTCTCCATAGCTGAGTTCAAAGGAGAGACACGGGAGTGGGGCTGGTGGAAGGCTGCCCACAGAGGCGAAGGTGAGTTGCACTGTCACATCTCTGGATTACCCTCCTGCCCTAGGCCACACCCTCACTGCCCCACCCCAGCTAGTGGCAGTGACAAGGAAGACACAGCCCCCGTGTGGGTTCCACCCCGATGAAGAATAGCAAGACGGCCAGGGCTGACCCCTGTGGAACCTAGGAGACTCTGGTCCTTCCACAGGTCTTACAGAAGGACCACTTCTGACTCCTCCTCCTGGCACCATGGGCACATCTTAGAGAAACAGCTGTCCAGACTGCCGATTCTCATGATCGAGGGTAGTTTTGTCCTATGAAGTTTTGGTGAACCCTGAAACAGATGATGGGACTGAGCCATCACTTCTAGGCAAATACAGAGTTAGATTCCTGCAAACCTCTGGTCTCAGCATTTTCGTAAACCCATCAATACATAACCTTGTTTTTTTTGTTTCTTTGGGGTTTTTTTGGTACGCGGGCCTCTCACTGCTGTGGCCTCTCCCGTTGCGGAGCACAGGCTCCGGACGCGCAGGCTCAGCGGCCATGGCTCACGGGCCCAGCCGCTCCGTGGCATGTGGGATCTTCCCGGACCGGGGCACGAACCCGTGTCCCCTGCATCGGCAGGCGGCCTCTCAACCACTGCGCCACCAGGGAAGCCCCATAACCTTGTTTTATGTGTGCTTCTGCTGAAAGGTGCCTTATTTAATATCTGCTGTTGATTCATTAACACTGAACTCATGTCCAACAGCTCTCTAAGTCCTGCCTGAAATAAGTTTATTACCACACGTCTCTTCTGGTAAAGCCCATGGCAGCCTTCTCAAACTTAACCCACACTAGACAGTAGTACTGCAGCTCTCCACCGGGGCCACTTTAAAAGGCAAAATCGCCCCCCAAAAAGCACAGACATGCGAAAAACATGGCACTAACTACCGTGTAAACAACACGTGCCGACAGTGACAGAGCTGAAATAGGAAGCTAGCGCGTCACCTTGTTCCCCCTCAGCTGGGTACATGCCTGTCAGGCGACTTTTGTGAGCTTTCGCGCATGTCTGGGAATGGGGCTTACAGATAAATTTTACAGCGTAGATGAATTTGTAAATACAGACTCCAAGAATAATGACAACCGCCTCTGTATGAGAGGAGCGAGCTCCGTCCCTAAACAAGCAACTCCCCAGGAGGCGGCCTACCTTGGCGCGTCGTGAAGACCTTGGTGAAGACCGCATATGACACCTGCCAGGCTGCTTTCTTCACCTGCAGAAACTACTACCGGTACAGTAATGGGCACTGCGCTTGACCACCTTGAGGACAAGGACCGCACTTGTGAAACGACGTCAGTCAAAAGCGGACTCGGAGGAAAAGAAATGGCGGCTCTCACGCATGCGCCCTCGGAAGAACGGAACCAATGAACTGAGACTGATTTCCCATCAATGCCTGATTGACAGGAGATGGGGAGTTACCTGCTGACCAGTGAGCATCCGCCAAGAATCTCTCCCCGACTTCAGGCCAACTAATTCACTGCTTGGACTCTGATTACTTGCCCATAGATAACAGCCAGCCCTAAATCCTCAACGTACTTGCTATATAAAATGCATTTCCCGAATTGCAATTTCTCTCGGTTATTCCTGTAAAAATTCAGTTTCTGGTGATGTGAACTTGCCTCAATTTACCTATTTAGGATGACATACTGAAATGACAGACCACTTGGGACAACTTGTTAACCAGGATGAATTCCTCTGGCAAACTGGGCGGGCTTACCAGTTGTCTTTCCTTCAAGTCTGACTCTCCTGGCATTTTAGAATCAGAGACAGAGAGGACCCCAGAAAAAGAAGAAAGGCCTTCTCACTGTGGGAAAAAAAATAAGTATTGGAGTCATTCATTTAAATATTTTAAGAGTCTAATCTTATACCCCAATGTGATGAAACAGTATAGATCAGTTAAAAGGGTTTAAAGCAGTTTCCCAGGTGTAGTGGTTGATGACATACAACTAACTGCAGGTGTGCACTCCAGTACTCCCTCTCCCAGTGCCCCCACACCTGCCCACACCCACACCTCCCACACCTCCACCCCACCTCCACCCCCACCCTTGCAAAAAAATCAAGGGGATATTTGAAAACTACAGGAATCTATTAGCTGGTCCAGGCTCCTGGAGGCTAAAAGCTACTGAAAGTCGCAGCCCTTAACATAATAAAGCCAGAGCTCAGCCCTCTAAATGGGTGAGAGGTCGAGTCACCTACTGTCTTCTGCCGAACACAAGCCACTTTCTCTTCCCCCCCCCGGGGCATGAAAAATATTGAGACATTCTGATATTCCCTCCCAAGATTACGCTGTGAAACAATGAAGCCTGCTTCACTTATACCTCCGTACCTATGGGGAGACCACTTTGGAGGGCATTCTCTTTTATAAGAGACTTTTTTTTAACATCAAGCAGTGTCTTCCTTCCCATGTTCCTCCTATTATAGATTAAGGCCTGAAACAAGAGCAAATATAAGGAATACTTTTTAAGTCATCTTACTGTATTTAGTCTGAACCACTGCAAGTTCTCTCCTCTGATTGACAGAAGTGACAGAAATGGCTTCGATTTGCTGCGGGGAGCCAAGCCCTGGGCTGGGAACTTCATCGTATTGTCACAAAATCTTATTGGGTCAGTTATTATTCCCATTTTATAGATGTGGAAACTGAAGGCCCAGAGTCACAAGTCAGTAAGTAGTGTTGCTAAAATTCAATCTTAGACCCATCAAGCTGCAAAACCCATGCTCTCAATCTCTATGCCATTTGACTACCACATAGGCAGTGTTCTTCTGACATAGTGCTACTGTTGCAAGAAGGGGGACCCCTTCCAGGGTCCGAGAGTGGGCTCTTGCCTAACACTCGGAAATGAATTGTCCAAAGAGACACACATGCTGACAAAGCAAGGGGCTTTATTGGGAAGGGGCACCCGGGTGGAGAGCAGCAGAATAAGGGAACCCAGGAGAAATGCTCTGCCACGTGGTTCGCAGTCTCAGGTTTTATGGTAACTGCCTTAGTTTCCAGCTTATCTCTGGCCGATCACTCTGACTCAGGGTCCTTCCTGGTGGTGCATGCATCACACAGCCAAAATGGATTCCAGCGAGAAGGATTCTGGGAGGTTGGTAGGACATATGGACTGGCATCTCCTCTCTCCTTTTGACCTTTCCCAAATTATTCTGGGTGGTGGTAGCTTGCTAGTTCCTGTTCCTTACCAGGACCTCCTACTGTAAGATAACTCATGCAAGTGGTTACTGTGGTGTCTGGCCAGGACAGACGGTTTCAGTCAGTGGTTCCCCTAATACTACCTATAAGTAAGTTATGCTTACTAGCTCTAGCTTAAAAAAAAGAAAAGAAAAACTTATTCACTTCTGAATATTAGACATTAAAAAAAAGAATATGAGTTAATATATGACAAAACACTTATGTTTTATGAGCATGAGTAGTGTATACCTATCAGAAAACACATGCTATAAAGGAATAAGGAGAACCTAAGATTAAATGTTGCAATGAAATTTCAGGGTAGGACAACACCAGCCAGACAGCAGAAGCCTCCCAAATTTCACTAATCGCTACAGTCACATTAATCTGGTGGTGGCATATAAGGCGGATTGAGGGCATGGGAGTGGGAAGGGCAGAGCCAGGAAGGCCTGTTAGGAGAATATTGCAACAGCTTAGGTATGAGCTCATTACAGCAGTGTCATTGAGAATGGAAAAGAGGAAACAAATACAAAGGATGATATGGAGATAGAATCCAAAATGCTTGGTGAGGGAAGGAAACTGTGAGGTTTTCAGTCTAAGAGGAACCTTGCCAGGGAGAAAGAAGGGGCGTGAGCTGTCTACTTTGGCTGACATTTTTGATAAACCTTAAACAGTTAGCCCATAAACATCTGTCTTCAAGCTGCTCCTCCCAATCTTCATACACATCCCTCGAAAACGCTACCATTTTTACATTTTATCTTTCTATTCCCCTCATGAAATCACTTATTTATTTTAAACAAGTTTCTCCAACAACAAAAAGAACCTTTATATTCTATATCCCTCTTCCCACCCACTCCCTAAAAGTCCCTACTTTTTAAGTTAATCCCCTTATAATATCTGAGTCAGTAAAATATTTGTTAGACTAATTTCCTCTAGCACTAAATTTCATAGATAATCAAAAGGAGGTATATTCTACTCCTATTGCTTTTCTCAGAAATTTGTTAACTGAAGGATGGTCTTAACAAACTTACGCATGCTATATAGTATTTTCTTCTAATTAAATGCTTTACTATCTCAAGCATTAATGCGTAGACAGCTTATAGACATTGAGAATTCTCCAGTGAGTTGCTAAAGCTGACAACAACCAGATACCAGCATGGACAGACCCCATGAATCTTCATAACTTTCAAATTAAGTCACAAGAGACTTTTGTCTCACTGGTGAAACCTAGTCAGGAACTAGGCAAACGGAGGGAATTCAGGGAACATGCCCAGGGCCTTCCTGCCAGGGCAGTAACTGGCCAACCTGCTTTAGTTGGTCTTGCCAGAATTTCCTACATTGGAGGAAATGATACAAGTAAGAAATGAGGACACATCCTGAAGAGATGGTAAGAGATTAGTATTAGTTTTATGATGTTGGCAAGTGGGAAGACTATATCAAAAGACAGAAAATTCCAATGAATGCACATTTATAAGACACTTATTTCAGTATAAAACCCTATACTAAATTCTGTGGCTAACACAAAAATTGTTCTTATGTTTCATAAATATTTATGGAATGCCTACTTTGTGCCAGGCACTCTGTTATAAACAGGGGATAAATACAGTAGAAAAAAGACAAAATTCCTGTCCTCATGGAAACCACTATGTAGTGGGAAAGGAAGACAAGAAACCAACAAACAAAAAGTACTGTGAAATGCTGTCACAGAGAAGGTGTTATAGCACATACAACAGGATCCCACACAGAGCCAGCTGCAAGGATCAGGGGGTTGCAGGAATTTTTTGAAGGAAGGCCATGTGTATTGGTTTCCTAGGGCTGCCATCACAAATTACCACAAAGTTGGTGGCTTAAAACAACAGAAGTTTATTCTCTCACAGTTCTGGAGGCTGGAAGTCTAAGATCAAAGTGTTGACAGGATCACACTCCATTTGAAGACTCCAGGGAAGAATTCTTCCTTGCCTCTTTCAGTTCCTAGTGGCTCCCTGCCATCCTTGGCCTTCCTAGGCTTGTAGCTATATCACTCCACCCTCTGCCTTTGTCATCACATGAACTTACTCCTCGTTTTCTCTGAGTTTCTGCATCCTCTCCCTTTCTTATAAGGACACAAGTCATCGGGTTAGGGCATCACTCTTAACTAACCACATCTGCAAAGACCCTATTTCCAAATAAAGTCACATTCTGAGGTTCCAGGAAGACATGAATATTGAGGGAATACTATTTAACCCACTAAACCGGACAAGAAATTACAGAGGCCTGGTCTAAGGTTGTGGCCATATAAATGGAAAGAAGAGGAAGGAGCCCAGAGCGACTCTGTTCTTCAGCATGGATGACATATTGGTGCCAGCTCTGAGATGAGGCATTCCAAGCAGAGGGAGCTTTTCTTGGGGTGTTGGTGTTACCAATTCTTAAGATTATAGCTACTATTCTTGAACATCTGTTATGTAACATGTTTTCTAAAACTCACAACAACCCTGCAAAATAGGTATTATTTTCAGGTTACAGCTGAGAACACTGAAGCTAGAGGAGTGAGGAACTTTCTCAGAATCCCTCAGTTTGGAAGAGGTAAAAGATGGGAGAGAAGGGGTGAGTGGAGAATATGGAAGAGCGCCCACACGAGTTTCCTAGGCCAGTATTTATACCAGGAAATGATCCTAGAGTAATGAAATCTTGGCAGGATAGTTACATTCCTTAAATTACTATCTTTGGGAAACTCCATACATTGTCGCTAACATGGTTTATATGGAGAAATTCACAAGGCAAATTTGACGTTTCCTTCCCTTTACACCTTTATATGTGTGAGTCTTCTACTGAGGAATCAAGCAATCTTGTCCCTCAGTTAAAAGTTGTAAAAACCAAGCTATCAAAATTCAGCCATCCCTAAACTTGGCATTCATCTGCCAAACCAAGAGCTGTCCTGCCTTTTCATCCCATCATTGGACTAACCCATCCACAGGCTCTCAGCCTCTGGGAGCTTCTTCTTGCGCTTGTTAAAGAAAATTACTCAAAACACAGAAGTAAGGCAAAAAATAATTTTGTGACCTTTTAATGCCCTGCTGGACAAGCTCTAATAAGCCCACTTGTGGGTCATCTCTTTTGAGGAATGTAAGTTCGTTTCACTTAATATCACAGTTGATAAGGGCAATGACATTTTACAACTCTGTAAAATTATAAGTTTAACTTCTTAAAAAAACGATAAAGTGTGATTATTTTTTCTGTCTAGCAGAGAAAATAACCTTCCAAATCAGTTTTGTAACACCGACAAGTTTTGTTTCTAATTTAGCAATTTTTACTAACATGCATTTTCCTATTGACTTTTTGTTGTTGTTGTTGTTGTTTTTTGTTTTGCGGTACGCGGGCCTCTCACTGTTGTGGCCTCTCCCGTTGCGGAGCACAGGCTCCGGACGCGCAGACCCAGTGGCCATGGCTCACGGGCCCAGCCACTCCGCGGCATGTGGGATCTTCCCGGACCGGGGTACAAACCCGTGTGCCCTGCATCGGCAGGCGGACTCTCAACCACTGTGCCACCAAGGAAGCCCCCTATTGACTTTTTAATTTCACTTCTTACTTTCTCTTTGAACGAGTTTTGTCGTTCTGCTAGTTTACTCCTTAATAATAATGTAAATAAAACTTTAATTCATGCTTACCGTCTTTTTCTGAGGCTCATGCTGATAATATTGAAATGACTAATATATCCCAGGTAAGAAATGACCCTCCAACCCTACCCCAAGTACTTCTATAGCAAGCACTATTGTAATGGCTTGTTTGCCTGCCTTCTCTGCCAGACTAGGCAGTAACTTCTAAGGAGTCACTGAACATTTCTGTCTTACGTCCCACTGTTGTCTCCAGAACCCAGAGGGTGAGCTCAACAAAAATCCTTGAACGAGTTTCATACTCAAAATGCCTCTCCTTTCTCCCACACTTTCTCCCACTCTTCTTTTTCATCATAAGCTGAAACTCCCACATCTTCTCTTTTAACTTGAGAATGGCTTTCTTAACCATCTGCAACCTTTCTGAAAAGTACCAACTTATTATCTAGTTAAATGATACGTTTTTCTCCCAATGGCAGACACACAACAGGATTTAGGCTAGAACAGGATAGAATTCACATCATCTTCCTGAGCATCAGTAACCTTCAAAAATAAATTTTAATAAAAATCATTACTACCATTTTGAAAATTAAAATGTCAGTTTTTATTAAGGATAGAAATTGGTTACATGACTAGCATATTATAAGGACAGTGCTGTTAAATGAACTCTAAAATGGACAGCAATATGTAACACACCTGAATTACATAATCTTCTCAAGCAGAAGATGCTATATTCATACCCATAAACCAATTAGCATTCAGTGTCTATCCAGTCAAGGAATGAGCCTCAGTATTCTGATCCAGCTCTTTGTTGAAAGACTATTTTTTAAATAGGATTTTTTTTCATTTATTTATTTATTTTTGACTGCGTTGGGTCTTCGTTACTTTGTGCGAGCTTTCTCTAGTTGCAGTGAGCAGGGGCTACTCTTTGTTGCAGTGTGAGGGCTTCTCATTGCGGTGACTTCTCTTGTTGCAGAACACGGGCTCTAGGCGCGCGGGCTTCAATAGCTGTGGCACACGGGCTCAGTAGTTGTGGCTCACAGGCTCTAGAGCGCAGGCTCAGTAGTTGTGGCACACGGGCTTAGTTGCTCTGCAGCACGTAGGATCCTCCCGGACCAGGGGTCGAACCTGTGTCCCCAGCATTGGCAGGTGGATTCTTAACCACTGCGCCACCAAGGAAGTCCCTGAAAGACTATTCTATTGGTATTAAATTTGTGGTAATAATGAAAGCCTTGGTAGGTATCAAATATAACTGCCAGTTATCAATTTATTGACTCAGCTATAAATTCAACCTATATGTCTACTCAGTAAAAACAAATTGGGCCCCTTATCCTTCCTTTGTAGCTGGCAAGATATTAAGCTTTCTCAGTAGAGGGCGCTGGAGAGGCACTGCAGGAGGAAAGAGCCTTGTTCCTCCTTCAGTGTGTTCAATTGCAGGCTCCTCAGAATCCAGGTCCCCGACAGAGGAAGGGTCCCCCATACGCAGCTTCTCCAGCATTAGGCTCGTGCAGCATGGGCAGCTGCTCCAGTGTCCAACGCCCAAACCTAAGGCCTCCCCAGCACTGAGCGCCCATAGTACCAAATGGCCAGCGGCACCCGGCCACCAGCAGTTCCCCCCAGAAATCCCCTCAGGCATGTTGTAATGGAGGGTCGCTGGAGAGACACCTTCTAAACAGATTCCTCCAGTACCCTAGAGGATGGATCTCCAGCAAGATTCCCTGGCACAAACTCTATGGCAAAGTCTGGATCTAAGTTCGGGGCTGTAGGGTGGGCGGGGGAGGTTTTCCCTGGGTGCTCTGTCTAAGTTACTCCTTATATCTGTTACTCCTATTATCTGGTAGAGTTTTCTCTGTTTCTTATGAGCCAATCCCTCATTATTCCAATCCCGTCATAGTTAATAATTCTTTATATTAAAGTTTCCCTGTTCAAATTACTGTGTGCCTTCTCTCTCCCGACTGGACCCAGACTGAGACAAACCCCTAGAAGCAAAATGAAAGTCAAACACCTTTTTAAAGATACCTTATTGGATACTTCATATAAAGAGAATTTTCCCATGCAAAAAGTTTAGCCATACAGAAATGAAATAACATATTTAAAGAAATAGAAATCATTTACATATTTGGGATTTAGGTAGCTAAGAAAAATGAAAGCATATAGATTTTTCTTATGCTTTTCTACTGATATAAACAGTTCAAATCATCGTAACCATGTTTGTTTACTTTGAGATGAGCAAGATGTATCATTTTATTATCCTGGGAGGGTCTCTGCAGTGTCCCCGGTACTTAAAATTGGCTTAATGCTAAGTTAAATGCAGGTCAGTCACAGACAACCAAATGACTTACAAGCTCTGGCTACCCTTCAGTAAAGAATTTTCAAATCCTTCTGTCATCTTTAAGGAAACATTTCTCAATTGTTTAAGTAGAATTGTGAGAGACTACAAAAGGGAGAAGCACCGTTCGGTAATCAGAGCCATGGGCAAGTTATATTACATCACTAGGCACCAGTTTCCTCATGTGTGAAAGGGGGATAAAGATAGCACCTACCTCACAGGGCTGCTGTCAGGACTGAATGAGTAAAGATATGTAATACACTTAAAATTATGCCTAGCAAGTAAGTGTTTGCTATTATTCTTATTATCCATGATCTTATTCCTGAAATGCTATTAATTTTACAATACAATTATAAAATAGACACTATACTCCCTTCATAATTCCAACAGGAGAACCAACATTTTATGTAAGTACTTAGGCTAAGTAAGCAGCAGTAAAAATGTTCTGTATGTCCAGTAGCCTTATACTAATATGGGATTTGGTCAAGTGATGACTACCTGCATCAGAAATACCATGTAAGTAGCTTCTCAAGTGAGTTTTGCTAGGATTCTAATTCTATTTGGAGTAAACGCAAATTTTGTAAATGTTAAGAAATTGCCAATGGCATAATAATCATCCAAACTTCTTATATGTTAGAATGAAGGCTACCTCTTTTTTTCTAAGAATTTGGGGTTGCAGAGAAAATGAAGTTTCTTTAAATTTAGTTTTATAATTTTTGAAGTTTTATACCTTAGATATTATCTTTGGGTTTAACTCCTGCTGATGGGCAGGTAGATAACTTCAGACAAGTGTTTTCACCTATTCAAATCCTAGTTTCTTCCCCTATAACATGAGGATGGAAATGCCTGTGCTGAAAGATGTTCACAAGAATTAAATGAGATAGGGAATTCCCTGGCATCCAGTGGTTAGGACTCCACACTTTCACGGCAGGGGACCCAGGTTTGATCCCTGGTTGGGAAACTAAGATCCCGCAAGCTGTGCGGTGCAGCCAAAAAAAAAAAAAAAAAAAAAAAAATTAAATGAGATAATGTCTGTAAAGCTGGGATCACTCATGACATCACCACTGCTCAGTAAGGGAAGGCAGCAGCCATTCTTATTACTATTGCTGAGGATTTTATTACCTAACTTTCTGCCTTATTAATTTCATGACCTCTTTTTTAAACAAGTACGTGTCAGAAGAAGATCCTATAATGTCAATGTGCGTATGATAAAAATTAACCAGAACCTGAAGGTACCTTGAACTTAGTTGCTTACATGCCAGCTTAATATTTCTTTTCTCTCTATTTTCCTTTCCTTCCAAAATAAATGTCTCCTTTCTAAGCTCGAAGTGAAGAGCATGTGAATATTTCTCAATGAGCTCTTTCACCTGTTTTTCATTGTTTGGCTGAGAACCACCTTGAGCATTCCTTATACAAAGTGTGGTAATTTCACCATCCACTGTCTCTTGACATAGAGCATGAAATTTTTTCAGTGTGCTTTCATAAAATCCGCTCGTCTTTTTCAGGTAAAGGAAAATATCTGTGTCGAGAACAAGCCTTTCTCCTCTTCTCATAGTCTCAGGTGTTGAGGATCTGGGTGGCTTTAAAGAGTGACTACTTTTCCATGTACTCCCTCTGGGGCTCTGTCTATTCCTGTTTTTTTCTAAAAGAGAACTTGTTTTTAATAGCAAAGACTCTTTGAGCTTCTTGATAGCCAGAAATGATCCTTGAACGGAGATTCTTCCATTGGCTTCCAAAGGACTGAAGCATAAAGCTGGGATTTCCCTTTTCAGGTCCATTACCAGACTTCCCAGACCAATTTCACTCCGAAAAACAGAAAGATCAAGGACAGCATTTACAGAGCTGAAGACCTAAAATTAAACAGAGAAATTAAAACAGCACCACCTAGTGGAGCAGACTACATAAACACACTCTTTTTCTGCCACTTTCTTGGTCTCCCCTGCAGTAGCCCCTAAACCAGGCCTCAACTGCCTAGCACAGCTGGCTTCTTGTGCCATAGCTGCCCGTCAGACGGATGCCACAACCCTATCAAGCCCACAGTGTTCGATTTGGGATTCACATTTCTCACTGGATTACCCTAAATAAAGGTGGTCAAATATTTTTTCAGAGGCATAATGCTTTTTTGAAACAAAGTCTTAAGCAGAACCCAGAGAAATACACTGTTCTGGTTCTGCTCTGTAGATAGGGGTCCCCGTAGAGAGCCCTCCAAGTTAGAAGTTCCTCAGATGGCTGCACAGAACCCTAGGTTTCTTACAGAATAAAGTTTTAAACCAGTGCTTTGAATTTTACTTTTTCCTCTTACTTCCACCTTTACTGTGTCTTCAAAGCTCCTTTTCAATGTTCATCCTAATTGTTTTTTCCCCTACAAAAGAAGTCTTTAGGTAGATGCCTGACATCATCTATGACAGCATAAAAGCTCACTGTCACTTTAAAAACATTAAGAGGGTCATAGAGAGACATAAAAATGACCAGGCAATAACAAAAAAATTTCAAGACACAGGTTTGACCTTTAACACCGACTCAGGTTAAGAGGAGTTTGCACTCTCTTTTCTAGAAGTCATGGGATGAGGGTGCTTTGTGCCTCCTATGTAGAGGAGATACTCTGCAGAAGAAATGGGATCCAGATAATCAGCATTACACTTACCTTTTCACTAAAATGGGAGACGGTGAGTTGAGCGGGTCTGACCATCTCTGCTAGATAGTGTTTCTCTTTTCTGATGACATTCTCTGCAACTAAGTGGAAAAAGGGCCACCAGAAGTGTTTGTGGCACAATACACTAATAATTATTTTAATTAATAATAATAGAGATGTTCAATGCTTTTAAAATACCTAAGATCTTTTCTGTGTTTCCTCTAAATTCAGCATTTACATAGTTTTTCCTTCTACTTTAACACATTAAAATTTATACATATATATGTATACATACATACGTAAAACACTTGCATGTTTTGTATGTTATATATAATACATAACAAACACCTAAAAGTAAATCCCCCACCACTCTGTTAATTATGGTCATGAGGAGACTTCACCTTTCTGAATCCAGGATATCACACTGTCCTGGTTTGTTTTCCTCTAATTCACTGGCTGACCTGCTCAGTCTCCTTCGCTAATTATCCTTCCCTCCCCATTCTCTAGGCTTTGGCATGCCCCCTCCCACCCCCCTGCCCCGCCACCGCCTCAGGCCTCACACCTCTTTGCTAACCTTACACCCACCCCCTGGGTGATGTCAACAATTTCCACAGCTTTAGACATCATCTCTCTATGTAAATCACCTTGAAAATTCTCTCTTCAACATCGACCTTTCTCCCTTCTGCCTGTGGAACTCTCTACTTCATTATCTGAATAGACGTCTCAACGACCAAAATTCAACTCTTAGTAACTAGCTCCCTTCCAAAAGTACTCTTCCTCCCGTGTTCAGCATCTCAGAAAATGACACTTAGTCCATCTACAAATTCTGAACACCCACCAGTTCTCAATCACCTGCCCTGCTACCACCCTAGTCAAAACCAGCACCGACTGGTAGCTCTTATGCTCCACATGTGTCTGCCAGATGGATCACGTTTAAAAAGGACATCACATTCTGTCAGTCCTCTGCTTAAAACCCTCCAATGGCTTCCCATGTCACCTAGAATAAAATCCAGACACCTTACTTTGACCCATGTGCTCCTAAACATAACCTGGTCCCAGCTGCCCATCTAACCACATCTCCTATTCTCTCCTCCTTGCTCATCCCACTCCAGTCACACGAACCTCCCCACTGCTCTTCAGAACGCCCAGCAGGCTGCCCCTCAGAGAATGTTTCCCAGTCCTTCCGTGTGCCTAGAATTTTCTTCCCCCTTATCTGCATGAGTCATTCCCTTACTTCATTCAAGTCTCTGTTCAAATGTCACCCAAACAGAGTATTTTCCTAACCACTCTACCTAAAGTAGCGCTATCCATCACACTCTATCCCTTTATTCTTCTTTATATTTTTTATAGCACCATAGTATATAATATGTATAAATATATAAGTATACATAAATATACAAATAAATAAAGCACACAACAATTATATATTCATTTATTGGCTTGTTTATTATCTCTACACAGATGTATGCTTCATGAAAAAAAATATTTTGCCTATTTCATTCATTGCTGTATAACCTCAAGGCCTAGAATGGTGCCTGAAAAGTAATAGGTGCTCAATAAATACTTGGGAATAAATGAATGAATGAGCCCTCTCTTTCTCTCTCTGAGTTAATCAATGCAATACACAAAACTAATAATTTCCCTTAATAATATAAAATTATTAACTTCTACTTTCCCCTTAGAGCAATAATAAGGAGCCCTTCCCGCCATCCCTTACCTGAACATCCCCATTGAGAAGGAATGACATAACGAATGGTGAGAGATACCCTCAGTCTTTTGGATACCCACAGATACCCACACTGATAACCCACAGTCTTTTGGATCTCTCTCTGGACCCTATCTTCCCTCAAGCAGAGCAAGGTCTCTTCTGCCCCTACTCTTATGTAGTACTTTTATCTCCAAAAGGCTGGCATGGAGACTCACCTTTCTTTGGCAACTTATTCTACCAGCCACTGTGCTGTACCGAAGGCTGCCCCATCCATGAGGCTGGAGGGGTGAATAGCTCTGCAGACCCAACTTCCTCACTTATGTCAGGTTGGAGGTGGGGAACAGAATGGCTCACTCTAACCTCAGATCCAAACCATATATCTTCAGTCCAACGTTCCCAGTAATAAAGCAGATACTATATGAGAATATCCATTTGTTGGTTTGATCAAAGAGAAGCAAATGGTATAATTATACTGCTGAAGCCACCTCAAAATTGTCCAAGTATTTACCTTTTTTGTGAGATTATAGATAACTTTTGTGGGGTTTTTTTCTGTATTTTACAAATTTTCTACAATAAAACATATCACCTTTATCCCAAGATATAGACAGCTTTAAAATATAGAAAAAAGAAGTCTTTAACACTGCCAGTTATTGACAACTCTATCATGAGACATTTTCACATTTATTCCTGCTTAACACACTATTGTGCCACTTTTATACTCAAGAATAGAATTATTGAGGAACTTCAAGATGGCGGAAGAGTAAGCCTTGAAGATCACCTTCCTCCCCACAAATACATCAGAAATACATCTGCAGGTGGAACAGCTCCTACAGAACACCTACTGAACGCTGGCAGAAGACCTCAGACCTCCCAGAAGGCAAGAAACTACCCAGGGGCAAGAAACTTACCCTACCTGGGTAGGGTAAAAGAAAAAAGAAACAACAGAGACAAAGAATAGGGACGGGAGCTTCCCTGGTGGCGCAGTGGTTGAGAGTCCACCTGCCGATGCAGGGGACACGGGTTCGTGCCCCGGTCCGGGAGGAACCCACATGCCGCAGAGCGGCTGGGCCCATGAGCCATGGCCGCTGAGCCTGCACGTCCAGAGCCTGTGCTCCGCAACGGGAGAGGCCATGGCAGTGAGACGCCTGCGTACCACAAAAAAAAAAAAAAAAAAAAAAGAATGGGATGGGACCGGCACCAGTGAGAGGGAGCTGTGAAGGAGGAAAGGTTTCCACCCACTAGGAAGCCGCTTCGAGGGCAGAGACTGCAAGTGGCGGACGGGGGGGAACTTCATAGCCACAGAGGAGAGCAAAACAACAGGGGTGCGGAGGGCAAAGCGAAGAGATTCCCGCACAGAGGGTCGGTGCCAACCAGCACTCACCAGCCCGAGAAACTTGTCTGCTCACCCGCCGGGGCAGGCGGGGTCTGGGAGCTGAGGCTCAGGGCTTCGGAGGTCAGATCCCAGGGAGAGGACTGGGGTTGGCCGCATGAACACAGCCTGAAGGGGTTAGTGCACCACGGCTAGCCAGGAGGCAGTCCGGGAAAAGTCTGGAGCTGCTGAAGAGACAAGAGACTTTTTCTTGCCTCTTTGTTTCCTGGTGCAGGAGGAGAGGGGATTCAGAGCGCTGCTTAAAGGAGCTCCAGAGATGGGCGTGAGCCACGGCTAACAGCGCAGACCGCAGAGACGGGCATGAGACGCTAAGGCTGCTGCTGCTGCCACCAAGAAGCCTGTGTGCGAGCACAGGTCACTATCCACACCCCCCTTCCAGAGAGCCTGTGCAGCCCGCCACTGCCAGGGTCCCGTGATCCAGGGACAGCTTCCCAGGGAGAACGCACGGCGCACCTCAGGCTGGTGCAACGTCACATGAGCCTCTGCCGCCGCAGGCTCGCCCCCCACGCCGTACCTCTCCTTCCCCCCAGCCTGAGTGAGCCAGAGCCCCCGAATCAGGGGCACCTTTAACCCCGTCCTGCCTGAGCGAAGAACAGACGCACTAAGGTGACTTACACGCAGAGGTGGTGCCAAATCCAAAGCTGAACCCCAGGAGCTGTGTGAACAAAGAAGAGAAAGGGAAATCTCTCCCAGCAGCCTTGGGAGCAGCGGATTAAATCTCGACAATCAACTTGATGTACCCTGCATCTGTGGAATACCTGAATAGACAACAAATCATCCCAAATTGAGGAGGTGGACTTTGGGAACAATGATATATTTTTTTTTTCCCCTATTTCTCTTTTTGTGAGTGCGTATGTCTATGCTTCTGTGTGTGATATTGCCTGTATAGCTTTGCATTTACCATTTCTCCTAGGATTCTGTCTGTCCATTTTTCTGTTTTCTTTTTTTTTTTACTTAAAAATTTTTTTCTTAATAATTATTTTTTATTTTAATAACTATTTTATTTTACTTCATTTTATCTTCTTTCTTTCTTTCTTTCTTTTTTTCTTTTTCTTCCTCCCTCCCTCCCTCCCTCCCTCCCTTCCTTTCTTTCTTTCTTTCTTTCTACTTTTTCTGCCTTTTATTCTGAGCTGTGTGGATGAAAGGCTCTTGGTGCTCCAGCCAGGCGTCAGGGCTGTGTCTCTGAGGTGGAAGAGCCAAGTTCAGGACACTGGTCCACAAGAGACCTCCCAGCTCCACATAATATCAAACAGCGAAAATCTCCCAGAGATCTCCAGCTCAATACCAAGACCCAGCTCCACTTAACGACCAGCACGCTACAGTGCTGGACACCCTATGCCAAACAACTAGCAAGACAAGAACACAACCCCATCCATCAGCAGAGAGGCTGCCTAAAATCATAAAGATCAGATCAGAAATAAATGAAAAAGAAATGAGGGAAAGGATAGCAAAGATCAATAAAACTAAAGGCTGGTTCTTTGAGAAGATAAACAAAATTGATAAACCATTAGCCAGACTCATGAAGAAAAAAAGGGAGAAGGCTCAAATCAATAGAATTAGAAATGAAAAAGGAGAAGTAACAACTGACACTGCAGAAATACAAAGAATCATAAGACATTACTACAAGCAACTATATGCCAATAAAATGGACAAGCCGGAAGATATGGACAAATTCTTAGAAAAGCACAACCTTCCGAGACTGAAGCAGGAAGAAATAGAAAATAAACAGACCAATCACAAGCACTGAAATTGAAACTGTGCCTCCAACAAAAAAAAGCCCAGGAATAGATGGCTTCAAAAGCGAATTCTATCAAACATCTAGAGAAGAGCTAACACCTATCCTTCTAAAACTCTTACAAAATATAGCAGAGGGAGGAACACTCCCAAACTCATTCTACGAGGCCACCATCACCCTGATACCAAAACTGGACAAAGATGTCACAGAGAAAGAAAACTACAGGCCAATATCATGGATGAACATAGATGCAAAAATCCTCAACAAAATACTAGCAAACAGAATCCAACAGCACATTCAACGGATCATACACCATGACCAAGTGGGGTTAATCCCAGGAATGCAAGGATTCTTCAATATATGCAAATCAAACAATGTGATACACCATATTAACAAATTGAAGGAGAAAAACCATATGATCATCTCAATAAATGCAGAGAAAGTTTTTGACAAAATTCAACACCCATTTATGATAAAAACCCTCCAGAAAGTAGGCATAGAGGGAACTTTCATCAACATAATAAAGGCCATATATGACAAACCCCCAGCCAACATCATCCTCATTGGTGAAAAACTGAAACCATTTCCACTAAGATCAGGAACAAGACAAGGTTGCCCCTTCTCACCACTATTATTCAACACAGTTTTGGAAGTTTTAGCCACAGCAATCAGAGAAGAAAAAGACATACAAGGAATCCAAGTCAGAAAAGAAGAAGTAAAGCTGTCACTGTTTGTAGATAACATGATACTATACATAAAGAATCCTAAAGATGCTACCAGAAAACTACTAGAGCTAATCAATGAATTTGGTAAAGTAGCAGGATACAAAATTAATGCACAGAAATCTCTAACGTTCCTACACACTAATGATGAAAATTCTGAAAGTGAAATTAAGAAAATATTCCCATTTACCACTGCAACAAAAAGAATAAAATATCTAGGAATAAACCAACATAAGGAGACAAAAGACCTATATGCAGAAAATTATTAGACACTGATGAAAGAAATTAAAGATGATACAAATAGATGGAGAGATACACCATGTTCTTGGATTGGAAGAATCAACACTGTGAAAATGACTATACTATCCAAAGCAATCTACAGATTCAATGCAATCCCTATCAAACTACCAATGGCATTTTTCAAAGAACTAGAACAAAAAATTTCACAATTTGTACGGAAACACAAAAGACCCCGAATAGCCAAAGCAATCTTGAGAACAAAAAACAGAGCTGGAGGAATCAGGCTCCCTGACTTCAGACTATACTACAAAGCTACAGTAATCGAGACAGTATGGTACTGGCACAAAAACAGAAATAGAGATCAATGGAACAGGATAGAAAGCCCAGAGATAAACCCACACACATATGGTCACCTTATCTTTGATAAAGGAGACAAGAATATACAGTGGAGAAAAGACAGCCTCTTCAATAAGTGGTGCTGGGAAAACTGAACAGCTACATGTAAAAGAATGAAATTAGAAAACTCCCTAACACCATACAGAAAAATAAATTCAAAATGGATTAAAGACCTAAATTTAAGGCCAGACACTATCAAACTCTTAGCGGAGTACATAGGCAGAACACTCTATGACATAAATCACAGCAAGATACTTTTTGACCCACCTTCTAGAGAAATGGAAATAAAAACAAAAATAAACAAATGGGACCTAATGAACATTAAAAGCTTTTGCACAGCAAAGGAAACCATACACAAGACCAAAAGACAACCCTCAGAATGGGAGAAAATATTTGTAAGTGAAGCAACTGACAAAGGATTAATCTCCAAAATTTACAAGCAGCTCATGCAGCTCAATATCAAAAAAACAAACAATCCTATCAAAAAATGGGCAGAAGACCTAAATAGACATTTCTCCAAAGAAGATATACACATTGCCAACAAACACATGAAAGAATGCTCAACATCATTAATCATTAGAGAAATGCAAATCAAAACTACAATAAGATATCATCTCACACCAGTCAGAATGGCCATCATCAAAAAATCTACAAACAATAAATGCTGGAGAGGGTGTGGAGAAAAGGGAACCCTCTTGCACTGTTGGTGGGAATGTAAATTGATACAGCTACTATGGAGAACAGTATGGAGGTTCCTTAAAAAACTAAAAATAGAACTACCATACGACCCAGCAATCCCACTACTGGGCATATACCCTGAGAAAGCCATAATTCAGAAAGAGTCATGTACCACAATGTTCATTGCAGCTCTATTTACAATAGCCAGGACATGGAAGCAACCTAAATGTCCATCAACAGATGAATGGATAAAGAAGATGTGGCACGTATATACAGTGGAATATTACTCAGTCATAGAAAGAAAATAAATTGAGTTATTTGTAATGAGGTGGATGGACCTAGAGTCTGTCATACAGAGTGAAGTAAGTCATAAAGAGAAAAACAAATACCGTATGCTAACACATATATATGGAATCTAAAAAAAAAAAAAAAAAAGGTCATGAAGAACCTAGGGGCAAGATGAGAATAAAGACGCAGACCTACTTGAGAATGGACTTGAGGATACAGGGAGGTGGAAGGGTAAGCTGAGACAAAGTGAGAGAGTGGCATGGACATATATACACTGCCAAACGTAAAATAGATAGCTAGTGGGAAGCAGCCACGTAGCACAGGGAGATCAGCTCAGTGCTTTGTGACCACCTAGAGGGGTGGGATAGGGAGGGTGGGAAGGAGGGAGACACAAGAGGGAAGAGATATGGGGACATAGGTATATGTATAACTGATTCACTTTGTTATAAAGCAGAAACTAACATACCATTTTAAAGCAATTATACTCCAATAAAGATGTTTAAAAAATAGAATTATTATTTTTAAATACACTTTAAACTTTACCAGTCCCATGAATTATTTTAATGAAATTCAATTTTTAATTTCATTACAGAAGTATTTCTAAGATTACAAAAACTTGATTGGGAAATACCTTTTTTTTCTTTGAATGTTACATATGCAACTCCCTTGGTTCTTGTTGGATATATCACATCTTCAACAACTCCACCCTCATTCTCAATATCTTGAAAGTGACTCTTCACTAATACGGTCAGCGATTGATCATTAATGGAACCAACTGGAAGACCAGCAACTACAATTGTTCTTTCAGAAGCTTCGGATTCCTTGACCTTCAAAACTGATGCCTGCAAAAACACAGTAGGATACTCTTCAAATATATAGGATTCTGCTTAATATAGGCAATGTTACACACCAGTGGGAAAAGCTATTTTATTCAATAAAGGCGCTCTTGCAATTGATTAGATACTTGAAAACAAATATTAAGGTTAGAGCCTGGCCTCATACCATATGCCAGCATAAACTCTATATAAATTTGAGAGTTAAAATGTAAAAAGGAAACCCCTTTTATTAATAAATGGAAAACACTGGTTAACATTTGTCTGATTTTAGAAAGACCTAAAAATAATTGTAATCACAAAGGAAAAGATTGAGATATAAATTTTTTTTAAGATTTTTTTTTTTGATGTGGACCATTTTTAAAGTCTTTGTTGAATTTTTTATAAAATTGCTTCTGCTTTATGTTTTGGTTTTTTGGCCCTGAGGCATGTGGGATCTTAGCTCCTTGACCAGGGACCACCTGCAGGGGAAGGGGAAGTCTTAACCAATGGACTGCAGGGAAGTCCCGAGATATAAATTTTTTAAATCAAAAATTTTTTAAAAGTCAAGCTAATCAATGAAAAAAAAAGAACAAAATACCTAGGAATAAACCTAAGCAGACAAAAGACCTGTACGCAGAAAACTGTAAAACACTGATGAAAGACATTAAAGATGATACAAATAGATGGAGAGATATACCATGTTCTTGGATTGGAAGAATCAACATTGTGAAAATGATTCTACTACCCAAAGCAATCTACAGATTCAATGCAATCCCTATCAAACTACCACTGGCATTTTTCACAGAACTAGAACAAAAAATTTCACAATTTGTATGGAAACACAAAAGACCCCGAATAGCCAAAGCAATCTTGAAAACGAAAAACAGAGCTGGAGGAATCAGGCTCCCTGACTTCAGACTATACTACAAAGCTACAGTAATCGAGACAGTATGGTACCGGCACAAAAACAGAAATAGAGATCAATGGAACAGGATAGAAAGCCCAGAGATAAACCCATGCACATATGGTCAACTTATCTTTGATAAAGGAGACATGAATATACAGTGGAGAAAAGACAGCCTCTTCAATAAGGGGTGCTGGGAAAACTGGACAGCTACATGTAAAAAAATTAAATTAGAACACTCCTTAACACCGTACACCAAAATAAACTTAAAATGGATTAAAGACCTAAATGTAAGGCCAGCCTCTATCAAACTCTTAGAGGAAAACACAGGCAGAACACTCTATGACATAAATCATGTCCTTTTTGACCCATGTCCTAGCAAAATGGAAATAAAAACAAAGATAAACAAATGGGACATAATGAAACTTAAAGGCTTTTGCACAGCAAAGGAAACCATAAACAAGATGAAAAGACAACCCTCAGAATGGGAGAAAATATCTGCAAATGAAGCAACTGACAAAGGATTAATCTCCAAAATTTACAAGCGGCTCATGCAGCTCAATATCAAAAAAACAAACAACCCAATCCAAAAATGGGCAGAAGACCTAAATAGACATTTCTCCAAAGAAGATATACACATTGCCAACAAACACATGAAAGTCTGCTCAATATCACTTATCATTAGAGAAATGCAAATCAAAACTACAATGAGGGGCTTCCCTGGTGGCACAGTGGTTGAGAGTCCACCTGCCGACGCAGGGGACACGGATTCGTGCCCCGGTCCGGGAGGATCCCACATGTCACAGAGCGGCTGGGCCCGTGAGCCATGGCCGCTGAGCATGCGCGTCCGGAGCCTGTGCTCCGCAACGGGAGAGGCCACAATAGTGAGAGGCCCACGTACCGCAAAAAAAAAAAAAAAACTACAATGAGGTATCACCACACACTGTCAGAATGGCCGTCATCAAAAAATCTACAAACAATAACTGCTGGAGAGGGTGTGGAGAAAAGGGAACCCTCCTATAATGTTGGTGGGAATGTAAATTGATACAGCCACTATGGGGAACAGTATGGAGGTTCCTTAAAAAACTAAAAATAGAACTACCATACGACCCAGCAATCCCACTACTGGGCACATACCCTGAGAAAACCATAATTCAAAAAGCGTCATGTACCACAATGTTCATTGCAGCTCTATTTACAATAGCCAGGACATGGAAGCAACCTAGGCGTCCATTGACAGGTGAACGGATAAAGATGTGGCACATATATACAATGGAATATTACTCAGCCATAAAAAGAAATGAAATTGAGTTATTTGTAACGAGGTGGATGGACCTAGCGACTGTATTAAAGAGTGAAGTTAAGTCAGAAAGAGAAAAACAAATCCCGTATGCTAACACATATATATGGAATCTAAAAAAAAAAAAAAAAAAAAAAAAAAGTGGTTATGAAGAACCTAGGGGCAGGATAGGAATAAAGATGCAGATGTAGAGAATGTACCTGAGGACATGGGGAGGGGGAAGGGTAAGCTGGGACGAAGTGAGAGAGTGGCAGGGACATACATACACTACCAAATGTAAAATAGATAGCTAGTGGGAAGCAGCCACATAGCACAGGGAGATCAGCTCGGTGCTTTGTGACCACCTAGAGTGGTGGGATAGGGAGGGTGGGAGGGGGACACAAGAGGGAGGAGATATGGGGATATATGTTTATGTATAGCTGATTCACTTTGTTATACAGCAGAAACTAACACACCATTGTAAAGCAATTATACTCCAATAAAGATGTTACAAAAGAAAAAAAAAGTTAAGGTAACCACAAAATTTTGTAGTTTGGAGTTGGCTGTATGTTTTCTTGATTGCAGAGTTGAAAGTACATAAGGTAATAAAAAACATATTCTTTTTTTTCTTTTTTTTTTTTTTTTGGTAAAATTAGGAAAAAGTCACCATAA